>NC_044038.1:233926524-234226524 GCF_901765095.1 Microcaecilia unicolor
ACTCACGGCACTTTCTTGTTAAAGCCTTGCCTTCATGAGACCCCCTCTGTCTCCTTTTCTCCCTCCCTTTGCAGTAAAGCCAACCCAGAGAACAGTGCGGATATTGTTAATAGTCTGTGCTTGTCTGACTTCCTGAACTGTCAAATTACCTTGAGGATAACTAAGCAAATGAAAAACAAGCATCCCTTGAAATCTCTCAGCCTGCTTATTTTACAGCTCTGCCATTCCCCTTGACAGCTGCCATATGTGTATGTGGTGGGGGGGGGGGGGGGAGAGAAGAGGGATAAGGTGAGGCAGAACCAGGGCTTTTTTGGGGGGGTACTTGGGGGTACTGAGTACCGGCACCTTTTCCATTGTCTGCTAAAATTGACCCATGGACCCTAAGTTTTAATGGAAGAGCTCTGGCTCTACACATCATAGATTCTGTGACTGGTTGCAGGGGGCCTGGCTATTGTAGGGTGGGTCCCTCAGTGATCACCCCACCTCTGAAGGGTGGCCCAGCATTTAAGTACCAGCATCTTTTTCGCTAGAAAAAATGCACTGGATATATCTGCCTATTTTTGGCTAAGAACCAGGCTAATCTGCATATTTTGGTAACCCTAAACACAAAACCTAGATGCAGGGCTTTTTTTTGACAGGGTACTTGAGGGTACCGAGTACCGGCACCTTTTCCATTGTCTGCTAAAATTGACCCATGGTCCCCCATGTTTTAATGAAAGATCTCAGGCTCTACACGCCAATTCTGCCTTGTCATAGATTCTGTGACTGGTTGCAGGGGACTTGGCTATTGTGGGGTGGATCCCTCAGTAATCACCCCCACCCCTGAAGGGTGTGGCCTTGCATTTGAGTACCAGCACCTTTTTCACTAGAAAAAACGCAGAACGCAGGACTGTCCGGGGAAGCGGCAGGTCTACTGAACCCATGTAGCATTCCGGCAGTCTTCTCAGTCATTTGGGAGCAGGCACACTTGGTTCAGACAACTGCAGGTCTGGTTCCATCATGTGTTTGCTGCTGTTCTGATCTGGGGCCTGTTTTTAATTCCCATGATGCGCATCATAGTAACGCAGTAAGAGGGCAACTCTTTAAAGGAGTGTCTATATTTTTAGGTGCCAAAAACTAGGCATCTACTTTCTTTTATAGAATATTAACTTAACAGGTCAAATTATGTGCACATTTTTGGCGCAATCCCTTATTCAAACCATAGAGCTGGTGAAAATGTGCATCCCTAGATTGACAAGATTGTGTATAAATTATAGTGTGCCCCTGTGTAAACTCCACCCATGTGAACACCTACGTGCAAAGTATGCACATCGAAGAATGCCAGGTACTTACAAAATAGCCTATAACCGGAATATTGTTATTTGCGCACATTCATTTGCATATACAAATAAAGGACTGGAATTCTAGCATTTGCATGCATCCATTATCGCCACTTCATTCTAGGCAGCTCCTTACAGAATTACCTCCTAAATGACAGCAGATAAAGACCAAAATGGCCCGTCCAGGGCCCAGCTGAGATTCAAGTTCAAGATTCAAGTTTATTCAGAATTAAACTATCCCACCTATCAAAAGCATGTCTAGGCAGCTAACAATCTAAAAAGAACAAAGAGACGAGTAATAGAGCATGGAGGAGAGAGGGGTGGAGAGGAACTACAATTTTGATAGGATAGATGAGAGGGGGACAGATTCTGCCCTATTGGATAACAGAGGGCAAAGGGAACCCTCACCACCCTCTTGAATTATTGAAAAGAAAGGGAGAGTTGTGTATTTGTGCATCTGTTACAACAAGGTGACCTGAATTCCACCCCAGGACTGAAGGACACCTCAGTGGCGTTAATGTACAGGAGGTGAGCTTTTTTCAAATGAAGGAAAATTCTGGAATGAGAGGGCACAGGATGAAGATAAGAGGAGATAGGCTTAGGAGGAATCTAAGGAAATACTCTTTCACGGAAAAGGTGGTAGAAGCGTGGAAGGTCGTGGAGACAAGGACTGTGTCAGAATTTAAGAAAGTGTGGGACAGGCACGTGGGATCCCTCAGGAAAAGGAGGAGTTAGTGGTTGCTGAGGAAGGGCAGACTGGATGGGTCTTTTGACCCTTATCTGCCGTCATGTTTCTACGTTTCTATGTTTCTATCATCCACACAGTGGCGTCTCTAGACAGAAATATTTGCGGTGGCACCAAGGGAGCAAGTTAAAGTGACATTTTTGCACATCATACCCTTCTCCTCCCCTCCCCCCCTCCACACACACACTTTTAGATCAGCGTGATAACTGATAGCATCATGCAACAAATCCTTCTGTATGGGAGTGTTATAATCACAAACTTCCTATTTCCCAACAATGGAGCTATTCTTCTTAGAACATCTCAAGGGCCATCTTTCGCAACCTGGTACAGTCATTGGTACTAAGTCACCTGGACTATTGCAACGCACTCTACGCTGGTTGTAAAGAACAGACCATCAAGAAACTTCAAACGGCCCAAAACATCGCAGCCAGACTCATATTTGGAAAAACAAAATATGAAAGTGCAAAACCCCTAAGAAAGAAATTACACTGGCTCCCACTGAAAGAACGCACCACATTCAAGATTTGCACGATTGTTCACAAAATCATCTATGGAGATGCCCCGACCTACATGCTTGACCTCGTGGACCTGCCTCCAAGAAATGCTAAACGATCTTCCTGCACCTATCTCAACCTACACTTCCCCAGCTGTAAAGGTCTAAAATACAAAGTAACACACGCTACCAGCTTTCCCTACATGAGTACAGATATGGAATGCACTACCAACTCACTTGAGAACGATCAACGAATTAAATAACTTCCGCAAAGCTTTGAAAACCTATCTGTTCAACAAGGCCTACTGCGATAAACCTTAACTAACTAAAACACAACACCTAAATTCCTCACTCAGAACGTCTTACTATATAACTGCTTGAACAGACCCTCTTGTTTTCTTTTATCTCTTTGTAACACCAACTGTATTCTTTTCCCTGTTATGGTGATGCCATAGCAGATCTTTGTAAGCCACATTGAGCCTGCAAATAGGTGGGAAAATGTGGGCTACAAATGCAATAAATAAATAAATAAAATAAAAAATATTCAAATTGTGATTATCACCGAGGCTGACCAGAAAGAGCACGTTGTAATTACTGTCAGGCCAGCAGTGCTAGTGAACTCTATAAGTTTGTAGTGCCTGTGGGGAGGGAGGAAGGAAGGGAGATGTGCATCTTTGGCAGTAGCTTTTACTGGGGGTGTACATAAGATTGGGGGGGGGGCATTTGCACCCCCATAGTAATGCCTATGCATCTACAGAGTGCCTATGCAATATACAGAGTATATTGGATTCTAAAGTTAAAGAATCAGCAGCTGGGCTCTAAGCAGTATGTTTTTACCAGCAAAAAAGGTACTGGTACTCAAATGCTAGGCCACCCTTCAGGAGTGAGGTGATCACTGACGGATACACCTAGTGGTGTGCTGGAGCCAGCTCGCACCGGCTCGCAAGAGCCAGTTGTTAAATTTTGTACTGACTTGCGAGCCGGTTGTTCCTGAGTGCAAGCCGGCTCTCCTCCCTCCCTCCCTCCCTCCCTCTGGATCCGGTCCCTCACCTCGTCCAGCAAATTCTTCAGGGCAGGCAATCTTGCCTGCCCGCTGCCGGCGACGACTCTCCCCCACTGCCGGTTCGCTCTTTAAAAATGGCCGCCGAGACTTCCAGAGGTGGACCGGGGAGAGAGCCTGTTGTTAAACATTTACCAGCTCACCACTGGATACACCCCACAATAGCCAGGCCCCCCTGCAACCAGTCACAGACTCTATGACAAGGCAGAATTGGTGTGTAGAACCTGAGCTCTTTCATTAAAACTTGGGGATCATGGGTCAATTTTAGCAGCCAATGGAAAAGGTGCCGGTACTCAGTACCCCCAAGTACCTCCTCAAAAAAAGCCCTGGCTCTAAGTCCCTGGGTCTCAAGTCAACCAGTGCCTGAATTGTAAGGGGAGCCCAAAAATGAACTGTGTTATCTTGCTGTCCAACCAAGCAGGCCAATGATAAAAAAGGACTGTGTTTAACCCCTGCCATACTCTATGGTAGGAAAGGAGATTGGTGTTTTCCCTGAAAGGAAGGTCAGGACAGTTTCCTAACCTTTGTATGTATCTGTTAGTGTTGCTGTGGTACTTGTTGCCTCTGCCACTGCTCACATTGAGAAATGCCTTGGAGGGACTAAGTAAATAGTTGGTTCAGAATAACATAACTAGGCCAGGCTGAGTTCTTCAATGGATATGATTTTAAAAAGTCTGAGAGAAGTTGCTTATAGTAACATAGTAGATGACGGCAGAAAAAGACCTGCACGGTCCATCCAGTCTGCCCAACAAGATAACTCATATTTGCTACTTTTTGTGTATACCCTACTTTGATTTGTACCTGTGCTCTTCAGGGCACAGACCGTATAAGTCTGCCCAGCACTATCCCCGCCTCCCAACCACCAGCCCTGCCTCCCAACCACCGGCTCTGGCACAGACCGTATAAGTCTGCCCAGCACTATCCCCGCCTCCCAACCACCACTCCCGCCTCCCACCACCGGCTCTGGCACAGACTGTATAAGTCTGCACAGCACTATCCCCGCCTCCCAACCACCAGTCCCGCCTCCCACCACCGGCTCTGGCACAGACCGTATAAGTCTGCCCAGCACTATCCCTGCCTCCCAACCACCAGTCCCGCTGCCCACCACCGGCTCTGGCACAGACCGTATAAGTCTGCCCAGCACTATCCCCACCTCCCAACCACCAGCCCTGCCTCCCAACCACCGGCTCTGGCACAGACCGTACAAGTCTGTCCAGCACTATCCCTGCCTCCCAATCACCAGTCCCGCTGCCCACCACTGGCTCTGGCACAGACCGTATAAGTCTGCCCAGCACTATCCTCACCTCCCAACCACCAGTCCCGCTTCCCACCACCGGCTCTGGCACAGACCGTATAAGTCTGCCCAGCACTATCCTCACCTCCCAACCACCAGCCCTGCCTCCCAACCACCGGCTCTGGCACAGACCGTATAAGTCTGCCCAGCACTATCCCTGCCTCCCAACCACCAGCCCCGCCTCCCGATCTTGACTAAGCTCCTGATGATCCATTCCTTCGGCACAGGATTCCTTTATGCTTATCCCACGCATGTTTGAATTCCGTTACCGTTTTCATTTCCACCACCTCCCGCGGGAGGGCATTCCAAGCATCCACTACTCTCTCCGTGAAAAAAATACTTCCTGACATTTTTCTTGAGTCTGCCCCCCTTCAATCTCGCTATCAGCCTCCTGGTGTCCACCAGTCCAGGCCCGAGTCTCAATTAAAATACAAATGTGGTTTTTGTATTGGGAAATCGCCCACCTAGTAGGAGGGTCATAGAACCCCCGGGTAACAAATAAATAAGCCAGTATCCAGGTCCGCTTCAGTCTTACCACTAAGTTTTCATACAAATTTCCACAACCACTGAGTTTGGGAAAGATATTGTTAGAAAACTAAGTAAATAAATAGATAAATAGATTACTGGATAAGAAATGTAAAATAATAGAATCCAGACGTTCATTGAAGTTTAGATTTTAATCTTGTACAATGACCCTTCCACTGTGAGTATCCCACAGGAACAAGGGATACATCATACAACCCATGAGGCTCCCTGGAGTCCTCCAGTGGGGGGGGGGGGGGGGGGAGAGAAGCTTTGCTACAGGTCCTTTAAGGAATAAAAACGTTCTTGAGTCCTTGAAGTAAGGACAATGCTACCAGACTGTTTTGTTCCAAAATGAAAAGTTTACTGTAAGACTTGCTGAACAGTAATAAGTTGGAAAAACATATTTTGTTTTTGTTGGTATCCATAAAAGAAAGGTAAACAGTCACTGAAACAATTTAACGACATCAAGGGCCTCCTCTATCTCTACATTCCCCTTGATGCTACTCCAGAGATCTATCCTTGACTCTTTTAGATGTCCCTCTGTACCTGAATTCTCGTTTACTCCTTTCTCTGTCATACCTTCCTATTTTCAGTCACGTTCAACCACCCTAATCCTTGGTTGTCTCTTCAGTTTACTAAAAAGGCTGGAAAGACAAAATCACAATAAGACTCCCTTACTCCCTCTCTCCCCAGACTCCTTCGTTGACAGCTCCAGCAACAGTGTCCTTGACAAACCCAGAGACATTCTCTAAGAAACCTGGATCTACCTCAAAAAGACTCGATTTGTATTACTTCTGTAAGGTGCCATCTACTCCTGCTCTTCACTGGTCATTTAAGGGTAAGGGTAATGCACTTGATATACCACATTTCTGTGGTACAACTAAAGCAGTTTAAGTATTATATACAGATACTTCCTCTGTCCCTAGTGGGATCATAATCTAAGTTTTGTACCTGGGGCAATGGAGGGTTAAGTAACTTGCCAAGGGTCACAAGGAGTCGCAATGGGAATAGAACCTGGTGTCCCTTAGTGGAGACACGCGGTAGCCTATTAAGGGATCTTGGGGTACCCTTACACATGGTCCTCCATGCAGGTCACCTCAGCCTTCTCGGAGGGCCAAAACCATTGGACCACTGCTATTTGAGTGGAGGAGTGGCCTAGTGGTTAGGGTGGTGGACTTTGGTCCTGGGGAACTGGGTTCAATTCCCACTGCAGGCACAGGCAGCTCCTTGTGACTCTGGGCAAGTCACTTAACCCTCCATTGCCCCAGGTACAAATAAGTACCTGTATATAATATGTAAGCCGCATTGAGCCTGCCATGAGTGGGAAAGCGCAGGGTACAAATGTAACAAAAATAAAATAGATACTATTGGAGATTCTACATGGAATGTTGCTACTATTGGAGATTCTACATGGAATGTTGCTATTCCACAAGCAACATTCCATGTAGAAGGCTGTGCAGGCTTCTGTTTCTGTGAGTCTGACGTCCTGCACGTACGTGCAGGACGTCAGACTCACAGAAGCAGAAGCCTGCGTGGCCACATTGGTGATCTGCAAGGGCCGACTTCTACATGGAATGCTGCTAGTGGAATAGTAATATTCCATGTAGAATCTCAAATAGTAGCAACAGTGGAGGAGTGGCCTAGTGGTTAGGGTGGTGGACTTTGGTCCTGAGGAACTGATTCCCACTTCAGGCACAGGCAGCTCCTTGTGACTCTGGGCAAGTCACTTAACCCTCCATTGCCCCAGGTACAAATAAGTACCTGTATGCAATATGTAAGCCGCATTGAGCCTGCCATGAGTGGGAAAGCGCAGGGTATGAATGTAAAAAAAAAATAAAAATATTTAAGGATTTCAGTGCTGCTCTAGAGCTTCTTTGTCGTCATTTGTGTTTATCTGTGTCTTTTGGTTTTTAATTCTTCTTCTGCTTTTGTCTCCACCATGTTCTGCAATAATCTATTCCATGTATCTACTATCCTTGCTTTGAAGAAATATTTTGGGGATGTTATCCAAATTTCACCCTCCCTACCCCCCCCCCCCCCTTCCTGAGCCTCATACCGTGACTTCTTGTCCAAGAGCAGTCTCTCTTCTGAAAAAAATTGCTTCATACCCCCAATTTGTCCCTTTAAAGTATTTAGATGTCTCTATCATACCCCCTCCTTTTCGCTTTTCCTCTAGGATATACATATTTCAGCCCCTAAGTCTCAATATCATATGGATTTTGGTGAATTTCTCTGGACCACCTCCAGCTTCTGAATGTCCTGGAGGAATGGCCTGTAGAGAGGGCACAGTTTTCTAGTTTTTTTTTTTTTTTACAAAAGTGCAGTAAAAAATAGCACAAAAAGATCCTGCTGATCCCAATTACTAGCACAATTGTGAAATAACACACCTTTTTGCCCAGGGATTTCATTTCCTTGACTCTCAGAATTAAGAGACACACACACAAAAAAAAACCTCATGAAAGCAAACAGTCATGCAAAAAGCACTGTGGACCTTTTGTTTTATTGTTAAATTTAACACTTTTGAGTAAAAGTCTCCCAATGGCTTTTGTCCTGTTTTCAGATTGCAGCGTATTTTTCTAATCATAAATACTGAAAAGATGCACCGTTTCAATACTATGCAAGAAAACTCACTTGCAGCCTCTTTGCACTTTTCATTTTCCTCAGACTTTTAAGTCTTCAGCTGGTGATTAGTGGGTAATGTTTCTGTTTCTTTCCCTCCTGCGCCTCCTTCTCTCCGCTGCCTACTGCTGCTCAGGAAGGCTCCATATGGTCCCAGAGCTCTGAAACCTGGAGGTTGGAATGCAGCCATCCTTTCACCATGTGCACTTAATCTGGAGAGATGATTACAGAGCGAGCTCCTGTGGCCAGAGATAAATCTGAGCTTGCTCTGAGTAGCTTGCTTTACTCATGAACACAGAGAGCTCTGCTCATTCCCTGGGTGAAATCTCTCAGAACTAAGACCTCTGCAAGAGGCAAAGTCCAGCCACCTAGGGGTGCAGGCAATATCATTCTGTGTCTGTCCTCTTCAGTGCATTTGCATTTCGACTGGTAGCGCTATAGAAATGATTTGTAGTAGTAGTAGTAGTAACACAGGCAGCAGCTCATTTAGGGACCTTTTTGCTAAAGCGTAGCGCATGCTAACAGACATTAGGAGGGGCATAATTGAACGAAAACGTCTATCTCCATGGGCGTTTATCTCCAAGAACGGGTCTGTGAAGGGGCGGACCGAACCGTATTTTCGAAAAAAAATAGACGTCCATGTTTTATTCGACAATTTGTGAGCTGGGCGTTTTTGTTTTTCAGCGATAATGGAAACCGAAAGCACCCAGCTCAAAAACGAATAACTCCAAGACATTTATTCGTGGGAGGGGCCAGGATTCGTAGTGCACTGGTCCCCCTCACATGCCAGGACACCAACCGGGCACCCTAGGGGGCACTTTTACAAAAAAAAAAAACAAGGTAAAACAGCTCCCAGGTGCATAGCACCCTTCCCTTGGGTGTTGAGCCCCCCAAATCCCCCTCAAAACCCACTGCCCACAAGTCTACACCATTACTATAGCCCTAAGGGGTGAAGGGGGGCACCTACATGTGGGTACAGTGGGTTTGGGGGGCGGGTTGGAGGGCTCCCATTTACCAGCACAAGTGTAACAGGTGGGGGGGGTGGGCCTGGGTCCACCTGCCTGAAGTCCACTGCACCCCCTAATAACTGCTCCAGTGACCTGCATACTGCTGCCAGGGAGGTGGGTATAACATTTGAGGGTGAAAATAAAAAGTTGTGAAACGGCATATTTTGTGGTGGGAGGGGGTTTGTGACCACTGGGGGAGTCAGGGGAGGTCATCCCCGATTCCCTCCAGTGGTCATCTGGTCATTTAGGACATTTTTTGGGGCGTTATTCGTGGAAAAACAGGGTCCAGGAAAAGTGCCCTAAATTCTCGCTAAAAACGCATATTTTTTTCCATTATCGGCGAAAGGCACCAATCTCTGATCGCCCGATAACCACGCCCCAGTTCTGCCTTCACCACGCCTTCGACACGCCCCCATCAACTTTGTCCGCATCCGCGATGGAGTGCAGTTGAAAACGTCCAAATTCGGCTTTCGATTATACCGCTTTATTCGTTTTTGTGAGATAAACGTCTATCTCCCGATTTGGGTCACAATATAGGCGTTTTTCTATTTTGATTATAAGCAGGTAGGTGTGCTAAATCCTGCCCACCCAATATTCAAAAGGGTTTAACCGGACAGGAGAGGCTTCTGCTTGGTTAAACCCCGCCGAGGATAGTCAGCAGCATGTAACTGGTTAGTGTCACTGAATATTGCAGCTAACTGGCCATTTCCTAACCTTTTAGGTTAGAGATGGACCAGGGCAGAGTGGGGGCAGAGCATGTACTTAGCCAATTAGCAGCAATTTTCAGTCCGCTAACTGACAATTAAGTAACCACATAAAGTTAGGACAGCAAAAGGACTGAAGGGAGGGTTTCTTTTATGCATAGAAGACTGTGGTATTATATTGCTAATTTAAAAGTGGGGAAAGAGGGGATTATGATGAGCAGAAATGTCACTTTAACTCAGGGCTTTATTTGAGGGGGTATTTGGGGGTATTGAGTACTGGCACCTTTTCCATTGCCTGCTAAAATTGACCCATGGTCCTCATATTTTAATGAAAGAGCTTAGTGTCTACATACAAATTCTGCCTTGTCATAGATTCTGTGACTGGTTGCAGGGGGCCTGGCTATTGTGGGGTGGGGTCCCTCAGTGATCACCCCAACCCTGAAGGGTGACCTGGCACCTTTTTTGCTAGAAAAAATGCACTGCTTTAACTTCTCCCCCCAAATACCCCTTCCCCCTGTTGCCACCCCAAATATTTCTGTCTAGAGCTGCTACTGCCTAACTTCAGCTATAAAGTTAACTGGGCACCTATCCGAATATTGGTCAGTGCCTGGTTAACTTCCGGGTAGTGGTTTCTGGGCGACTGCTTCTCCCCTCCCATCCTGATCCCCTCCCCCCAAAGAAGACATGAGCCCCCCCCCACCCCTCCCCACGTCTATAGGCCCGCCTGGGCCTACCTGAAAGGTCTCTGGTGGTCTAGGGGGGAATCACATGGGCGGAAGTGATGTCCACTTGCTTCTGTCTGTTGTCAGTCCAGCCACAAAATGGCTGCCATGACTCCTAGCGGCAGTCTCGTGGTACTACGATTGTAGCTAGGGATCATGGCAGCTAGTTTATGGCCAGGCTTGTAACAGGCAGGAGCAAGCAGCAGTGGTGTAGCTACGTGGGGCCAGGGGGGCCTGGGCCCCTGTAGATTTGGCCCTGGACCCCCCTGCCGATGACCCTCTCGACCCCCCCTCCCACCGCCAACCCTCCCCCGCCGTCGCCGTGGGCTACCTTTGCTGGCACCCAGGCTTCGTTCTGTTTCTGTGAGTCTGATGTCCTGCACGTACAACATGCAGTCCTCGACTCCACCACCTCCACCGGGAGGCCATTCCACGCCTCCACCACCCTTTCTGTGAAATAATACTTCCTTAGGTTACTCCTAAGCCTATTCCCATTATGACATCACAATATGAGCTCTGGTTACCAGAGACTGAAACTCTTCACACTATGCCAAGAATAGGACAATTGAGCCATTGTGACATCACTGATGAGGTTGGCTCTTGGGCATTGGTGGAATGAGGCATTATGACATCACAATATGAGCTCTGGTTACCAGAGACTGAAACTCTTCACACTAAGGGGGGAAAGTAAGCCAAGAATAGGACAATTGAGCCATTGTGACATCACTGATGAGGTTGGCTCTTAGGCATTGGTGGAATAGAAACATAGAAACATGACGGCAGATAAAGGCCATATGACCCATCCAGTCTGCCCATCCTCTGTAACCCCTAATTCTTCCTGTTCCTAAGCGATCCCACATGCTTATCCCATGCCTTTTTAAATTCTCGACTCCACCACCTCCACCGGGAGGCCATTCCACGCCTCCACCACCCTTTCTGTGAAATAATACTTCCTTAGGTTATTCCTAAGCCTATTCCCATTATGACATCACAATATGAGCTCTGGTTACCAGAGACTGAAACACACTAAGGGGGGAATAGCCAAGAATAGGACAATTGAGCCATTGTGACATCACTGATGAGCTTGGCTCTTAGGCATTGGTGGAATGAGGCATTATGACATCACAATATCAGCTCTGGTTACCAGAGACTGAAACACACTAAGGGGGGGAAAGTAAGGCAATAATAGGACAATTGAGCCATTGTGACATCACTGATGAGGTTGGCTCTTAGGCATTGGTGGAATAGAAACATAGAAACATGACGGCAGATAAAGGCCATATGACCCATCCAGTCTGCCCATCCTCTGTAACCCCTAATTCTTCCTAAGCGATCCCACATGCTTATCCCATGCCTTTTAAAATTCTGGAACAGTCCTCGACTCCACCACCTCCACCGGGAGGCCATTCCACGGCTCCACCACCCTTTCTGTGAAATAATACTTCTCCGAGGACAAGCAGGCTGCTTGTTCTCACGACTGGGTGACGTCCGCGGCAGCCCCCACCAACCGGAAATAAGCTTCGCGGGACGGTCGACACGCAGGGCACGCCCACCGCGCATGCGCGGCCGTCTTCCCGCCCGTGCGCGACCACTCCCGCCAGTTACTTTTTTTCCGCGACTGAGAGAGTTGTGTTTTCCCCTCTCTCTCGTTTCAGCCGCCGGATTTTTTCGACCGCGTTTACGCGGATCGTCGCTTTTGGCCTGTTCGGCCTCTTCTTCTTCTTCTTTCTCTTTTATTAAAAAAAAAAAAAAAAAAGAATTTTGCGCGTGTGGAGCACGCGCTCCTTCTTTTCCCTCGCTTTCTAGCGGGGACGCCTCGTTGCGGCCTAGTGGCCGCTCGGTCGGTTTCAGTTTTCGTGGTGTGATTTTAGCCACCATTGCCGACTTTGACTTCGCCGACGCGATTTTTCCGTCGATGTCCTCGAAGGTCCCGAGTGGATTTAAAAAGTGTGGTCGCTGCGGCCGGCCGATCTCGCAGACCGACACCCACGCTTGGTGCCTCCAGTGCCTCGGGCCGGAGCACAATCTCAAGTCGTGCGTTTTGTGTCTCGGTCTCCGGAAACGGACTCAGGTTGCGAGGCAAGTTCTGCGGGACCGTCTTTTTGGAACTTGCGCCGGCCCCACGACGTCGACCTCGACGGCATCGGTATCGAAGACGGTTCTTCGGTACCGGTATCGATGCCCGAGACATCGGCACCGATGGCAGCGACCCCAGGAGAACAGGTCCCGTCGGCCCCGCCGGTCCGCCGGCGAGAGTGGGGTAGAGAGACCGCGTGGGCAGTCGGCCCCGGTCACTCCCTCAACTCGTGAGCCACGGGACCGAACCCTGTCGGACCCGGTACCCCGAGACCGAGGGGGATCGACCTCCTCCTCCTCCATGCCCTCCGGCACCGGTGACGTGCACCGGAAAAAAGACAAGAAGCGCCGTCACCGGGAGCCCTCGGTGCACCTGAAGAGGAGTCGACGCCGAAGCGTCATCGCAGAGAGGAGAGATCTCCGTCGGTGGTGGAGGGTACCGACGCGTCGGGGTTCCGGCACCTCGGTGCCGTCTCCTGGCCCCCAGCAGCTTCCGGCACCGACACCCTTACCGGCCCCACCGCCTTTCCCGGCAGCGGGCCTGGACGAGTGCCTCAGAGCCATCCTTCCGGGGATCCTGGAAGGGCTGATGCGCCAGGCTGTGCCGGCGCCGGGGGTGCTTGCGCCCTCGGCGCCGATGACTGTGGCGCCGGCGAGCTCTAGCCCGGCGCCGGGGCAGTCGACACCGCCGCCGCTTGCGGTGCCGGTCTCGACAGCCACGCAGGTGGAGTCCCCGTCGACGTCGATGGAGGGAGCTCCGTCCCCGCCGGCGCGGGAGTCCACCGCTCGACGACACCGAGACCTCGGTGCCTCGACGTCGAGCCGGGCCCGGTACCGGACGCAGCTACATGAGCTAATGTCCGATACCGAGGATGAGGACTCGTGGGGGGAAGAGGAGGACCCGAGATATTTCTCCTCAGAGGAGTCTACGGGCCTTCCCTCGGACCCCACGCCGTCACCGGAGAGGAAGCTCTCACCTCCTGAGAGTCTCTCCTTTGCCTCCTTTGTGCGGGATATGTCCATAAGCATTCCCTTTCCCGTGGTCTCTGTGGAAGAGCCGAGGGCCGAGATGCTCGAGGTCCTCGACTATCCATCACCACCTAGAGAGTCCTCCACGGTACCGCTGCACAATGTCCTGAAGGAGACGCTGCTCCGGAACTGGGTGCGACCACTAACTAATCCCACCATTCCCAAGAAAGCAGAGTCCCAGTACAGGATCCACTCTGACCCAGAGCTCATGCGGCCCCAGTTGCCCCATGACTCAGCGGTCGTGGATTCTGCTCTCAAGAGGGCACGGAGTTCGAGGGATACCGCCTCGGCGCCCCCGGGGCGGGAGTCTCGCACTCTGGACTCATTTGGGAGGAAGGCCTACCAATCCTCCATGCTCGTGACCCGCATCCAATCTTACCTGCTCTATATGAGCATCCACATGCGGACCAATGTGCAACAGCTGGCGGACCTGGTCGATAAGCTCCCGCCGGAGCAGTCCAGGCCTTATCAGGAGGTGGTCAGGCAGCTGAAGGCGTGCAGAAAGTTCCTGTCCAGGGGGATTTTTGACACCTGTGACGTGGCATCTCGTGCTGCGGCCCAAGGTATAGTGATGCGCAGGCTCTCATGGCTGCGTGCCTCTGACCTGGACAACCGCACCCAGCAGAGACTGGCTGACGTCCCTTGCCGGGGGGATAACATTTTCGGTGAGAAGGTCGAGCAGATGGTGGACCAACTGCATCAGCGGGAAACCGCTCTCGACAAGCTCTCCCACCGGGCGCCTTCAGCACCCGCCCCCACGGGTGGGCGTTTTTCCCGGGCACGGCAGGCTGCACCCTATTCTTTTGCAAAGCGTAGGTACAACCAGCCGGCCCGAAGGCCTCGCCAGGCACAGGGACAGCCCCAGCGCGCTCGTTCTCGTCAACAGCGTGCGCCTAAGCAGCCCCCTGCGCCTCCACAGCAAAAGCCGGGGATGGGCTTTTGACTGGATCCACGGGAACATAGCCGCCCTACAAGTGTCCGTACCGGACGATCTGCCGGTCGGAGGGAGGTTAAAATTTTTTCACCAAAGGTGGCCTCTCATAACCTCCGACCAGTGGGTTCTCCAAATAGTGCGGTGCGGATACGCCCTGAATTTGGCCTCCCTGCCTCCAAATTGTCCTCCGGGAGCTCAGTCTTTCAGCTCCCTTCACAAGCAGGTACTTGCAGAGGAACTCTCCGCCCTTCTCAGCGCCAATGCGGTCGAGCCCGTACCACCCGGGCAGGAAGGGCAGGGATTCTATTCCAGGTACTTCCTTGTGGAAAAGAAAACAGGGGGGATGCGTCCCATCCTAGACCTGAGAGGCCTGAACAAATTCCTGGTCAAAGAAAAGTTCAGGATGCTTTCCTTGGGCACCCTTCTGCCAATGATTCAGAAAAACGATTGGCTATGTTCCCTGGATTTAAAGGACGCATACATTCACATCCCGATACTGCCAGCTCACAGACAGTATCTCAGATTCCGCCTGGGCGCACGGCACTTTCAGTATTGTGTGCTGCCCTTTGGGCTCGCCTCTGCCCCACGAGTGTTTACAAAGTGCCTCGTGGTGGTGGCGGCGTATCTACGCAAGCTGGGAGTGCACGTGTTCCCATATCTCGACGATTGGCTGGTCAAGAGCACCTCGGAGGCAGGAGCCCTCCGGTCCATGCAGTGCACTATTCAACTTCTGGAGCTGCTGGGGTTTGTGATCAATTACCCAAAGTCCCATCTCCAGCCTACTCAGTCTCTGGAATTCATAGGAGCGCTGCTGAATACCCAGACGGCTCAGGCCTACCTTCCCGAAGCGAGGGCTACCAATCTCTTGGCCCTGGCTTCGCAGACCAGAGCGTCTCAGCAGATCACAGCTCGGCAGATGTTGAGACTTCTGGGTCATATGGCCTCCACAGTTCATGTGACTCCCATGGCTCGTCTTCACATGAGATCTGCTCAATGGACCCTAGCTTCCCAGTGGTTTCAAGCCACCGGGAATCTAGAAGATGTCATCCGCCTCTCCACCAGTTGCCGCACTTCACTGCTCTGGTGGACCATCCGGACCAATTTGACCCTGGGACGTCCATTCCAAATTCCGCAGCCCACGAAAGTGCTGACGACGGATGCATCTCGCCTGGGGTGGGGAGCCCATGTCGATGGGCTCCACACTCAGGGTCTGTGGTCCCTCCAGGAAAAGGATCTGCAGATCAACCTCCTGGAGCTCCGAGCGATCTGGAACGCACTGAAGGCTTTCAGAGATCGGCTGTCCTGTCAAATTATCCAAATTCGGACAGACAATCAGGTTGCAATGTATTACGTCAACAAGCAGGGGGGCACCGGATCTCGCCCCCTGTGCCAGGAGGCCGTCGGGATGTGGCGTTGGGCGTGTCGGTTCGGCATGCTCCTCCAAGCCACGTACCTGGCAGGCGTAAACAACAGTCTGGCCGACAGACTGAGCAGAGTCATGCAACCGCACGAGTGGTCGCTCCATGCCAGAGTGGTACGCAAGATCTTCCGAGCGTGGGGCACCCCCTCGGTGGACCTTTTCGCCTCTCAGACCAACCACAAGCTGCCTCTGTTCTGTTCCAGACTTCAGGCACACGGCAGGCTAGCGTCGGATGCCTTTCTCCTCCATTGGGGGACCGGCCTCCTGTATGCTTATCCTCCCATACCTTTGGTGGGGAAGACCTTACTGAAGCTCAAGCAAGACCGCGGCACCATGATTCTGATCGCGCCCTTTTGGCCCCGTCAGATCTGGTTCCCTCTTCTTCTGGAGTTGTCCTCCGAAGAACCGTGGAGATTGGAGTGTTTTCCGACTCTCATTTCGCAGAACGACGGAGCGTTGCTGCACCCCAACCTTCAGTCTCTGGCTCTCACGGCCTGGATGTTGAGGGCGTAGACTTCACTGCGTTGGGTCTGTCTGAGGGTGTCTCCCGGGTATTGCTTGCCTCTAGGAAGGATTCCACTAAAAAGAGTTACTTTTTCAAGTGGAGGAGGTTTGTCGTGTGGTGTGAGAGCATGGCCCTAGAACCTCGTTCTTGCCCTGCACAGAACCTGCTTGAATACCTTCTGCACTTATCAGAGTCTGGCCTCAAGACCAACTCAGTAAGGAATCACCTTAGTGCGATTAGTGCTTACCATTATCGTGTGGAAGGAAAAGCCATCTCTGGAGAGCCTTTAGTCGTTCGATTCATGAGAGGCTTGCTTTTGTCAAAGCCCCCTATCAAGCCTCCTGTTGTGTCATGGGATCTCAACGTCGTCCTCACCCAGCTGATGAAACCTCCTTTTGAGCCACTGAATACCTGCCATCTGAAGTACTTGACCTGGAAGGTCATTTTCTTGGTGGCAGTTACTTCAGCTCGTAGGGTCAGTGAGCTTCAAGCCCTAGTAGCTCATGCTCCATATACCAAATTTCATCACAACAGAGTAGTGCTCCGCACCCACCCAAAGTTCCTGCCGAAGGTGGTGTCGGAGTTCCATCTTAACCAGTCAATTGTCTTGCCAACATTCTTCCCCAGGCCGCATACCCGCCCTGCTGAACGTCAGTTGCACACATTGGACTGCAAGAGAGCATTGGCCTTCTACTTGGAGCGGACACAGCCCAACAGACAGTCCGCCCAATTGTTTGTTTCTTTCGACCCTAACAGGCTAGGGGTCGCTGTCGGGAAACGCACCATCTCTAATTGGCTAGCAGATTGCATTTCCTTCACTTACGCCCAGGCTGGGCTGACTCTTGAGGGTCATGTCACGGCTCATAGTGTCAGAGCCATGGCAGCGTCAGTGGCCCACTTGAAGTCAGCCACTATTGAAGAGATCTGCAAGGCTGCGACGTGGTCATCTGTCCACACATTCACATCTCATTACTGCCTCCAGCAGGATACCCGACGCGACAGTCGGTTCGGGCAGTCGGTGCTGCAGAATCTGTTTGGGGTGTAAATCCAACTCCACCCTCCAGGACCCGAATTTATTCTGGTCAGGCTGCACTCTCAGTTAGTTGTTCTTCGTAGGTCAATTTCTGTTGTTCCCTCGCCGTTGCGAGGTTCAATTGACCTGGGTTCTTGTTTTGAGTGAGCCTGAGAGCTAGGGATACCCCAGTCGTGAGAACAAGCAGCCTGCTTGTCCTCGGAGAAAGGGTATGATACATACCTGTAGCAGTTGTTCTCCGAGGACAGCAGGCTGATTGTTCTCACCTTCCCTCCCTCCTCCCCTTTGGAGTTGTGTATTTCATATTTTTTGCTAGTCATTCAACTGGCGGGAGTGGTCGCGCACGGGCGGGAAGACGGCCGCGCATGCGCGGTGGGCGTGCCCTGCGTGTCGACCGTCCCGCGAAGCTTATTTCCGGTTGGTGGGGGCTGCCGCGGACGTCACCCAGTCGTGAGAACAATCAGCCTGCTGTCCTCGGAGAACAACTGCTACAGGTATGTATCATACCCTTTCCTTAGGTTACTCCTAAGCCTATTCCCATTATGACATCACAATATGAGCTCTGGTTACCAGAGACTGAAACACACTAAGGGGGGAATAGCCAAGAATAGGACAATTGAGCCATTGTGACATCACTGATGAGCTTGGCTCTTAGGCATTGGTGGAATGAGGCATTATGACATCACAATATCAGCTCTGGTTACCAGAGACTGAAACACACTAAGGGGGGGAAAGTAAGGCAATAATAGGACAATTGAGCCATTGTGACATCACTGATGAGGTTGGCTCTTAGGCATTGGTGGAATAGAAACATAGAAACATGACGGCAGATAAAGGCCATATGACCCATCCAGTCTGCCCATCCTCTGTAACCCCTAATTCTTCCTGTTCCTAAGCGATCCCACATGCTTATTCCATGCCTTTTTAAATTCTGGAACAGTCCTCGACTCCACTACCTCCACCGGGAGGCCATTCCACTCCACCACCCTTTCTGTGAAATAATATTTCCTTGGGTTACTCCTAAGCCTATTCCCTCTTAACTTTGTCCTATGCATAATTGATCGTTAGTGTCTGATTGACTAATTAGTTTAGACACACATCTGTGACTGGATGACCCTATACAGAACCTGGGGGTAAATACCTGCCAATTGTTTGCTGCTCTTTATTCCAACATTAGAATTTTAATACTTGATTCTCATTCTGTTAACATTCTTTTCCTCTGCCCTTCCTCCTCTCTTTCATTCTGGACAGCTGGTCTTTGCAAACTAGCAATTTACTTGTTATGAGATTTTCCCAATGGGTAAGTGAGTGTTTAGATTAGAATTCAGTAGAGAATTCAGCAGAATTTAAACAGAAATGGAATCACAGTGGTCTGTTACAAACACACCAGAGTTTCTTCTTCAAAGACTGGCTCTTCAAATAATCAGAAAGGTTTCTGGGCTCCTCTGGCTCTTCTGCTTAGCTGCTCAATGCAAGTAGTGAAGGTGCATCCTGACTCAAAAAGAAAACAAAAATCACATTGAGAGTAGCCCTTCTAACCAGTGGCGTTCCGACCCTAGCTGACACCCGGCTGCTGAATGCCGATGCGCCCCCCCCCCCGGCGAAATGACACCCCCCTGTGTGCATGCCGCTGGGGGGGGGGTGCCGCGGCACGCGCCTGTTGCCCTGTCTCCGAGTTCGCAATTCGCTTGTGTTCACTGCTCCCTCTGAGTCTGCCCCGGAACAGGAAGTAACCTGTTCCGCGGCAGACTCAGAGGGAGCAGTGAACACATGCGAATTGCGAACTCGGACTGAGACAGGGCAACAGGCGTGCGCCGCGGCACCCCCCCCCCCCAGCAGCGTGCACCCGGGGCAGACCGCTCCCACCGCCCCCCCCCCTTGGTATGCCACTGCTTCTAACCATACTTCTCACCTAAGTCCAGTCACTCAGGGACCAGGCTGGCTCCTGCATCTTCCAGCTTCCCAGCGTTCTGGGGTTTATGGTATCTATACGCTTTATTTTATTTATTTATTTATTTATTTATTTATTACATTTGTACCCCGCGCTTTCCCACACAATGCAGGCTCAATGCGGCTTACAAAGTTATATAATAGAAATTTAAAAAAACAGTAGTGAAACATTGTAAAGTTGGGCTTGGTAGTGTATGATTAGGATAAGAGAGGGTAGACAGGATAGGCAGTGGCGTTCCTAGGGAGGGGCGGTGGGGGCGGTCCGCCCCGGGTGCACGCCGCCGGGGGGGTGCCACGCGCGCCTGCCCTCCGTTGTTCAATGCTTCTTCTCTGCCCCGGAAGAAGCATCGAACAACAGAGGAAAGGCGCGCGTGGCACCCCCCCCCAGCGGCGTGCACCCGGCGGGGGGGAGGGGGTTCCTTCGAGGGGGTGTTCTTTTGTTGGGGGGGTCTACGTGGCATCGGGGGGGCGCTGCACCCGGGGGGGTGGGGCGCATCGGCGATCCGCCCCGGGTGCCAGCCCCCCTAGGAACGCCACTGAGGATAGGATAGTATGAATTGGGAGAAAAGGGGTAAGGAGGGATAAAATTAAGGGGAGATGGAGAAGAGAAGGATGGGAGGTCGGTATCTAAGTCAGAACAGAATTGGGAGTGGAGGTTGGCGAGATTAGGTTGGGGCATTAGGGTAGGCTTGCTTAAAGAGATGAGCTTCCAGCATTTCTCTAAAGGGCAAGAAGTCGTTAATTAATTGGATTGGTCTGGGTAGAGTGTTCCAAAGCTGGCTGCCCAAAAAGGAGAAACTACTTATATGCTTATATTGGTAGAGTCAGATGACAAATTCCAGAATGCTTTGGAAAGAGAATTTAAACACCAGGGCCGATGTAAAGTTTCCCTCAACATGCAGGACTGAATTGAGAAGTATGCATTTAATATACAAAAAAATCTCGTAATAATAAACTTTTTTATAGAAAAATATGCTAGTCTGCAAAGTTTCGAGCTAATGAAAGTAACACAGTCTAGAGTCATCCTGATGGAAGGCAGGTACTGTATATCATTTCAGGACTAGCCTCACCCCATTCTTCACTTCAAGGACTTCCCTTCTTCTCCATGGATGTGCACAGCCCAAAAAAAAAAGTTGGGCTCACAGAGAACAGCTCTTTATGAATTATAAAATAAGAATGTTTCCGGATGTTTCCAAAGCAACCCAAAAACGGCGTAAAGAATTTCTTAAATTACGCCCAAAGATACAACAATTGGGTGCTCTTTCCTGGTTAAATTTCCCGTGCAAATGTGTAACATACATAGTAACATACATAGTAGATGACGGCAGAAAAAGACCTGCACGGTCCATCCAGTCTGCCCAACAAGATAACTCATATTTGCTACTTTTTGTGTATACCCTACTTTGATTTGTACCTATGCTCTTCAGGGCACAGACCGTGTAAATCTGCCCAGCACTATCCCCACCTCCCAACCACCAGCCCCACCTCCCGATCTTGACTAAGCTCCTGAGGATCCATAAAATATGTTTTTTTTTATCCTAAACAGTTTAATTCTTTTTTGGACTCTAAAATAGCCCTGCTATCCTCTGCACAGTCAAGACAAATTATTACATCTACTCCATGAAACAGTAAAGATTCCTTAAGAAGCCTTCTCTTGACCCTACTTGTCCCTCTAATTACCGACCCATCTCCCTCCTTCCTTTTCTCTCCAAATTACTTGAGCGTGCTGTTCACCGCCGCTGCCTTGATTTTCTCTCCTCACATGCTATTCTTGACCCATTACAATCTGGTTTTCGCCCTCTCCACTCAACCGAAACTGCGCTTACTAAAGTCTCCAATGACCTATTACTGGCTAAATCCAGAGGTCAATATTCCATTCTCATTCATTCTTCTTGATCTTTCCGCTGCTTTTGACACTGTCGATCACAGCATACTTCTCGATACCCTGTCCTCACTTGGATTCCAGGGCTCTGTCCTTTCCTGGTTCTCTTCCTACCTCTCCCTCCGCACCTTTAGTGTTCACTCTGGTGGATCCTCTTCTACTTCTATCCCTCTGCCTGTCGGCATACCTCAGGGTTCTGTTCTTGGTCCCCTCCTCTTTTCTATCTACACTTCTTCCCTTGGTTCATTAATCTCATCCCATGGTTTTTCCTACCATCTCTATGCTGATGACTCCCAAATCTACCTTTCTACCCCTGATATCTCACCTTGCATCCAAACCAAAGTTTCAGCGTGCTTGTCTGACATTGCTGCCTGGATGTCTCAACGCCACCTGAAATTAAATATGACCAAAACCGAGCTTCTCATTTTCCCCCCCAAACCCACCTCCCCGCTCCCCCCGTTTTCTATTTCTGTTGATGGCTTTCTCATTCTCCCTGTCTCCTCAGCTCGAAACCTTGGGGTCATCTTTGACTCTTCTCTCTCCTTCTCTGCTCATATCCAGCAGACCGCCAAGACCTGTCATTTCTTTCTTTACAACATCCGTAAAATCCGCCCCTTTCTTCCCGAGCACTCTACCAAAACCCTCATCCACACCCTTGTCACCTCTCGTTTAGACTACTGTAATCTGCTTCTTGCTGGCCTCCCACTTAGTCACCTCTCCCCTCTCCAGTCACTTCAAAACTCTGCTGCCCGTCTCATCTTCCGCCAGGGTCGCTTTACTCATACTACCCCTCTCCTCAAGACCCTTCACTGGCTCCCTATCCTTTCGCATCCTGTTCAAACTTCTTCTACTAACCTATAAATGTATTCACTCTGCTGCTCCCCAGTATCTCTCCACACTCATCCTTCCCTACACCCCTTCCCGTGCACTCCGCTCCATGGATAAATCCTTCTTATCTGTTCCCTTCTCCACTACTGCCAACTCCAGACTTCGCGCCTTCTGTCTCGCTGCACCCTACGCCTGGAATAAACTTCCTGAGCCCCTACGTCTTGCCCCATCCTTGGCCACTTTTAAATCTAGACTGAAAGCCCACCTCTTTAACATTGCTTTTGACTCGTAACCACTTGTAACCACTCGCCTCCACCTACCCTCCTCTCTTCCTTCCCGTTCACATTAATTGATTCAATTTGCTTACTTTATTTATTTTTTGTCTATTAGATTGTAAGCTCTTTGAGCAGGGACTGTCTTTCTTCTATGTTTGTGCAGCGCTGCGTATGCCTTGTAGCGCTATAGAAATGCTAAATAGTAGTAGTAGTAGTAGTATTCCTGGTGCATCCCCTCAGTCCCTAAGTTTCTGTAGGAAAGAATTGTAATTTTCAGATATTGTGTAATGCCTCATATGTTGTGGACTATAGATGTATAACATAATGGGCATTTGTTGAAACTTTCATTTCATAATGTATTAGTTTTCCTTTTCCTTGTTCTTTTTCTTTTAATATAAGATGGAATGTAAGTACAGAATTCATTTTCTCTTATTTGCTTATCGTCTTTTCTATATCAAGATTCATTCTTGAAATTAATGTAAAATGATAAAAATAAAAAAAAAGTTGGGCAGTCTTTCTTTTGCAATTTTCATGTGCTTTATTTCATGTTTTTCAAACATTTATGATCTTTGTGTGCATTGCATGTTAATTTTTAGGTATACATATGCACTAGCAATTTGCATACACTTTGCATTTTCAAGTGCCCATAGGAACCAAATGTGCAATCTTACTCTTCATATTTCTAAGTTCCACTTCACTGATCTGTCGTATCCCAAATTTACAGGTCCTGATGGAGGACACAGAAAACAATTTGATTCCAATGATTTATTATCGTGGTGGATCTTGAAAAAATCTGCAGCAAACTTCCCATTGAGCCATTATTTTTTTATTTGCTCAGGATTTTGCAACCAGACCTGTACTTTTTGGATTTGAAGTTAGAATCAGTGAAGGACACCCTCATCACTTGTCATTGTTTGGACAACATAGGATAACAGTCCTGATATTTATTGATTTCTTTAGGATAGTATTGTCTGTTTTACTGTGTATGTTTTGACTTTGCCTAGAATGATTGGATAGTGTGGGTAATAAATATTTAAATAAATAAATCGGTGGCTAATTTGGCAGGGGTCTTCTAGCAGATTTCCTTGGTTCCACTGCAACTGTTACTAAACATATTCCTGTTTCTTCAGAAAAGATCATCAAACCAATTCAATGATCCCAAGGATCCATGGTCCCTCTTCTAAAGATTCTCTACTTTTCTCTAGTACTCAGCTCATACTGCCCTGGCAATGAATTCCTTTCTGATCCCACATCATGGTCTTCTTTTCTCAGCTAAACATGCCTCAGTCCTTACCTGTATCAGCCCCCCCCCCCCCCCCCCCCCCCCGGTTATCATTTTTGGCCACTCACACAGTTCTGTGTCAGCCTCTTACTCCTGTGTTCTGAATTTCCTTTGACACCTATACAGAAAGCTTCTGGGGGGGGGGGGGGGGGAGCGTACCATGGATTTAACTTAGTTTTACTGCAGGATAGCAATGCAGAAAGTGTTTCTGCACAGGTGTTGACTCGCACGGAAACCCTGACCGCAACTGCATTTAAATGAATGCAAATGCGATACATTGGCTATCCCGCGGCACGCAAAATTTTTAAAAAAGTTTTACCCATATGACTACTGCAGGAAAAATAATACCAGAGACCTGGGCAGCGTAGAAGGCTTTGTTAAGAGGAGTGGGTAACTACTGGCGCCATCTCTCTCCCCCCAATCTGACCACTCTGCACCAGATGCCTGAATTACTACTACTACTACTTAACATTTCTAGAGCGCTACTAGGGTTACGCAGCGCTGTACAATTTAACAAAGAGAGACAGTCCCTGCTCAAAGAGCTTACAATCTAATAGATAAGAGTGAGACAAATATAGGACAATCAAGCCATTGTGACATCACTGATGAGGTTGGCTCTTAGGCATTGGTGGAATGAGGCATTATGACATCACAATCTCAGCTCTGGTTAAATCACTGCTATATGTAATACTACTACTACTACTACTACTACTTAACATTTCTAGAGCGCTACTAGGGTTACGCAGCGCTGTACAATTTAACAAAGAGAGACAGTCCCTGCTCAAAGAGCTTACAATCTAATAGACATGGCCCTCTTGGTGGTCTAGCAGCCCAATGACCCGACCCAAAACTGAACCAACCTCCCCCTGCAGTTCAATAGATTTTCCTTTCCTCCAAAGAAAAGTTTAAATCCTTGGTGTCTAGTGGCATGTTCCCACTCTGATCCTGTCCCCAGCCCACCTAAGCCCATCCAATGTAGCTAAGAGGAGAAGCAGGAGTGATGCCCACTTGATCCTCCTTCCAGTGCCACCATGTTGAAAAATGATGGGGATGCACTGGGAAAGACCAGTCTGCCATATAAGAGGGGGGTGGGCACTAAACTACTAGGGAAATCTTTTAATTGTGTGTAGGGGGGTTGGGTCAGGGAGGAGATGAGACAGGGAGGGAGGGAGATGTCAGTGTTTGGTTTTGAGCCAATCACTGCTTAGACACTGACAGCAAACGTGGCATTAATCAATGAAACTGTGCATTACTGCTGCAATTTATCATGGCAGTAATTCGCATACTACTACTACTACTACTACTTAACATTTCTAGAGCGCTACTAGAGTTACACAGCGCTGTACAAATTAATAACTAAGGACGGTCCCTGCTCAGAACAGCTTACAATCTAAAGGACGAAATGTCAAGTTGGGGTAGTCTAGAATTCCTCATCGATTATAGCATGCTGCCATATTTTGTGGTAGAGCTGTGGCTCTAGCACAAGGCTTACCTGCAGCTCTATCTTTGTTATTCCCATCCTGTGTCCCTTTATTGAAAATTCATGTCGTTTATTTATTTATTTGTAGCATTTGTATCCCACATTTCCCCACCTTTTTGCAGGCTCAATGTGGCTTACATGATACCGTAATGGCGTTCGCCAGTTTCGGTATGAACAAATACAAGGTGTTATTGTGGTAGAATAAGGTTCATGTACGGCTGATGTATTTGGGAAACTTAGGGAGGAAGAGGAAGAGGAAGAGGAAGGTGGGGTGTGTCCATTACGATTTTTGGTTTTGTTGTGTTGCAGGTACTCTGGCTTTTATGTTGGGTCGGTGGGAAATGCAATAGTCAGAATTTATTTATTTATTTATTGCATTTGTACCCCACATTATCCCACCTATTTGCAGGCTCAATGTGGCTTACATAGTTTTGTTATGATATTGTCATTACAGAATATCAGTAGGGAGGAAAGGGGAAGTGATTAGGCGGGTGATAGCAGAAGTGGATTTTCCTAACTGGTTGGGTTGGGAAAGTGAATTAGTGAAGCTGTTGGTTCTCATTGTAGGCCTTGTTAAACTACTACTACTACTACTACTTAACATTTCTAGAGCGCTACTAGGGTTACGCAGCGCTGTACAGTTTAACAAAGAAGGACAGTCCCTGCTCAAAGAGCTTACAATCTAATAGATAAGAGTGAGACAAATATAGGGCAATCAAGCCATTGTGACATCACTGATGAGGTTGGCTCTTAGGCATTGGTGGAATGAGGCATTATGACATCACAATCTCAGCTCTGGTTAAATCACTGCTATATGTAATACTACTACTACTACTTAACATTTCTAGAGCGCTACAAGGGTTACGCAGCGCTGTACAATTTAAACGTAGAGGGACGGTCCCTGCTCAAAGAGCTTTCAATCTAAGAGACAAGTGAACGGTCAGTCCGATAGGGGCGGTCAAATTGGGGCAGTCTGGATTTACTGAACAGTAAGAGTTAAGTGGGTTTTAAGCAAAGACTTGAAGATGGGCAGGGAGGGGGCTTGGGAGAAGTATGTCTTCAGAGATTTGCGAAAGTTATTTGTTTCGACAATTGATTTCAGGCCTGTGGGTAGAGCATTCCATATCCGCGTGCTCGTGTAGGAGAAGGTAGTCTACTTGTAAATGAATGTATTCTATTAAAGTATCACCAGATTGCATGACTTGAGTGTGGCCGTGAATAATGAATGATAAACTTCCCAGATGTAGGTTTTCTAGACTAAGCTAGTAGCCTGAGTGAGAATGAGAGCTTTGATTCCGGCTGCCCTGTTGATTTAGAAGGTGAAGAGTGTACTCTGCTGATTAGCCCCAGAGCTGTTAATTAAAGGAGCTGAAAGGAGAAATAAGTCACTGTTTGGTGTCAGCTCCTGGAAATGGCTTATACCATTTAGCCCACTCATCTTGAAACCATAGCTACCTTTACTTTAATGTTTAATGTTAGAAACATTAACGTAACGGCAAGAGGAGTCGCCTGACTGATGACTCCCAAATCTACCTTTCTACCCCTGATATCTCACCTT
The DNA here is from genome assembly GCF_901765095.1 of Microcaecilia unicolor. Classification (NCBI taxonomy): domain Eukaryota; kingdom Metazoa; phylum Chordata; class Amphibia; order Gymnophiona; family Siphonopidae; genus Microcaecilia; species Microcaecilia unicolor. The sequence continues at coordinate 233,953,265 of NC_044038.1, forward strand.
GCATCCAAACCAAAGTTTCAGCGTGCTTGTCTGACATTGCTGCCTGGATGTCTCAACGCCACCTGAAATTAAATATGACCAAAACCGAGCTTCTCATTTTCCCCCCCAAACCCACCTCCCCGCTCCCCCCGTTTTCTATTTCTGTTGATGGCGCTCTCATTCTCCCTGTCTCCTCAGCTCGAAACCTTGGGGTCATCTTTGACTCTTCTCTCTCCTTCTCTGCTCATATCCAGCAGACCGCCAAGACCTGTCATTTCTTTCTTTACAACATCCGTAAAATCTGCCCCTTCCTTTCCGAGCACTCTACCAAAACCCTCATCCACACCCTTGTCACCTCTTGTCTAGACTACTGCAATCTGCTTCTTGCTGGCCTCCCACTTAGTCACCTCTCCTCTCTCCAGTCGGTTCAAAACTCTGCTGCCCGTCTCATCTTCCGCCAGGGTCGCTTTACTCATACTACCCCTCTCCTCAAGACCCTTCACTGGCTCCCTATCCGTTTTCGCATCCTGTTCAAACTTCTTCTACTAACTATAAATGTATTCACTCTGCTGCTCCCCAGTATCTCTCCACACTCGTCCTTCCCTACACCCCTTCCCGTGCACTCCGCTCCATGGATAAATCCTTCTTATCTGTTCCCTTCTCCACTACTGCCAACTCCAGACTTCGCGCCTTCTGTCTCGCTGCACCCTACGCCTGGAATAAACTTCCTGAGCCCCTACGTCTTGCCCCATCCTTGGCCACCTTTAAATCTAGACTGAAAGCCCACCTCTTTAACATTGCTTTTGACTTGTAACCACTCGCCTCCACCTACCCTCCTCTCTTCCTTCCCGATCACATTAATTGATTTGATTTGCTTACTTTATTTATTTTTTGTCTATTAGATTGTAAGCTCTTTGAGCAGGGACTGTCTTTCTTCTATGTTTGTGCAGCGCTGCATACGCCTTGTAGCGCTATAGAAATGCTAAATAGTAGTAAATAGTAGTAGTAGTAGAGCAGCAGGCTGAGAACCAAGGGAGCCTGGTTCAAATCCCACTACAGCAGCTCCTTGTGATCTTGAGCAAATTACTTAACCCTTCATTGCTTCAGTTAAGGACCAATTTACTAAACTGCATTATGTACTAATACACGCTTAAGGTGGGAAAATAGGCTTGCTACAAAAAGAGTTAAAGCATTTAGTGGTAGTTTGTCTGTTTGCATGCTCTAACTCATGCATTAGCTATTTTTAACAAAATATTTTCACCGGGGCAGGGAATGGGCATTGAAGCATTAGCAACTAGCACCTTCATATTACCACAAGTTAATTAGTAAGGGGACCTTTTACAAAATGGCGGTAAGCCCAACACAGGCTTAGTGCTCGCCAGTGGCGTAGCTACGTGGGGCCACGGGGGCCTGGGCCCCCATGGATTTGGACCTGGACCCCCCTGCTGATGACTCTCTCGACCCCCCCCCTCCCACCGCCAACCCACTATCACCATCGCCTACCTTTGCCGGCGGGGGACCCCAACCCCCGCCAGCCGAGGTCCTCTTCTTCTGGTGCAAGGCTTCGTTCTGTTTCTGTGAGTCTGACGTCCTGTTTCTGTGTAGGACGTCAGACTCACAAGGCTTCGTTCTGTTTCTGTGCAGGACGTCAGACTCAGAAACTGAACGAAGCCTTGCGCCGGAAGAAAAGGAGCTCGGCTGGCAGGGGTTGGGGTCCCCCGCCAGCAAAGGTAGGCGATGGCAACGGCAGGTTGGCAGCGGGAGGGGGGGTCAAGAGGGTTGTTGGCAGGGGGTCTAGGGCCAAATCTACGGGGCCCCACGTAGCTACGCCACTGGTATATGAGCTTCTAGCACCACCTATGCCCATGCACTAACTGATTAGCATAGCTGTACCCACTTTCCTCCCCCCCAAACATGCCCCCAGCACTAAAAAATTAATTTTATTTTTTAGCATATGCATATGCAAAACTACCACAGGATGCCTGAGCACACCCGTGATAGTGCATTTTAACCTGTGGTAAGCATGCGTTAGTGCTTACCACAGCTTAGTATAAGGATCCTTAAATGTTTATTTATTTATTACATATATTTAAATGTACCTTTTCGTTTTTTTGAATCTTTGTTCCTATGCTGTTTTTATGATGTTGTTTTATGTGGTGTATTTGTGTTTAGCATTGTATCATTCACTTTATTATATTTTGCTATGCTGATCTGATTTTTTTATTGCTATAATATTGTTCACATAATTGTTTATTAGTATATTTTGTGGGTTTGGTTTGGAGTTTGCATAATTGCACCCTCATCCTAAGCCATAACTAAGGAAAGTGAGAAATAAATGTAAATTTATTTTTGTTACATTTGTAGCCCACACTTGGCAGGCTCAATGCAACTTACATGGGGCAATGGAGGGTTAAGTGACTTTGCCCAGAGTCACAAGGAGCTGCCTGTGCCTGAAGTGGGAATCAAACTCAGTTCTTCAGGACCAAAGTCCACCACCCTAACCACTAGGCCACTCCTCCACTGTTGCTACTATTTGAGATTCTACATGGAATGTTGCTATTCCACTAGCAACATTCCCTGTAGAGAAGTCAGCCCTTGCAGATCACCAATGTAGCCGCGCAGGCTTCTGCTTCTGTGAGTCTGACATCCTGCACATACGTGCAGGACGTCAGACTCACAGAAACAGAAGCCTGTGCAGCCTTCTACGGAATAGTAGCAACATTCCATGTAGAATCTCCAATAGTATCTATTTTATTTTTGTTACATTTGTATCCTGCGCTTTCCCACTCATGGCAGGCTCAATGCGGCTTACATGGGGCAATGGAGGGTTAAGTGACTTGCCCAGAGTCACAAAGATAAATAAATAAAAGAAGATATTTTGCTCTATTACCTATGTCAAACATGTTTCACATGAGAATTTTCCTTAAAAATTCCCAGGGATGATTTAATTTCTGGTAGTCATGCTTCATAACTTTTTTTTGCAGAATTATTACTCAAACTATCAGCTCAAAAGAGCTCTTTTTTTTCCTAGAAGACAAATGGTAAAGAATGACAGAAGAGAAACAGAAATCAATGCAAAATCATAGAAAATGCCAACGAGCCATGGAAAATGATAAGGCCATTAAGCATCATGGATTCCAAGACAGCCAAGATAAACATAATGCCCTAAAACCAATCCTGAATGAAAGATCTAACAGCGGCAGCTTTTCTTCCAATCTGCCAAGTTTTCTAATCCATGTCTCAATCGTGTTTTATTTTCCCTATGTATATAACTTCCAGACTAACCACTTTACTTTAATCTGTCGATCTCAAAACATTCTCTTTCAGTGCATGAATGTCATTTTCCCAGCCCTTTGCTGCCCAGGCCTTATTCCCACAGTGTGTTGGACAGAGTTTACACCCCCATTCTTAGTGCTGGTTCGTCCTATTCTCAGGGCAACATTTCTCTGGGCTGTGCAAGGCTACATTAGTAAGAATGTGGCAAGTAGACAGGTGGGGGTGGTGGGGGGGCTTCTATGTTTTATAGGTGAGCTTGCTTATCTCTTAAGCATAGCCGCCGAGAGGGGGGGGCAGGGGGGACAAAATTCCCCGGGCCCGGGCCTCCAAGGGGGGCCCAGCGCCACAGTCCCACCCGCCCTCCGTCGTCAACCGTCTGCCCCGTGCATTGAAATCGCAGTCTCACCTCTGTGAAAGCAGCGCTGCAGGCAGCAGAACGCCTCCCTTCGGCCCTCCTTCCCTCCCTGAGTCCCGCCCTCGTCTGACGTAACTTCCGCAAGGGTGGGACATAGGGAGGGAAGGAGGTCCGAAGGGAGGCGTTCTGCTGCCTGCAGCGCTGCTTTCATGGAGGTGAGACTGTGATTTCAATGCAGGGGGCCCGGCCCGGTGGCGGACGGAAGGGGGGAGCGAGGGTGACCTCAGGGGAGTGGAGGGGGGAGCAGTGGCTGCGACCTCAGGGCGGTGAGGATGGCAGGGGCGGGGTCCCAGGCCCGGCCCAGTCTCTCGGCAGCCCTGCTCTTAAGCAATAGCAACCAACTCCTGAGTATTCTCACACTGATCCTTGGAGAAGACAAAGTTTACCTAATGCACAACAAAGACATTATTGACTATTCAAGAAACGAGAGAGGCCATCTGGAGCCAATCTCTTAGCTCAGTTCAAACCACTGTTTTTTCAACAAACTTTCTAGATTTCCAGTCTACAGACTTCAGGTTAAATTTTGATGCCAAACCCAAGCTTAATTAATCATCCAGTCTTTTGACTATCCTCGTTTTGAGGATGTCACTCTTATAGGAAGACCTCACTATAAATATTCAAATTTACAAGATCTATTTGGCTTGATTCTGTCCTATTGATAAATTGGAGTTCCATTCAACATTTTTATTTTTCCTTGTTGTTTTAGACTGTAAACCTCCACATTCTGCAAGTCAGTTTGGGTGGTATAGTAAGCTTTAAATAAATGAAATTAAATGATGGTTGTCACACACTAATTCACATATGCTGGAATGGGGACTGTTCTTTGCAGTTAATATAGAGTAATTGACCACATGCTGGACTACACTCAGTAAAATCCATGCAGCGCACTGTTCTATAAACACTGCACTGAGTCACCAAATGAAACTTGGTGTAAATCCTGGCATGAAAATTAAGCACAAATCCTAGGCATTCAGTAATACTGCACGCAACTTTAGGGAAGATGGCCACGCCCCCTTCTGAGTTGCACGCTATAACATTTGTGCATGGAACTTTATAGAATAGCGCCCAGCAAGATGCGTGCACAAATCCAAAATGTTGCTAATTAACACCAATAATTGATTGATATCACCCAATTATTGGCACTAAAAGGCTCATTAGTCAGTTGGTGCATGCAATTTTGCAGATGGAAATTTCTGCGCCATTTATAGAATCTCGAGGGCTGTCTTCAAACCAATGACACCAATACCAAACTGGTGTACTACTTTCAAAAAATATATTTTGTGGACATGTACCAAAACAATTCCTTAACATACAAAAAAAATAGTTTTTGCTTGATAACTGACAATAAAACTCAAACTACATTTATGGAACCCTACCTGCATGATTTATATTCCACCAGTGTCCCTATACTCATATTGGCCTTCTCCTCAAGTCAGTTATAAGAACATAAGTACATAAGTATTGCCACACTGGGACAGACCGAAGGTCCATCAAGCCCAGCATCCTGTTTCCAACAGTGGCCAATCCAGGTCACAATCCAGATCCCAAAACAGTACAATACATTCTTTTGGTGCTTATCCTAGAAATAAACAGTAGATTTTCCCCAAGTCCATCTTAAGAAGAGCTTATGTACTTTTCTTTTAGGAAGTTAGCCAACTTTTTTAAAAACCCTGCAAAGCGAATTGCTTTTACCGCATTCTTCGGCAATGAATTCCAGAGTTTAATTACACGTTGAGTGAAGAAATATTTTCTCTCATTTGTTTCCGCAGACAGTTCAAACTTCTCTTATTGACTTACAAGTGCATAAGTACATAAGTATTACCATACTGGGACAGACCAAAGGTCCATCAAGCCTAGCATCCTGTTTCCAACAGTGGCCAATCCAGGTCACAAATACCTGGCAAGATCCCAAAAAAATACAAAACATTTTATACTGCTTATCCCAGAAATAGTGGATTATCCCCAAGTCCATTTAATAATGGTCTATGGACTTTTCCTTTAGAAAGTTGTCCAAACCTTTTTTAAACACCGCTAAGCTAACCACCTTTACCATATTCTTTGGCAACAAATTCCAGAGTTTACACGTTGAATGAAGAAAAAGTTTCTCTGATTCGTTTTAAATTTACTACATTGTAGCATTCTCTCTGCAGCTCCTCAGTGCCGCTCCACTCTTATCTCTCCCTACACTCCTCCCAGGGAACTCTGTTCATCGGGTAAATCTTTCTTATTTGTACCCTTCTCCTGTACCGTCAACTCCAGACTCTGTTCCTTTTATCTTGCTGCACCGTATGCCTGGAATAGACTTCCTGAGTCAGTACGTCAAGCTCCAGCTCTGGCCATCTTCAAATCAAGGCTAAAAGCCCACCGTTTTGATGCTGCTTCTAATTTCTAACCCCTATTCATTTGTCAAGTGCCCATGTTTGTTTTATCAATCCCATCTTAGTAATTCCCATATTCCTTATTTTTCCTGTTTGTCTGTCCTGATTAGATTGTAAGCTCTGTCAAGCAGGGACTGTCTCTTCATGTTCAAGTGTACAGCGCTGTGTACGTCTATAGAAATGATAAGTAGTAGTAGAAGTCTTTGGGATTCCAGAATCTTGCTACTCTTTGGGATTCCGGAATCTTGCTACTCTTTGTCCTTGTCCCTTATTTGTCCTGTTTGTCTTGATTAGATTGTAAGCTCTGTCAAGCAGGGACTGTCTCTTCATGTTCAAGTGTACAGCGCTGTGTACGTCTATAGAAATGATAAGTAGTAGTAGAAGTCTTTGGGATTTTGGAATCTTGCTACTCTTTGGGATTTTGGAATCTTGCTACTCTTCGTCCTTATCCCTTATTTGTCCTGTTTGTCTTGATTAGATTATAAGCTTTGTCAAGCAGGGACTGTCTCTTACATGTTCAGTGTACAGCAGTTTCTAGTCTAGTAGCACTAAAGAAATGATAAGTAGTAGCAGGGCTTTTTTTTGAGGGGGTACTTGGGGGTACTGAGTACTGGCATCTTTTCCATTGTCTGCTAAAATTAACCCATGGACCCCAAGTTTTAATGAAAGAGCTCAGGCTCTGCACACTAATTCTGCCTTGTCATAGATTCTGTGACTGGTTGCAGGGGGCCTGGCTATTGTAGGGTGGGTCCCTCAGTGATCACCCCATCCCTGAAGGGTGGCCCAGCATTTGAGTACCTGCACCTTTTTTGCTAGAAAAAATGCACTGGATATATCTGCCTATTTTGGGCTAAGAACCAGGCTAATCTGCATATTTTGGTAACCCTAAACACAAAACCTACATGCAGGGCTTATTTTTGACGGGGTACTTGGGGGTACCGAGTACCGGCACCTTTTCCATTGTCTGCTAAAATTGACCCATGGACCCCAAGTTTTAATGAAAGAGCTCAGGCTCTGCACACCAATTCTGCCTTATCATAGATTCTGTGACTGGTTGCAGGGGACCTGGCTACTGTGGGGTGGGTCCCTCAGTGATCACCCCACCCCTGAAGGGTGGCCTAGCATTTGAGTACCGGCATCTTTTTTACTAGAAATAACACACTGAGTAGTAGTAGTAGTAACACCCTGGCCATTGAAATCAGCGCTGGGTAACTTGGCATCTCTGGAATCCTAGACTACACACGTTCCACGCTGCTTTGGGATAGAAGTTCAAAAATGAGACCGGCCAAAAAGCATCGTTCCAGGACCTGGGTAAATTGGTAGCTCTGTTCCAGGGAGTCAGCATAGAAAGGGTGCAGTAATTTGAGTTTGGCTGTGCCCTGAATTTTGATAAGAATATAGTTAAGGTATATCACTGTATAATTGCTCTATTATTTCCAGACATTTAATTCAAATATGGATTCTGTTTTCAACATTTCTTCTTCAAGCTTTGATTTATCTTTCGACATTATACATGCAATTAGTTTGGAAAGCTTAAATATAGTAGTATTTGAACACAAAACTGTAACAAGGTAGTAATTTCCTTCCTCATTAGTATTCGCTGTTCCCCCTTTCTAATTAAGATTCTCATGCTATTCTCACTACATCTTCTATTGTCAAGGAAATTCCTTTCTGCAGAGAGCCAGACTCAAGAATCCCGGAGCCCTTTTGAGAGTTCCTTGTACGATCCCGGGACTGAATTTATAATTTAGAAACAAAATGGTAAACGAGCTTGATGCAGAGCCCCTGCAAGGGTGGTGAGTGTCCTAGGTGAATCTCTATCCTTACAGCCCCTTCACTTACATTTCAGGCCACTAGTCTGTAGCCTCTTTTCCCTCAGGTTTTGCTCCTGGCATTTTGGTCATTTACACACTTCAGTGGTAACACACATGTAAAAGACCTCTTTTCATGGCGTGAGCTTTCACTGTGGCCGTGCACGTGGATGGAATTTGGGTGGAGTGTGGACAGTGCACGTAAGTGTGCACGTGGATTATGGAATACTAAAATTTAGATTAGGGCTGCAGCTCCGGGCTGGCTGGACAGTACAGCGCTAGCCTGTCATTCTACCCCACCCTCTTTACTACCCCTACTTCCGGGTTGCTTGGAGATTGCTTGGAGTATTATTTGACTGTTTTGTACCACAGTAGTTTAGCATGTGCAGTGATCGTGTACCAAGAGATTTTAAGTGTGACCTGGCTTTATGCATTTTGGCGTCTGCTGAGCTATATCTTGGTATATACTGTAGTCGTTTGTATTTGCTTAGCTCACACCATTCTTTATTAATTTTGGTGGAAAGTAGCAGTGTTACTAGTTCATGGAGCTGACTTTGCAAATTTTACACGTTTTTACTAAATCAGCCTCTTAGAGCCCTGTTTACTAAGCTGTGCTAGAGAGGTGTGGTAGTCATGTTAGTCCACTCTTAATTGTTTGATTTCTAAGCTGTGCTGTAGGCATGCTAACAATAGAGAATGGATTCTCAGAAACTTAGCAGAGATTGGGTGGCAGCACCGGTGGTTGGGAGGCGGGGCTAGTGGTTGGGAGGCGGGGCTAGTGCTGGGCAGACTTCTACAGTGTGTGCCCTGAAAATGGTAGATACAAATCAAGGTCAGGTATACACAAAAAGTAGCGCATATGAGTTTATCTTGTTGGGCAGACTGGATGGACCGTACAGGTCTTTTTCTGCCGTCACCTACTATGTCCTGTCTTAGTAATGTTATTTTCCCTTTTCCACTGAATTAGATTGTAAATCGCTCTGAGTGTTTTCCGTAGGGCGGGGTAGCAAATGCTAGGTAGGGGTCCAGTCTCCACATTTTCTGATTTAAGGGATTATTAAACTCAATGTCACTTTCTCACACACCCCTCAGCAAAACACCCCTATCAGACTCAACCATTCTCACACACCCCCACTCACAATCACCCAATACAGCGCTCAGCAAAATGTCCCACTCACACTCACCTGTTCTCACACACCCCTCAGCAAAAACAACCCCAATCACACACCCCAGAATAGCACACCCCATTCACACTCACCCCTCTGTACCACATCCCCACACTCACCTGTTCTCACACACCCCAGAGTAGCATACCTCCATGCACACTCACTCCTTAGAAGTACACCCTCACTGACACACCACAGAATAGTACACTCCCACTCACATTCATCTGTTCTCACACACCTCTCAGCAGAACCCCCCCTCACTGAAGCCCTCTTCACCAGTATACCCCATTCACACTCATTCATTCTCACAATAACCCCTCAGCAGTACACCCCCTCACCCATTCTCATATCCCCTTTGTACCACACCCACATTCACACTCATTCTCACCCCCCATCAGTAGCATACCCCCACTCATATATTCCCACTCCCCTCAGTAACACATCCCCATTCACACTCACCCATTCTCACACCTCCCCTCAACAGTACAACTCCTCAGTAGCACACCCTCACCCTCACTCACACTCACCCATTCTAGCATAACCATTCACACTCACTCTCAGCAGTACACCCCCACTCAGCCATTTTCACACACCCCTCAGCACTGTCAATGTTTAATGCTTGGCTCAAATAAGTCTTTATACATATATGCTCCAAATCGAAAAACAAAATGTTGTCTATCGAAATGCGATTGAATGAGAACTTATTACAAATTATGTTAAACATATTGAATATTTATCTACTCCAGTGCGTTCTATTTCTGTTTGTACAAATAAAAATATATCTATTTACATATATCTATACCTATTCTTTATGTTTCATTTCTCACATTAAAGACATGAAACTGGCTGTAAAGAACAAATCATTAAAAAACTTCAAACTGCCCAAAACACCGCAGCCAGAAGAATTATATTTGGGAAAACAAAATACGAAAGTGCTAAGCCCCTAAGAGAAAACTTACACTGGCTTCCTCTTAAAGAACGTATAACTTTCAAAATATGCATTCTGGTGCATAAAATAATTCACGGTGATGCCCCGACTTACATGTTAGGGGCCTAGTGGTTAGGGTGGTGGACTTTGGTCCTGAGGAACTGAGTTTGATTCCCACTTCAGGCACAGGCAGCTCCTTGTGACTTTGGGCAAGTCACTTAACCCTCTATTGCCCCATGTAAGCCGTATTGAGCCTGCCATGAGTGGGAAAGCGTGGGGTACAAATGTAACAAAAATAAAATAGATACTATTGGAGATTCTACATGGAATGTTGCTATTCCACTAGTAACATTCCATGTAGAATTACCGTAATTATCCATCATCTACTTAACAATCGGATTATTTTCTCCCTATATCGTACTGTCTAATTTATTATGTAATCCATGTTCAATATATGATACCAATTGCGTGTTTTCCCCTTTTTTACCTGATTGTTCATTACATAAGTACATAAGTACATAAGTACATATAAGTACATAAGTAATGCCATACTGGGAAAAGACCAAGGGTCCATTGAGCCCAGCATCCTGTCCACGACAGCGGCCAATCCAGGCCAAGGGCACCTGGCAAGCTTCCCAAACGTACAAACATTCTATACATGTTATTCCTGGAATTTTGGATTTTTCCAAGTCCGTTTAGTAGCGGTTTATGGACTTGTCCTTTAGGAATCCGTCCAACCCCTTTTTAAACTCTGCTAAGCTAACCGCCTTCACCACTTTCTCTGGCAACGAATTCCAGAGTTTAATTACACGTTGGGTGAAGAAAAAGTTTCTCTGATTTGTTTTAAATTTACTACACTGTAGTTTCATCGCATGCCCCCTAGTCCTAGTATTTTTGGAAAGCGTGAACAGACGCTTCACATCCACCTGTTCCACTCCACTCATTATTTTATATACCTCTATCATGTCTCCCCTTAGCCGTCTCTTCTCCAAGCTGTATAGCCCTAGCCTCCTTAGTCTTTCTTCATAGGGAAGTCGTCCCATCCCCGCTATCATTTTAGTCGCCCTTCGCTGCACCTTTTCCAATTCTACTATATCTTTCTTGAGATGCGGCGACCAGAATTGAACACAATACTCAAGGTGCGGTCGCACCATGGAGCGATACAACGGCATTATAACATCCTCACACCTGTTTTCCATACCTTTCCTAATAATACCCAACATTCTATTTGCTTTCTTAGCCGCAGCAGCACACTGAGCAGAAGGTTTCAGTGTGTTATCGACGATGACACCCAGATCCCTTTCTTGGTCCGTAACTCCTAACGTGGAACCTTGCATGACGTAGCTATAATTCGGGTTCTTTTTTCCCACATGCATCATCCATGTTTCTATATATATATATTACCAATTGTATCTGTACTCTGAAATGACATAAGTCATGATGGAAAATTGTAAGCCACATTGAGCCTGCAAATAGGTGGGAAAATGTGGGATACAAATGCAACAAATAAATAAATAAATAAACAAACAAAATGTAACAACCATCATATTAACATAGTAGATGACGGCAGAAAAACACCTGCATGGTCCGTCTAGTCTGCCTAACAAGATAAACTCATATGTGCTACTTCTTGTGTATACCTTACCTTGATTTCTATCTGCCATTTTCAGGGCACAGACCATAGAAGTCTTGCCCAGTACTAGCCCCACCTCCCAATCACTAACCCCGCCTCCCAAACATTATACGGTGTTATTACATACAAATAACCCTTGCTTATCTCAATTACAAAGTACTAACCTATTGCTGAGCAATGCCAGCCGGGACAGCTAGTATTTGGATGAACGGTATGTAATGTTCTCACATATTTAATTTATTTATTTATTTTATTTGTTGCATTTGTATCCCACATTTTCCCACCTTTTTGCAGGCTCAATGTGGCTTACATGGTACCGTAATCGGCGTTAACCGATTTCGGTATGAACAAATACAAGTTGCGATTAATATCAAGGTGATATTATGGTAGAGTGAGATACATGTATGGTAAAAGACAATTGGGGAGAACGTAGAGAGGGAAAGGAAGGGTTAGGATATGTCCGTTACGATCTTTGGTTAAGTTGTGTCGCAGATGTCCAGGTTTTTTATGTTGGGTCGGTGGGGTATGCCCTTCTGAACAGTTCTGTTTTTAGTGCTTTCCGGAAATTCATATGGTCGAGTGAGGTTTTTACTACTTTTGGTAGTGTGTTCCACAATTGTGCGCTCAGGTAGGAAAAGCTAGAAACATAGGTGGATTTGTATTTGAGTCCTTTGCTGCTTGGATAATGGAGGTTTAAGTACATAAGTAATGCCACACTGGGAAAAGACCAAGGGTCCATCGAGCCCAGCATCCTGTCCACGACAGCGGCCAATCCAGGCCAAGGGCACCTGGCGAGCTTCCCAAACGTACAAACATTCTATACATGTTATTCCTGGAATTGTGGATTTTTCCCAAGTCCATTTAGTAGTGGTTTATGAACTTGTCCTTTAGGAAACCGTCTAACCCCTTTTTAAACTCTGCCAAGCTAACCGCCTTCACCACATTCTGGTATGATCTTGCTGATTTTATGGTGTTTCTGAGTGGTAGGTCGATGAGGTCTGTCATGTATCCCAGTGCCTCGCCATAGATGATTTTGTGAACTGTCGTACAGATTTTAAATGCGATATGTTCCCTAATTGGAAGCCAGTGCAGTTTTTCTTGGAGTGGTTTGGCGCTGTCAAAGCGTGTTTTCCCATATATAAGCCGTGCTGCTGTGTTTTGGGCAGTTTGAAGTTTCTTTATGATTTGTTCTTTGTGTCCCGCATAGATTCCGTTACAATAGTCTGCGTGGCTTAACATCATTGATTGTACAAGGTTGCGAAATATTTTCCTCGGGAAGAATGGTTTCACACATATAGCAAAATTTGTGGTTCTTAATATGAATTCATGGACAATTTTATTTAACGAACAATTCAATTTAACAGACACCTACTGCCCCCAATTAGTCCATTAAATTGAAGGTTGACTCTAATGCACACGTGTGTAATGGTCTGCGCATGCATACAATTTTAGGAAAGAGCGTAAGCTTTTCTTTCAAACGAACATGCTGTTTTGGAAGTGTGTGCTCTTTTGGAAAGAGCAAAAACAAAAAAACACACAGTGGGAATGACCGAATGGTTGAACCAAGAGTTTATCAAAGGCAGAAGCGGAGCCAGGTTGACAGCGTGGGGGGAGCGAGAGCAGCACAAGAGCGGACTTCTGCTGATGCCAGGGCACATTTTCAATGCAACACATTGAAAAAAAATAGGCACCAGCAGAACTCCGTTTGGGGGAGCGTCCGCTCCCCTGGCACTCCCTCTGGCTACGCCACTGATCAAAGGATGTCCTTTATTGAGCAGTGGTGCGCAATTCACGTACGCTCAATAAAATTAGTTGTAGATAGACAACAGGACTCAATACAGGCTGTGTTTCGGCATTAAAGCCTTCATCAGGAGTCCTGGTTGGATTGTCCTCAGGGCCGGTCTTAGGGTGAGGCGACCGCATAGGGCCTCGCGCTCAAGGGGGCCCCACGCGGCGTGCCTGAACTCCGCCCCAACCACCTGAGTGTTCCAGTCCCCCTCCCTCTGAATTGTAAAAGTCATCTAAGTTACCTCGTCGGGGTTATGGCTGCAGCAGTGAAAAGCGGGAGAGCTGCTCGGCGCTTCAGGAGCCTTCCCTTCCCTCTCTCAGCTCTGGTCCCGCCCTCCTGCCCTTGCGGAAACAGGAAATGAGGACGGGAGTTGGGACCAGAGCTGAGAGAGAGAAAAGGCTCCTGAAGCGCCGAGCTTGCACTCTTTTCGCTGCTGCTGCCTGCCGCTGTAACCCGACGAGGTAAGATGATTTTTAAAATTCGGAGGGAGGGCGGGAGGCCCCTGGAGCTGGGAGGGAGGCCTCAGAGGGAGGGGAGCCTTGGAGCTGGGAGGGAAGGAGGGGGGAGGGCCCTGGAGCTCAGAGGGAGGGTGGGGGGATGGTCCTGGAGCTCGGAGGGAGCTCAGAGAGAGGGGTGGCGGCCCTGGAGCTCAGGAGGGAGGTGGCTCTGGAGCTCGGAGGGGTGGGGCTAGGGTGGGCGGGGCTAGGATGGGGCCCCATCAAATTGGTCTGCACAGGGCCCTGCACTTGCTAAGACCAGCCCTGATTGTCAGAGTGAGTTATTACCATAGGGGCACAATCTGAACAGTCATTAGCACTGAGGCACCTCTTTCCAGAGCAACAGATTGAGCTCTTATGGTATGGTCTCCCCCCTCCCCCCCCCCACCTCCAATGCATGCCTGAAAACTGGCAGGGCTTGGAGGTCATGGGGGGCACAGAGAGTAGGATGAAAGCAGAAAGTGAGGAAAGTGCAAATTTTGTGTCCCCTTCATACACACTTGGGCTGAAGCCCCCAAAATTGAAGGTCCGGTTACACATGCCTCCAAAATTGTAACAATTAAGTTTACATGTAGCTCACACCTTTTCCAGTAGTACCCTGTTTCCCCGAAAATAAGACAGTGTCTTATATTCATTTTTGCTCCCAAAGATGTGCTAGGTCTTATTTTCAGGGGATGTCTTATTTTTGGGGAAACACGGTAACATGATTGGATTATTGCAGTTCTTTACTCAATATCAGCTGCAGAGGCTACAAGCTGTTCAAAATACCCTACTACAGTAAAATTGCAGCTTCTTAGAGAAAATGGCCCTGCAACTTTGAGCAGTAGCTTCCTAGAATTTCAGCAGCCTTTTTAATTTCACAGCAGCAGGACAAGAAGTCAGCATTAAGTAAATTAAGGGGAAGCCTTGATACAGCTTGGTGAAACATGAGTAGGCATAACAATCCCCCTACAATGAAAAAGGAGACTGAGCAATACAGTGCACAGAATCTCCATTTACCTACCGTAAGATAAGTACAGCATTCTAAGTAAGCTTAGTCCTTAGGGTTCCTAATACCCCCTTCTCCCCCTTCCCCCCATGTACCTTCTGTTGGGACACTCACCCAGTTTTAAAGATGTCAGGAGGCTGCCAAACGTCTGTGGGGAAGGGCAGCGGCGGCTCGACTTCAGCCTTTCCCTTCAATGTCCCACCCTCGCGGAAACAGGAAATACCTCATCAGAGGACGGCGGGACACTGACGGGAGAGACTGGACTCGAGCTGCCGCAGCCACTTAAAATAACAGCTGAGCTTTAAACGCAGGGCGGCGTGTCCGGAACGGAATGGAAGGTAATATGTCGGGGAGTTGAGGGCGGGCTCAGCCGTGGGGCGGGAGGCGGAAGATACAATTTGGAGCTAGGTCTTACTTTCGGGGGAGGCCTTATATTTAGCAATTCAGCAAAACCTCTACTAGGTCTTATTTTCGGGGAAACAGGGTAGCTCAAGGTGACTTACATTCAGGCAAACCAGGTATTTTCCAGAGGATTTACAATCTAGTTTCTTTCTAGGTTTGCATGCTACTTTGATATTCCCAACTCACCAATAGATTGAAATAAAAGCTCATCCATATTTGTATGTCCACATGCCTAAAAACTACATACACACAAACTAGAAAAGGGTTTCCACAGCGTTGATCCCTTGCTATAAGGTCTTACCGAATACCAGTACATTAATATTGTATGAAGATTGCAGTCGCCTTGCAATAAAACCAATATTGCTGTTTAATGAACGGATCTCAACTAAGGTCTCTTTCCAGTAGCCGGATTAAAAAAAAATCGATTCTCTGCTAATGTCTAGAACACCGACTTTGATACTGTTGCAAGAAACGCGATTGTTCTCATTGGTTTTTCTGTTGAGGTCGTACAGTGGGGGTCTTTGCAGGAGGAGCAGCAGAAGATGTCGCTGTTAATCCGGGAGGGATCCGCCTCCTCCTCCTCCTGCCCGAGCACTGCCGGATTGCGGGAAGTGCAGCGAGGTACATAAGGAGTCAGCCGCAGTCAGAATGCCCAGCGGAGCTTCGGGAAGCACAAGCAGGGCGCAGGCAGCCTGCGCAGCTCAGCTGCTGCGGACAAACGCAGGCAGGTCCCTCCAGGCTTGTGTTTCCCTTGTTTTGTTTTTCCTACTATTGCGTTAGTTGTTGTTTTTGGTTTGTTTGTTTTTTGCTGGTCTTGCATGAAAGGCAGCACGTGTTGATTCGCCTTCCCTCTCCTCGCACTTTTCCTGGCGTAATAGATCTCAGCTGTTTCGGGACCTGGACGGCTGTTTTCACATATTTAATTTTTTTTATTTTTATTTTTGGAGGGCTAGGGAGGAAAATACAGGATCATGAGCAGGACAAGTGGATCCTTCAAGAAATCTCTGCTGGTGCCAATGCTGCCCTGGATCGGGACCTTCCTGTCCCTCCTTGATGCCAAGGGGACATATTACCGTTACCCCCAGACTCATGGCAATAGATACAGCCTCTATACCTCAGGATCCAGCCCTCAACTCAACCCGGGGAAGCCCGTGGCAAAGCACAAGTAAGTAAGCCTTCCCTTGCAAGTCATTCATTCCCTTCGAGGCACGTTTGGAAAGGGGGGTTATTTGCTGGTGCATTTGGAGGACTAAAGAAGAACCGGACGGTGGGTGGGTGGAGGGAGCAGAAGGTCAAGTTAGCTACCGATCCGGCTCCGTTGCTCGTCTGGTAGCGCTATAAAAAGGATTTATAGTAGTAGTTTGCAGGCTATGTAGAAAAGCTGGTGAGAAGGCAGAATTTGGATTTTGTGGGCGAAAGACAGACCCCAAAAGATGCAAAATTAGCATAAGAGTGAAACATGTGAGTACCAGCTCAAGTGCCAAGAGCCTGTTGTTTAAGCAAGGGAGGGACTTTTATTATTTAATAAACCCAGTTCTCTCTGGGCTCTGATCAAAGACGGGGGGTCCTTGAATATTGTTTGAGGAGACAAGGGCTCCACATGGGTTAGTTTTTCGCATACCACGTCGGCAACCTACTGAATCCTCTCTGGTTATTAATAATATCAATTCTAAACTGCTCTTGTCTTGGCGGATCTGCTTTATTATACTTTAATGGAAAGAAGCATCTGTTATAAATTATGGCTGGTGGATCCATGTGTTTTGATGACAAGTTATTTTTTTAAGTATTTCTTCGATTTTGATTTTGTGCATTCCTTTTTATAATTATTATTATTTTTTTTTATTTAGGGGGCCCTTTTACTAATCTGCATTAGGCGCTATTACGTGTGGCGTTTTGCGGGACAGGCTGTATTTTTTTAAATCATTTTTTTGGAGGTGGAGTGTGAGGGCAGAGAATGGCATTGGATGCACTAACCAGCTAGCGTGCTGTTGTCGTTGACACTCAACCCCCCCCCCCCCCGGATTCTATATATGGCACTTTCAGTTGTGCGTGCAAATTGGATACGCGTTTAACTTGCATGTGCAACTTAATTAACGAGCCAATCAGCACTGATAATTGGGCGATAATTAGAATTTACGCATGCATCTTTTTAGACATATTCAATAAAGAGATGCACATAAATTCTAGTGTGTGGACCTGAAAAGGGGTGTGGGCAGAGGAGGGGCATGGGGTGTTCCTAAAATTTATGGACGTTATTATAGAATTATCAGGATCTGTGCCTAATTTACACCAGGTTTTCATTGCTGCAAATGGTCATGGCAAAATGTAGTCACGGATCTCAGCGCTAAGCGCTGTTTTATAAACTGCGTCTAACTGTAAGCATGATTTGTAGAATAGCGGTAAGGGCTATTTTTGTAGGCGCCATTTGTAGAATCTAGACCAAATTGGTCAGCATGTCCATAATGCAGGAGTCCTTACCACTTCCGAAAGCACAGGTAGTACGTACTTCCGTGGTAATTTTTTTTTAATGGCCAGGTGCTTATGATATCATTCGCTCATGGCCAGAAATGAAACAAATAGGAAAAAGCAATTCTTGATGGCTGGGCTAGAAATGGCTTAGGGCTCGATTCTGTATATGGCGCCTGAAAAATCCATGCAGAAAAAAATACGCCTGCCTAGACGTATTCTCTAAAGTATGCCTAAGTATTATAGAATAGTTTTAAATTTCTGCCTCTCCATATGACTAAATTTGGTCACGTCTATTGAGGCCATGTTTTGCTTGGCGTAAATCCCGACGCCTATATTAGGCGCAGAGTGGGTGCATTCTATAATAATGTGCATAGATTTTTGAAATGCCCATGACCCACCCATTCCACGCCCATAACAATGCCCCCTTTTCAGTGATTTGACTTGGAATTTACGCACACCACGTTACAAAATACACTTAGTGAGTTGTGCGTGTAAATCGTAATTAATGCCAATTAGTGCTGATAATTGCTTGTTA
This sequence comes from Microcaecilia unicolor, assembly GCF_901765095.1. Lineage (NCBI taxonomy): Eukaryota > Metazoa > Chordata > Amphibia > Gymnophiona > Siphonopidae > Microcaecilia > Microcaecilia unicolor. Next base: position 233,971,531 of record NC_044038.1, read on the forward strand.
ACATCCAATTGACAGCGCTGATTAGCTAGTTAACCAATTAAGTTATGTCCATTGTTATAGAATACGCTTCGATAGCCATGCAGAAATTAAGGCACGATATATAGATTTGGGGGGTTAGTGCACAGGAAAGGGGTAAGTAAAGGGGCCCCTTAGGGCTCCTTTTACAAAGCCATGCTACCGATTAGCGACACACCAAATGCAACAAAGCCCTTCTAAATCCAATGGGCTTTGTCGCATTCGGCAAGCGGTAATCGCTACCGCGGCTTTGTAAAAGGAGCCCTTAGTTTGTTGTTTCCTGCTGAAACATTTTCTGCCAGCAGTAATGAGTAGATTTTATTGGCGTTAAAGAGTTTGTGGTGGCATGGTGAATTCTAATGACCACAGCTCAGCTTTTTAAAAGAACATTTTGTCTATAAAAATCACCTTTTCAGATTCATGGGATTTGCTTTCCATCTTGGAATTAATTTGCCTTCACACGGCGCCTTTGAACCTGGCATTGGTCCTCAATGTGCACTGCAGCTCTGTGTGCCCATCCTGCCCCTTCACGAGTCTAACTATAGACATGAAGGGCTGGATTCAGTAAATACTGTTCAAAATTCGGTGCCAAAAAAATCGGCACTGAACGATATTCTATAACGGGTGGCCATGCTTATGTACTTTATAAATGGACTTGGTGAAAATCCACTGTTTCTGGGATAAGCAGTATAAAATGTTTTGTTCCTTTTTTGAGATCTTGCCAGGTACTTGTGACCTGGATTGGCCACTGTTGGAAACAGGATGTTGGGCTTGATGGACCTTTGGTCTGCCCAGTATGGCAACACTTATGTACTTGGGATTCTGAATGGAATCTTGCTACTCTTTGGGGTTCTACATGGAATGTTGCTACACTTTGAAATTCTGCATGGAATCTTGTTATTCTTTAGAATTCTAGAATCTTGCTACTCTTTGGGGTTCTACATAGAATGTTGCTACTATTTAGGTTTCTGCCAGGTACTTGTGACCTGGATTGGCAACTGTTGGAAACAGGATGCTGGGCTTGATGGACCTTTGGTCTGTCCCAGTAAGGCCATACTTATGTACTTATGTTCCGGTATTGGCGCCCTTTATAGAATAGCGTATAGCGCCGAGATCTGCGCCCAACTTTGGGTGTGAGGATTCACACCAACTGAAACCAGGTATAAATACTTGTGCATGATTTGTACGTGAATCCGCACTATTCTATAACACTGCGTGCATTGTATGGGAACGCCCCAACCTGCTCATGCCCCTCCCATGGCTACGCCCCCTTTGCAGTTTCACACGGAAACGCTTAAGTGCTATTCTATAAATGGATGTGTGTGTTTTCATGTGAATCTGCCATTTTTTTTCCCATTTCAGTGCCTTCCATCCGTTAGGATGCTATTCCGTGCTGAATTTTCAGCGCAGATTAGCACCTAACGTTCTCCACCGTACATAGAATTCGCCCAGGAATGACCATATTCTGAATATAGAGTACGGTATTATTATTACACCATTGTAGTGTGGCAAACTGAGACTCAGAGTTCAGATTATTTAAAAAATTTTTTTGTTTGATGAGTAATTTTATAACACTGAACCTATAAAAATTGTAAAAAAAAAAAAAAATACATCTATTTAATGCCTATTTTATAAGGTCGTTCCTATGGTGACCTCCAATGACAGATTTTCGCACACAGATTTACATCTGTTTCTATGCATGTCCATGTATATTTTTGAAAATATGCATATGGTCACAGGCAGCGCCGTTCCAGTTCCGCCCAACCTATGCCCCCCACTAATACCTGTGCGTAGATCGTGTAGAAGTGGTACAGTCTTTCAGTTCTCATATTTTATGCATTTACACCGCTGCACAATTTTCTAAGAGCTATTTTCCCTGTGCAAAACACGCTCCACAAAACAAAAAGGAACTGTAATATTATCACCTTTGCAGGAACATCCCAAGCTGGAATCACGCCCTGTGCAACACGCCCACTAAAATCCCTGCCCTCCCTACTGTGCCTTGGCCACTGCAGGCACAGGAAATAGCTGGGGAGCAATTTTAGTGCCCATCTCCCTTCTGCCCTGTGCAGCCACTCTGCTCGCACAGCCCTTGGGATGGCCCTGCTCCTTTGTGTCTGTGTTGAAAGATCTTGGCCCATCAAAGCCAAAGTGACTTAAATCTAGCGGAAGGACCAGACATAAATACTCAAGTTTCCAAGAACTCTACTGACATCTGGTTTTATGCTCTAGCTAATATAGCATTTCTTCTTTATAGATGTAATAATTCATCTTTATCCTGACCTGTAATGATTCTATAAGGCTCTACAGATCTCACTTGATATACTTTGTAATCTGTTGTTTTCTATCCAGTATCTGCATTTTTTTTTTCACCCCAAACATGCTGACACCCCTCAAGTGCTCTGCCAATTTCTCAAATGCTTCTTAGGACACTGGCAGAGGGTCACCCACCTTACCACACCAGTCCAAAACATCAGATATGATGCCTGGATTGTATTTCTACAATATCATTGACCGCCTTGAGTGAACTCCTTCAAAAAGGCGGTAAATAAATCCAAATGAATAAATAAAATCATTCTTCACGCAGACCTCTTTCTCCTTGGAGTCTGGGATGAGAGGGAATCAGGTTTTCACTCTGTTTCTGGTTTTCCAAACATGGACAATGCCGACTGCTGCTGAACGGCTTTGGAATGCCAAGAATAGCTCAGTCACCTTCTAGCCTCCTTCACCGCAGTGTTCAGACTTCAAAATTGGGGTTTAAATTTTGAGAGGGAAAATTATAGTGATGACCTCTTCCCTTCACTTTTTTGTTCCTTGCTCTCGGCAGAGGGTTCTCAGCACCAACAAAACCAGATTATGGAAAGAATGGGGACTTGGTAGAAGTGTGGCTTATGTTTGAGCTGCCATGTGAATTTAAGCAAAATTGGCAAATTTACGGATTATAGGGAGAGAGGTGTGGTAGCCGTGTTAGTCCACACTTAAAGGTTATCAATAGAAATCAAACAAAATAAAACATGGAAAAGAAAATAAGATGATACCTTTTTTATTGGACATAACTTAATACATTTCTTGATTAGCTTTTGAAGGTTGCCCTTCTTCGTCAGATCGGAAATCAAGAAATGTATTGTTATGTCCAATAAAAAAGGTATCTTATTTTCTTTTCCATGTTTTATTTTGTTTGATTTCTATTGATAACGGATTATAGGGGTAATTCTCAAGAGATCGCCTACAGTTGAGAGCTGGGATTCTGCGTGCTAAGGGGTGAATTCTATATATAGCGCCGAAAAAATGATATCCTATAAGCCGCACTTAAAGTTAGGCGTGGTTTATAGAATACCATTTATGCCTAGGATTTGTGCCTAACTACGTGCATCTATTTACACCAACGAAAATGTGTCGTAAATCCCTGCATGTAAATTTATGCAGACTGGGCCATTTTCTATAATAATACATGTAAATTTGGGAATGCCCATGAAACGCCCGTAGCCGTGCCCCGTTTGAACTGCATGCTTTGGAATTTAGGCGCAGTTCATTACAGCATTCACTTAGCGAGTTATGCGCGTAAATTCTAATTATTGCCAATTAGTGCTCACTATTGCTTGTTAAGTGCTGTTAACAATGCTGATTGGCTTGTTAAGCCAATTAAGTTACGCACATTGTTATGGAGAACACGTCTACGGTCTGTGCCCTGAGAATGGTAAGGACAAATTAAACTCGGGTATAAAGAATCGCATACCATGTAAAATGTGTTTATCTTGTTGGGCAGAGTGGATGGACCGTTCAGGTCTTTATCTGCCATCATTTACTGTGTTACTATGTTACTCTTTGGGGTTCTACATGGAATGTTGCTACTAATTGAGATTCCGGAATCTTGTAACTCTTTAGGATTCCAGAATCTTTAGAACTTTTAGTACAAGAAGAGTGCTGGGCAGACTTCTACGGTCTGTGCCCTGAGAATGGCAAGGACAAATCAAACTCGGGTATAAAGTATCGCATACCATGTAAAATGAGCTTATCTTGTTGGGGAGACTGGATGGACCGTTCAGGTCTTTATCTGTCGTCATTTACTATGTTACTCTTTGGGGTTCTACATGGAATGTTGCTACTAATTGGGATTCCGGAATCTTGTAACTCTTTAGGATTCCAGAATCTTCAGAACTTTTAGTACAGGAGCTGTGCTGGGCAGACTTCTACGGTCTGTGCCCTGAAAATGGCAAGGAGAAATCAAACTCGGGTATACAGTATCCCATACCATGTAAAATGAGTTTTTATTTTGTTGAGCAGACTGGATGGACCGTACAGGTCTTTATCTGCCGTCATTTACTATGTTATGTTACTTAGATTTAGGCATGAAACTCTAGGTGCAGCGAAGAATCCGGCGGTAAACACACCTTTTTAACTACCATTTGACAGTGGTTTTCCACGTGCAGATGCCGATCCACCAGGATCCTAATATTCTTAATTCTGTTTCTTCTTTCAGGAGAACACCATTAAAATTCAGCCGTAAATCTGAAAGAATTAAAACTTGGTTTTGTCACAGTTTAATTTAAGACGTAAACACGTTGCCATTTCTCAACTAAGGTGAGACCAGGGGAGTTTTTCCAAACCAAAACGGTTAACAATTTAAAATGCAATAAGGTAGGAAAAGGAACGCCATAAAGCTGACAGAATAGGCCTAACACATATATCCTAGGCCATGTAGTCTAGATTCCCACCGCCAAATTTGGGTGCCAGAAAACTGTTAAGACATAATTCACTTTCTCCCCCAAATCCCCCCCCCCCCCCCCCCACTCCTCCATTACAGTTACAAAAACTTGACTAAGTCGCAGCCTCAGACACTGATTGGTGGAAAGCCTGTTGCTCGTCTCGTCCTGTAGACCCACCCAAGTCTTCCAGGTTTGCTTCACCATGCTCTGCTTTTGTTCTCTCTTTCAGAAATTTCTGTGTGTATGTGGTGCAGAAGAACATCACGTGTACTCAGCAAGAGGGGACAGAGACCTACGTGAAGGCCGAATATCTCAAGTGCACCTGGGGGCCAAAATGCCCAGGGACTGTTGTGTAAGTACATACTAAGGAAGGCAAAGGAAATAGCATAGAGCTAGGGACATAGGAGCCGACTCTGTGGGTACTTGAGAACCCCAATATTGAAAACAATTCCTTGTATGTGTCCAGGGAGGAGTTATTTCCATTGGGCTTAGTACCCCTAATAATTTTGAAAAGTTGGGCTCCTATGGCTAGGGATAGCATAATCCCTTCGCATTTTTGTCCCCAGACATTTTGCATCCATTCTTCTGCCAAGAAGTCCGGCAGGTCCCGTTGGATATCATCTTAGAGCTAAATCTTTGTTAAAAAAAATCTGAGATCTGTTTATATCAGGGGTTCTCAACCTAGTCCTTGAGGTGCATCTAGCCGGTCAGGTTTTCAAGATATCCACAGTGAATATGCATGAGATAAGTTTGCAGACACTGCCTCCATTGTATGCAAATCTATCTTCTGCATATTCCTGAAAACCTGACTAGCTAGGCGTGTCCTGAGGACTAGGTTTCCTAGGCTAGACGGTTTCCTAAAGGACAAGTCCATAAACCGTTACTAAACGGACTTGGGCAAAATCCACAATTCCAGGAATAACATGTATAGAATGTTTGTACATTTGGGAAGCTCGCCAGGTGCCCTTGGCCTGGATTGGCCGCTGTCGTGGACAGGATGCTGGGCTCGTTGGACCCTTGGTCTTTTCCCAGTGTGGCATTACTTATGTACTTAGGTTGAGAACCCCTGGTTAATATTCTCCCACTGCTGTAGCTGATTCTACCAAACATTTCTCGAAAGTCCACCTAGACAGCCGTCAACGACAGGTTAAAATAATGAATCTACCCCAAGGTTTGCTTTCTACTGTTTTGCCCTTCTAGCACTCCCCAGCCGCTTTCAGTTATGAATGAATGTAAATAGCAATTTACACACCGAGAACCAGATTCTATATTTGGCACAAAAAAAACCTGCACAGCAGTATTCTATAAGCCTCACTTAAAATTAGGTGCAGTTTATAGAATACATGTAGCAGCAGGGCCGTGCCGATGCGGTAAGCAGGGTAAGCGCCGCAGGGGGGGCGCTATCCTCTGTGGGGCGCCGCCGCTGCGTGCTTACCCTGCTCTCCCGCTCCCATGTAGGAACTGCCCGCCCTCTTCTCCCCCCCAAGATCCCATTCCTTTTTTTTTTCTTTTAAATTTACCTTCCTCCGGCAGCGCAGCGTCATTGAAGGAGGCGGCGCTCCCAGTCCCGACGTCTCCAGCCTTCCCTTGTTCGCTGCTCACTGCCCCGCCTTCTTCTGACGTAGGATGACGTCAGAAGAAGGCGGGGCAGTGAGCAGCGAACAAGGGAAGGCTAGAGACGTCGGGACTGGGAGCGCCGCCTCCTTCAATGATGCTGCGCTGCCGGAGGAAGGTAAATTTAAAAGAAAAAAAAAAGGAACGGGATCTTGGGGGGGAGAAGAGGGTGGGCAGTTCCTACATGGGAGCGGGAGGGCAGGGGAGAGAGGGGAATCGCTGCCTTGGAGCCAGGCAGGTGCGGGGGGGGGGGGGGGGGCGCCGCCAACTGGTAGTCTGCAGGGGGGCGCCAGAGACCCTTGGCACGGCCCTGTGTAGCAGCTGTCCTTTCCTTCAAGTAAAATTTAATTGCAGCCATTTACGCATCCTTCTAGCTTTTTTTGTTTTTTTTACCTGTTTGGCCACCTTAAGATCATCACATACGATCACACCCAAGTCCTGCTCCTCTTTCCTGCACAAAAATTCTTCACCTCCTAAACTGTACCATTCCCTTGGTTTTTGCAGCCCAAATGCATGACTCTGCCTTTTTTTAGCATTAAATCTTAGCTGCCAAAGTCCAGACCATTCCTCTAGCTTCGCTAAGTCCTTCCTCACGTTATCCACCAGGGGTGTCTACCCTGTTGCAGATGTTTAAAAATTCACTTTACTTATTTGCATTTGTAAGATCAAATAAGACATAAAGAATGAACTAAAAAGAGTAAGACCTTTCTTCCCAAGGACTGTTTTCCGTAACCTGGTACAATCAATGGTGCTCAGTCATCTAGACTACTGCAACGCACTCTATGCCAGCTGTAAAGAGCAAATAATCAAGAAACTTCAGACAGCCCAGAACACTGCAGCCAGACTCATATTCGGTAAAACAAAATATGAAAGTGCTAAGCCCCTACGAGAAAAACTACACTGGCTCCCACTTAAAGAACGCATCACGTTCAAAATATGCTCCCTAGTCCACAAAATCATCCACGGAGATGCACCAGCCTACATGTCAGACCTGATAGACTTACCACCCAGGAATGCCAAGGGATCATCTCGCACATTCCTTAACCTGCACTTCCCTAACTGCAAAGGTCTGAAATACAAACTATTGCACGCGTCAAACTTTACCTACCTGAGCACACAGTTATGGAACGCATTGCCACGCAACTTAAAAAAGATTTACGAACTAACAAACTTTCGCAAACTACTGAAGACCCATCTCTTTAACAAGGCATACCACAAAGATAATCCAATGTGAATATACACCACTCCTCCACATACACTCAGAACCGCCCTACAATATCTGGTTGTTATACTACTATCATGTTTTATCATTATCATGTTGCCCAAGATCCTTCTGTAATATTAAATGTCTATTTTCTAATGTATTTCCACCACTCACGATGTATTGTAAGCCACATTGAGCCTGCAAAGAGGTGGGAAAATGCGGGATACAAATGCAATAAATAAATAAATCAACCAACAGCCTGAAACAAAACTGAGCAGTAAATGGCAAGCAGTTCATTTGTTAACTAATTCTCGCTCACTCAGTATCAGGGACATGGCAGTATGTACTCTGGTCCTTTCCTACCCAGAACTTACTGTCTAAGAACAAGCAGGGCAGAAGAGATCCATGAGAGAGGAGATGATGCCTGTAGACCACTGGTTCTCAACCCAATCCTCGGGACACACACAGGGCCGCCGAGAGACGAGGCCGGGCCCGGGGCAAGGTCACCCCGCCTCCGTCCCCCCCCCCCCCCCTCCCCGTCGCTCGCCCCGCCGCTTCAGGCCTCGGTCTCACCTGCCTGCCTCCACGGCTCCGGGCCCCCTTCATTCAAAGCGGCAGTCGCAGATCGCCTCTCTTCTGGCCTTCCCTCCCTGTGTCCCGCCCTCATCTGATGTAACTTCTGGTTTCCGCGAGGGTGGGACACAGGGAGGGAAGGCCAGAAGAGACGCGATCTGCGACTGCCGCTTTGAACAAAGGGGGCCCTGAGCCGTGGAGGCAGGCAGGTGAGAACGGGGACTGCAGCGCCGGCGGCCTGACCCCGGGGCCGGGCCCCCCTTGGTGGCCCGGGCCCAGGGAATTTTGCCCCCCCCCCCTCTCGGCGGCCCTGGACACACACCCAGTCACGTTTCAGGATACCCACAATGAATATGCATGTAATAGATTTGTATACAATGAAGGCAGCGCATGGGCATTTATCTCATGCATATTCATTATGGATATCCTGAAAACCGGACTGGGTTGAGAACCCCTGCCCTAGACGTGTGCACTCAAAAAACCTTCCTCCATGTCCCCCGGGGTGATACAAAGATCAGATTTCTTTCCATGTTCAGACTACAGTAAACTGCTTATCCAGCTGTCATAAATAGCTCTTAAGGCTGTGATCACAGCCAACAGGCCCTGGATGTCAAATCTCAAGTGAGATCAAGAGAACAGCAGGAACCCTATTATCTCCAGCATCAGCTTTTAGCAGTGGTTAACAGCCCCCCCCCCCCACCTCCCTCCCCTCCCCACAATTACTACCGGCGAAGACCTAGCAGAACTGAGTGAAGCTTTCCTAGAGGGATTTGGCTTTGTGGCTCTGCCACCAATGTCTTTGCTACACCCAAGCCAACATTTTTTCTCTAAAAATAGTCACCTTATGTACTGCGAGTTAGTTTTTTTTTTTTTTTTGCTGTTGTTGTTGCTATACCGAACGCACTGCCAATAATTCCAGCTAAGTCAATGCCCTGTATAAAAAGGAAAGTGATGAGGAGGCATCTCTGGCCTGCAGCAACGAAAGTTTTGTTTAGGGTTATTTCTTTTTTTGTAAAAGGCCACGATTGAGTTTTGATTTGCAGCAGCGGCATCCGGATACTGCTTCCAGAAGCCCGAACAGAACATAGTAACACAGTAAAGACCAGTATGGTCCATCCAGGGGCGTATCTGAGATTCGGCGGTAGGGGGGGGCAGGGGCTAGAGTGAGGGGGCACATTATAACCGCCCCCTACCGCCGCCGTCATCGTCAACCCTACCGCCGTTAACCCTCCCCCGCCTACCGCCAACCCTTTCCCCGCCTACCGCCATCACCTACCCCGAGGTCCGCTCCTGCCGGTTTTTTAAACTATTACGTCAGCTGAAGCCCAGCTGAGGTCTTCTTTAACTTCATCTTCATCCTCGTGCTGTTAAAGCTGCATGATGCATCCTTCCAGTTGGACGGAGTTTGACGTCGCAGCACGTTGACGTCCGTACAACGTGCTGCGACGTCAAACTCCGTCCAACTGGAAGGATGCATCATGCAGCTTTAACAGCACGAGGATGAAGATGAAGTTAAAGAAGACCTCGGCTGGGCTGGCGGGGGTTGGGGTCCCCCGCCAGCTGAAGTAATAGTTTAAAAAACCAGCAGGAGCGGACCTCGGGGTAGGTGACGGCGGTAGGCGGGGAAAGGGTTGGCGGTAGGCAGGGGAGGGTTAACGGCAGTAGGGGGGTCCAGGGCGAAATCTGAGGGGGCCCAGGCCCCTGTGGCCCCACGCAGATACGCCCCTGGGTCCATCCAGTCCACCCAACAACATTTTATTCCTATGGGCCCTGCTGTAGATAACTCGAGCTAAGCTTTAGTAAAAGACCCCCCTCAATTGGATAACCCTAGAAATGTCAGCAGTCTAGACCACAGTCTTCTCAGAGTAAATCCTTGAAAGCAGTGGATTTGCCTCTGGAAGTTCCAGTTGATGAACCTGGGACTTCGCAAATTACATTGACGGATGTTTGGAAAGTGGTTCAACGTACTGAAACAATGTTGAGAGGGTCCAGTACAGCAGCTCTATGAATTTTCCCAGCAAGTAGCCTCTAAGGAGAACATTTTACAAAGCTGCAGTAAAGGGGGCCCTGCGCTGGAGGTGGCGACTGTTTTTGCCGCACCCCAGGGCCCTTTTTACTGCAGCTGGTAAAAAGCCAGAAAAAAGAAATGGCCACGTGGTAAGTTTGCACTTCACTTACCAGAGAAGGGTGACGAAAATGATAAAGGGGATGGGACAACTTCCCTATGAGGAAAGGCTAAAGCAGCTAGGGCTCTTCAGCTTGGAGAAAAGGCGGCTGAGGGGAGATGTGATAGAGGTCTACAAAATAATGAGTGGAGTGGAACGGGTAGGTGTGAAGTGTCTGTTCACCCTTTCCAAAAATACTAGGACTAGGGGGCATGCGATGAAGCTACAATGTAGTAAATTTCAAACGAATCAGAGAAAAGGTTTCTTCACTCAACATGTAATTAAACTCTGGAATTCGTTGCCAGAGAATGTGGTAAAGGCGCTTAGCTTAGCGGAGTTTTAAAAAGGTTTGGACGGCTTCCTAAAGGAAAAGTTCATAGACCGTTATTAAATGGACTTGGGGAAAATCTACTATTTCTGGGATAAGCAGTATGGAATGTTTTGTACTTTTTTGGGATCTTGCCAGGTATTTGTGACCTGGATTGGCCCAGTGGCGTAGCCACAGGTGGGCCAGTAGCACATGTTTAGCAGTAGCTGATGGGGATTCCAAGCTCTACCACCTGAAGACTTCCCCTTGATGGTAATGAAAATGGTGTGCTCCACGTTATTGGCACCTGTGGATGCTCAGTTTTCAGCACATGCCTGCTGCAGACTGCCAAGGTGGAGAGAAACATTTTTGCACCAGCTTAGATATTTTTTTGGGGGGAGGGGGAGAACACTTGATGCCCACCCACTTCTTGCCTAGGCCCACCTAAAATCTGCTGTCTGGCTACGCCCCTGGATTGGCCACTGTTGGAAACAAGATACGGTGCTTGATGGACCTTTGGTCTTTCCCAGTATGGCAAATACTTATGTACACTTGCCACGTGGCCATTTCGGGGGAAGCAGTAAGGGTTCCCACATCAACCTGGCGGTATTAATTTTTTTAAAACAATTGCCGCTCACTGGGGGCGGAACTACCACCCGTGGCTGCGTTGGGCCGGCGGTAGTTCCAGGTTACTGTGCAGCAAAGTCCACTGCCACGTGGCAACCCTTTAGTAAATGGGCCCCTAAGGTGGATGATTTGGACACTAAAATTCAGCAATTGAACGTTGCTTTTTTTTTTTTTTTAATTTTCAAATTTTTCATTATACAATATTCAATCAATCTTGAATATTACACGATACATGCAATAATTCCATCTTTAATTACAAAATCATACATCTAAGAAACAAATAACACCTATCGACCACAAATAAATGTAATTGATCCAAGAGGAAAAATATAAATAATTATAAGCTAATATAACAAAGCTCAATCGATTGTACTTATCCAAAGATTGCGTCATATTCAGAATGACCTATTCCAAGCTGCTATACAGTGTTACATTTGGGACTAAATTCTCACAATTACACCCTCTTTGCTTTTCAAGAAATCCTCCAATTGATTGGGTTCAAAAAACTGGAATTGCTTTGTTTGGTATAGAATCCTGCAAACACAAGGGTACTTCAATTGAAAATTTGCACCAAGTGCTACTACCCTTAAACGCAGCATCAAAAATAACTTACGTCTCTTCTGGGTTTCCCTGAATAAATCCGGGAAAACCCTTACTTTTGAACCCAGAAATCAAGAATTGAGATGTCTCAAGGGCAGCCTAAGCACAGCATCTCTATCTATCTCCAAAGCGAAGGTCACCAGCAAAGTTGTCCTTTGCGTGACCACCTCTAGAGAAGATTCTAGGAATTCAGTTAGGTTCATTCCACCTAAAGGATTTAAATTATCTGGTACTTTACCAGTAATCTGCAAATAATATGCTCTTGTAATAGGTGGCAATGAACTATCAGACATTCCCAGAACTTCCACTAGATATTTCTTAACCATCTGTACTGGAGTAATAAGTGGCGATTTTGGAAAGTTTATAATACGCAGGTTAAGTCTCTTCGATTGATTCTCCAGATACTCCAAGCGCTTAGAGGCAAAACTCCTCTCCTTAATCAGAGATTGTTCCAGAAGTTCCATTTTTGCAAATTTTTCAGACAGGGTTTTTACCTCCATAGCTTGGTAATCATTAATTTGTAATTGTTTTAATGCAGTCTTGGCTATAACCTTGATAGTTTCAGTATTCTTTGATATCAAAGTTTGTAAGGCAGAGAGAGTGGAAGAATTCAGTTCCCAAAGTGACTCAAGCGTCACTACAGCAGGTTTTTCTTTCCCCTCAAAAACCAGTTGAGGTGCTCTAGCAGTTTGTTCCAGGATACTCACAATTGTAGTAGAAACCACAGGAGCAGAACTACCCTCTGGTATTTTCAAGCTGGCAGCATTTGTTCCGGCTTCGTGTAAGTTCCCTCCCTGAATGCTCTCTTCTCCCATCAGGGTTGGAACAGCAGGACTCATCACGAAGCAACTCCCTTCCTGGTTGAGGGGGTGCTGCACGTAAAACAGGGCTCAGGGAAGCCCCGTTAACACTGTCAGCCAGTTCTGAAACGCTGGCTCCAGCAGCAGGAGTAGATGTCATGTCTGAACCGGAGGCAATTCCAAACCGCTCAAGCGTCGACTGTTGGAGCGGGGGGTTTGTTTCCAGGGAGAGAGGGAATCTCCCTGACCTTCCCCCGTCTCGTACCCATCCTAAACGGAAGGTAAGGCTCTCTTTCCAGCGTCTGTTAGAACAAGGATCGTAATGCGTCTGTTGACGGCAATCAAACCGCGGCCATCTTGGATCGAACGTTGCTTGTGAAAAGTTGAAAACCCAAATAACTGTGGTCCAGCAAGTAGGAACAACAGGTATTAAGGATAGTTTGTATGTTTATAGACAGTCGTGAAAGGTCTTAATTTCAGGTCCCTAAATTTTCCAATACGCCCCTTATTATCCACAGCGATCTTAGAGCCCCTTTTACTAAAGCCGTAGGAGGGCAAAATCAGCTCCTTTATCTGGTTATTTATTTATTTACTATAATAAACTTGGGTTCAAAATAATTTATCTTTTTTTTATATATGCACTTTAAAAAAATACTATAAAGTGTTTTAAATTGTTTTAAATGTGCTCAGACCATACCGTTTACACCCATTATATCCCCAAGAGGATGAATGATATGTGATTTTAATGAAGCACAAGCACGAGCACAATATACCCCAAGGGAAGTGAAATAATTATGTGAATATGGGTGTATATCGCATTGTGGGTTGGTTTATGTAAGATATGTGGGGGAAGTGAGATCAGGGTGTCATGAATTAACATTTACCTCCTTTAGGTTCAAACAAACGTTGAACTGTATGTTTTATTATCCATGTATTAGATGGTAATAAGGAAAGCACCATAATTTATGGGTGGAGGTTTGAGCTCAAGTCTAACAGTATTTAATGTGAGTAGTTTATGACCTATACATATGTATTATAAATATACGCATACACCGGTGATTAAGATCTACTTGGGCTCAGCTGTATGTACATACACAAATATTAGGAGGTGGAACATCATATGTGCAATGATGGTTCCATTGTGACGACACCCACATATTCCTCTTGGGGATATAATGGGTGTAAACGGTATGGTCTGAGCACATTTAAAACAATTTAAAACACTTTATAGTATTTTTTTAAAGTGCATACATAAAAATAAAAAAAGATAAATTATTTTGAACCTAAGTTTATTACAGTGAGTTTATGGTTTAACTTGGTTTGTTGGATTTGTTCTTCCTGATTTTTTGTAATTTATTTATTTATTTAGCCAAATACTGGTGCTGATTATCCAGGGATTAAAACTTTCTGCCACTGCCAACATTTGAAAAAAAAAAAAAAAAAAGCATTGAACAGAAAGAAAAGCAGACCTTGTGACGGGGATCATGGTTTCAAACTGACCCAGGAGGAGGTACATTTGTTTCCAGTGTTGGTAAAGTTTAGCTGGTTTTCTTTGCCCCTGACACAGTCGGGTTTTGGTGAAACATGGCCATGTTGGGCACTTGTATGTGAATCCTAGGAGCAGGGGCGTATCTGCATGGGGCCACAGGGGCCTGGGCCCCCGCAGATTTCGCCCTGGCCCCCCTCCCGCCGCCAACCCTCCCCCGCTAATGTTGTTTACCTTTGCTGGCGGGGGACCCCAACCCCCGCCAGCCGCCGAGGTCTTCAAAGTTCTTGTTCGTCGTCTTCCTCCGTGGCCATGCTGTACCCTGTTGATTCGGAGTCTGTCTGACGTCGCACCACGTTGTACGCGCGTACAACGTGGTGTGACGTCAGACAGACTCCGAATCAGTAGCGTACAGCATGGCCACGGAGGAGGACGACGAACAAGAACTTTGAAGACCTCGGCGGCTGGCGGGGGTTGGGGTCCCCCGCCAGCTCAAGAATTATTTTTAAAAGCAGGCGGAAGCGGACCTCGGCTGGCGGGGGTTGGGGTCCCCGCCAGCAAAGGTAAACAACGTCAGCGGGGGAGGGTTGGCGGCGGGAGAGGAGGTGGAGAGAGTCGGTGGCAGGGGGGGGCTCTGGCAATGGCGGGGGAGAGTCGTTGGTGGCAGGGGGGCTCTGGCAATGGCGGGGGGGGGGGTCGGTGGTGCCGGGGGGGGGGGGCTAAATGTGCCCCCTCCCTCTGGCCCTGGCCCCCCCTACTGCCAGAGTCCAGATACGCCCCTGCCTAGGAGTATTGGTGAACCAATAAAATCTACTTTTCTTTCTGTTCCACGTGGGATCTAGTAGCCCGTTCGTTCGCCTTCTTGTTTTCTCACTCCTTTAAAAAAAACATTGACTACTTACGTTCTCAGTGTAAATTAAAATTGTGGTCTTTCCTTTTGATTAGGTGTCCTTACTCTGCTGTTGTTTTTTCTCGCTGATACACTATTTAGCAAAAGCATAGGGGTATGAAAGCACCAACAAAAAAATGAATGTCTCACTGTCTAAATTTCTGAGCCCAAGAAGATCAACTGTACACATTTCTCTATATATAAAAGGCACCACCAACGTTCTAAATGAAGCCTCCAGCCGGAAGTGTGAAGGGGGAGAGATATCCGGTTCCCCCATGAGTGTCTGCCCCGCCCTCGCTCTCTCTGTAACACAAACAGTGAAGGACTCAGAGGGGGGAGGGGAGAGAGGGCAGAAGCCCTCACTATCTCTGTAACACAAACACAGCAAAGCAGGAAACTTAACATGAAGGACTCAACTCCGAGGGGAGAGAGGACAGAGAGGACAGACAGCACAGGGGAAGGGAGAGAGGGCAGAGGGCAGGGACACACACACTCCCACATGCACACAGAAGAAAACCTTGCTAGCCCCCGTTTCATTTGCATCAGAAACGGGGCTTTTTTTACTAGTATATCTATATTTAAAGAAAGAAATTTCATTCCAGATATTGATTTTGTTTTTATTTCGCTCGTGTTCTTTGTTTTGTTTTAGTACATGCTGCTTATTTTTCTTACAACACACCTTATTTTGCCGATAGCGTGGCCTAAAACAACAAAAGGAAGCAAAACAAAATGTTCTTTTATTTTGTGAAATTTCAGGTGGGAGATGACAGGAAGTTTCACTGCTCTTTCCAAGTCATTTTCCAAAGGCAGCACATCCCTTTTATCCAGCTGTTTTTCTGCCCTTCTGGCTGCTTTTCCCAGCAGGAGTGGTTTAGGGGGTTGTCAAGGGAACTGGCTCTTAGAGAACGCATAGGCCAGTGGGTCCTGTAGGTGGCCTATCCTGGCAAAAAGACGTGTAGGGGCCATGAAACCTGGCATGAAGACTACCAAAAAAGCCTAAAGTACCACAGACAATAAACACAGAAAGATAGATGATTAAAAAAAAAAAAAAGAGTTCAAATACTGTACAACTCAAATTGCCATATACGACACAATGGAAAAATATCGCAATATATTGCCATATGCTAACCAATTAGCCTACATGATGGGCACTAATGGCAAAATTATAGTGTGGCCATTAAGACAAAAAATAGAAACTTCCTGGGAGGAAGTGACATCACAGCTATGGATGACAGCCTGATCCCCAAGCTCTTGCTTCCCCACTAACTTAACTTGCTTAATCCCTTGCCTTACCTGTGCTTCTGAAGTGTTGGAGAGATGATATGGCTTCCTGAACTAAGTCTGCTACTAAGGAGGTCGGTAAGCTTCCCCATAAGCCAGGACCCAAACTTCCCTCACGCCATTGTGTCTCCAGGCCCTGATTCCCTGTCTGAGTCAGTCCTTGCAGTCAGCGGCCATTCAAGCCCATCCTCATAAACTGTGGATTGTATTGGAGTAGACTCAAGTTGGCCCTATGAACTTGGCTTCTTTGTTGTGGGTGCCTCTTCAGCATAGGGAGCTTGCAATGACCAATTGCCCCACTACTCGTTATACTCTTCAGGTCTGGGATTGCACGGGACCAGATCGAGACTTTCAGTTATCAAAGTTTTCTCCTATTGTAGATGACCCTCTTTTTCCACCTGGTCAAAGCCCTGGGGCATTTAGGCCATGGTGTCTGAAGATGTTATGTTTCCTAATTTGCAGAACAAGCGCATGAGACAATTAAAAGATGAGGGGAAGAAGGTGCTTTTATTTTTAAAGGTTCGAGCTTTCGATTTCATTTCGACAGCAGTGATTAGAACGGAGGTTGCCCCTGTTAGAATTCTGTTCTTAAAACAAGTGTTTATTTTTACAGACCTTAATTCCTTTCCTGTTTCTCTTCATGTCGATTAGGTATCGGACTCTTTACAGACCAAAGTACATAATTGGCTACAAGGCAGTGACCGAGCTGGCGTGGAGGTGCTGTCCTGGTTTCACTGGAGAAGGATGTCACGAAGATCCAACCCAGCAGCCAGGGCTCTTGACACATTTTCCCAGTCCCAAGATTCCTCCGGTATCGAACATGTTTCCTGGTCCAAAAATACCTCCTTCTCATCCAAAACTTCATCCTGAGCCATTCCCAGGGCCCCCGAGTCCACCAAAGAAGAGTGACTACGGTGAGTCAGAAGCAAGAGACAAAGGACCTTATTTTAAAACAGAAAACCAAAAACTGTCTATTTAAGCCTATTTTATAAAGGGAGGTGAAACATCATAAAAACTTCTAAAACACTCCAGCCGTATAATAATTTAAAAAAAACCTCGTACTATTCACAATAGACTAATAATTTATTTATTTATTACAGTTATATCCCACATTTTCCCACCTGTTTACAGGTTCAGTGTGGCTTACAAAGTACCGTAATGGCATTTGCCGTTTCAGTTGATAATAAATACAAGATTGTGTTGTGGTCAAAAGAGGTAGAAATGAATCAGGGGTCGAGGGGAAGGAGGATAGTAAATTGTCCAGTACGATCATTGATTATGTTGTGTTGCTGGGTGTGGGGGTTTATGTTGGATTGGTGGGACATGCTTTTTTGAAGAGGTGGGTTTTTAATAATTTCCTGAAGTTTAGGTGGTCATGTATTGTTTTCGCTGCATACGGGAGTAATAATGATGATGATAATTCATAGGAATAGTTTTTTCATCTTTATTTAATATGGTGGGGACCATCATATAACGGCCAGTAAGTCCTGTCCAACAAACACAGCAATTTCACTTGGTGCTGAAGTCAGCACTCTCATTTAGGGGTATGCTTACTAAGGTGTGTTAGCGTTTTTAATGCGCCTGTAAATTTAAGGCACGTTAAACGCTAACGCACCTATACATTTCTATGGGTGCATTAGCGTTTAATGTGTGTAAACCATTTATGCGTGTTAAAAACGCTAATGCGCCCATAGTGCCACTTAGTAAACATAGGCATTACTGCTTTAATCTTGCTATAATCATAAGTCCCAATTTTTCTATAAATGAACATTTAAAGTCTTTAGTCATTAAGGGGTCCTTTTACTAAGATGCGCCGAAAAATGGCCTGCTGTACTGTAGACGTGTGTATTGGATGTGTACAGGTCCATTTTTCAGCGCGCCTGCAAAAAAAGTCCTTTTTTTGGGGGCCGAAAATGGACATGTGGCAAAATAGAAATTGGCGTTCATCGATTTTTGGCCTGAATCCTTACCACCATGCATTAACCGGGCAGTAGTCATCTGCATGCATACAATGCCGATTACCGCATGGTTAGCGCCTCACACTGGAAAATAAAATATATTTTCCGGCGCATGTGGGTAACGTACAAAATGAAATTACCATCTGAGCCACGCGGTAGTTCCAAATTGGCGTGCATTTCACGCACATAGGCGCCTACGCAGATTAGTAAAAGGGCCCCAAAGCAATTAAGCAAGCAGAGCACCTATTCTATCACGTCACTCACATATGCAATTACCGCTATAGAATACTAGCTAAGTCAGTATCAATGTGCCTATATTTAGGTTCTAACATTTGTACCAGGTCTAAGGCTGGCATAAATATCACCTAAATGCAACATGTGTGCATGTAACTTACAGTATTCTACAAATTAAGGGGCATTTTTACCAGAGGCCGACCAAATTTCAGTTTCAGATTCGGCACGAAACCAGTACATATTTGGCTGAAACTGAATCTCTCCACCCTATCCCCCAACCCAATCTGCCTCACTTACCACCCCTGAAGAAAACAAGTCCCCTAACCTTCAATAGGCCCTCCCCGGGCCTACCTTAACAAGCTCTGATGGTCTAGTGGCCTCTTTGGTGGCAGAAAAGAACCCCACTCTTTCCTGCCCAGTGCTGCTGCTGCTTTAAAATGGCTTCCGAGACTGCCGTGGGAGGTCCAGGCAGCCATTTTGAGACTGGCACTACACCAGAATAAGCAAGAGCAGGAAGATAGAAATAAGACCTGTAGAGGTCTCAAAGACATCCAGTCGATCTCTCAGGGGTCCTTTTACTAAGGTGCACCAAAAAGTGGCCTGCACTACTGTAGACATGTGTATTGGAGGTCCATTTTCAGCGCACCTGCAAAAAAGCCTCTTTTTTAACCAAAAATGGACATGCAGCAAAATGAAAATTGACGCGCGTCCATTTTGGGCCTGAGACCTTACCACCACCCATTGACTTAGCGGTAAGGTCACATGCGTTAACCAGGCAGTAATCATCAGCATGCGTGCAATGCTGATTACCACCATGCACCGGAGAATAAAATATATTTTCCGGCGCACGTAGTGGACGCGAGTACAAAATGAAATTACCACCCGGGCCACGCGGTAGACAGGTGGTAGTTCCGAATTGGTGCGAGTTGGGTGCACATAGGCGCCTACACGGCTTAGTAAAAGGACCCCTCAAATTATTAAGCAGGAGCTTAAAGAAACATACTCACTCCAAGACCCAAATATGGGAACCCATTTTATAAAGCAGACATGTTGCCGAGCTGCAGTTAAGCTCTTTTCCTGCAATTTCAAGGCACACTATCTCCCCCTAAGCCCACAATTTGGCAAAGCAGTCACCTCAGTTCCTCATTCCCTTGCCATTTCTATAGATGAATATAATTGACTCATCCTCTTCAGTAAAACAAGAAAAAGGTTGGGAGTACTTGGTCCTCTAGGACCGCAGCCCAGTCATAATAGGGATGGGCAGCCTCGGTCTTCGAGAACCGCAACCCAGTCAGGTTTTAAGGATTTTTCCAATGAATATGTATGAGATCTATCTTCATGCACCATCTCCATTGTGGGCAAACAGATCTCGTGCATATTCATTGGAGAAATCCTGAAACCCCAACTGGGTTGCGGTTCTCGAAGACCGAGGTTGCCCACCCTTGTGATAAAGGTTCCCAAATTTGATTCAGCAACTGGTTCCACTGAGAAGAGGCTATTTTAATGAAAACAATATAAATAGTTTGTACAGAACAAATTGGAGATAAATCATAAAACTCATTAATAAATTTTGTTTTCATTATTCTGAATAGGTAGAAAAGTGCCTGGTTTTATAGAAGAGAGATTTAATCATCTAGAAGAGGAAATAAGAGGACTCTCGCGGTCTTACAACAGCCTACATAACATGGTGAATGGTTTAGGAGACCACCTCCGACATGTTATCCAGGAGGACACCAATAAGATGATAGGAAACTTGATGAATACTCCAAGAGTGCCTGACTCATCTGTTGGCTTTGGCATCATTCCAGGTGGGGTACTGGATGCTCCAGAGAAAGCTGATGTTACATTCCCCAGGGTTGGAGACATTATGGGAAAAGTTACGGAAGTGAGTGATATGCTAAAAACCAAAACAGACTTGCTAGATGAGGTGCATGGCATGGTTCTCGACCATGATGGGCGAATCAAACACCTCCTAGATGCAGCCAAGCCTTCTCCTTTGACGTCAATGGATATACTTGAAGAGTTTATTGAGAGAAAGCTAGCCAGTGTAAGGGCTGAGATACTAGATGGTTTTGAGAAGAAGTTGCTAAATATACAGAGCACATGTGATTTCCGTATCAAAGAAGTGCAAGAGCAGTGTGAGCAGGAAAAAGCTGCAAATTTGCGACTGCAGCAGTCATTGGATGGCAAGGAGCTGCAAATTAAGAAAGAAATATCCCACCTGGAAAGCCAGATTCATGGACTGACAGTTGTTGAAAGCTGCTGCAGCAATATCAACTACCTTTCTGAACGACTGGACAGTTTGGAGAAGAACATGCACAGCATTGCTGAGTCCCAGAAGAACCAGCAATCCAGACTAGATAGTGAACTGTCCCACGTTTCTTCAGTGACCCTTGAGAATTTTTTTAATGGCCGCTTTGAAGATATTGAGGCAAAGATCAATGCAACAGAACGGGAAATGGATGGCCGCTGCCATGAAATAGAAGGTGGCATGAGAGGCCTGGTGGGCTTGGAAGTGGATAGCATCAAAATCTCAATAGAAGATAAAATAAGAACCTTGGAAGAGAGGTTCATGACCATTGTTGGGGAGCTTGGCAACATTAGTATGCCAGTTAGCTTGGATGGTGCCGCAATGCCTTTGCTTGAGAACGAGATTACCACAATGAAGAAACAAACCAGTGAGAGAATAGAGGTGTTACAGAACAGACTGACTGTCCTGGAAAGTCTTTGCACCCAAAGCTGTAGCTCCAGTTCCAGCGCTGTAGAAACTTTTAGGACAGATATTGAAGGCTGTCAGAACAGAAGCCAGGACCTACTGCTGAGACTCGATGTCAACTCAGAACTCCTAAAGAAACTGAATTCAACTATCCTGGAAATCCAAAGACAAATTCAACGGGAGGAAGCAAATTCACTTCAGGGTGAAATCACCTTGCTTAAAATTAATCTGAACACCGTTAGCAAGTCACTTACTGGCCTGAAAGACTCAGTCAATCTGTACTCCGACACAGTCGTGCATATGAATTCATCCTTTGATGAACGTGAGCGTAAAATATCTGGTGAGGTCCACTCTATCCAAGACCAAGTCCAGGATCAGGGCTCTCAGCTGTTGTACAGTAATAGGAATGTCCTGAACCTCAAAGGGGATCTAGAGAAATTGAAAGCCCGAATCTTGAATGACCTTGGTAACTGCAAGCACTTGGCCCAGGACCTCCAAAAAGAAGTCTTCCAGTTCGACAGTCGAATGGCCCAGGTGGAGAACACGTGTGGTAATCTTGGGGCAGTGACTGGAAGCCTGGATCTCATTAAAGATGAGTTAGAGAAACACACGGGAGGTCTGTGGGGATACATGGACCACGTGAACGGGACTCTGGAGGTCCACGCTCAGGAAATCACTTCCCTGAAGGACAACTTACTTGATTGCCAGGCCAAAGTCAGAGAGATAAGTGAACAGTTCAGTGCCTCGCCAGTGTCATTACAACATAAGAAACACTAGCAAGAAAACGATTCAGGTGGAAAAGACATTAACTTATGAGGCAAAATAAAAGATTGCAATGTGATAGTTTATATATGTATATATAAATTAAAGCTGCTATTATTTCTTAACTGATTTTTTAATTCAAACTCAGAGAGTGAAAGTCCTTTTTTCCATTTACAGCACTATATTTTCGGTTATTATGTTGTATAGTTATGGTTTGTGTAATACTGGCACCATTCACAGTTCTGATCTCTGAGGAAGGTGAACCGTTCAAGATTCTCGTTAGTGCTTTGGTTCTGAAAAACAAAATAACTGGATTTGGACATTGGCGGGAAGGAAATGAGGATAATAAGTAAAGAAAAATGGATTGGAAAAAAAAATCCTTCACCTCTCTGAAATGCATCCCATTATTGTTCAATTCATGATAAGTTTCGTTATTAGCAGGTGGAAAGGAATGAGTTGGGCATGGGGTGCTGGTTATTGGGGTAAAGTCTGTTGTGTCATGAGTCTAAATAAAGTCACCAAACCTCACCCATGTTTAACACACATGCTACAAATTAATTTTCTGGCTAATGCTGCCAGATATCTTTTGGCATGGCCAACGTTGAACTGGTGCCACATGACCACTAGAAAACTCAAGAAGAAAGAAGAGGTTGGCGGTATTGGCACTTCCGTCGCATAAGGGTATCTCCAGTTGTAAGTTATAAAAAGCTGGAACACCCTTAGACTGGGTCAAAGTTCCAAGCGTAAGGGACAACCTAACTCTTCCTCTCGCTTCCTCAGCGTGTTCTTCCGCCATAGGCGCACAAGAGGAAAAAACCCACAATGTATTAAACCACAGCTAGTGACCGTCTTTGAACTATATTGAAAACGCATTCTCTTCCAGTGCTAGTGACATGAAAGGAAACCTTTGCTAAACTTTCCTCTTGGTCAGTACAGAAAAATAACCAACATTGCAATAGGACAGTGACCTATAAGTAATAAATAAAATCAGGAACATTTGGGGAAATGTATTTATAAAGATTATGCACATATATTTTGGGTTTGATTTTTGCTATATTCACATGCTCTGCTCCAGCTAATGCTTAAATTGTGTTCTTAGCACAATCATATGTGTTCATTTATAGTTTTCCCCCTGCTAGAAACAGAAAACTGCCAGAGGTTATGCAAGTTGATTTCAGAAAGGGTCTATTGATCTGATCTCTTGGCAAGACTGGCTGTGAACGGATATGACCCATCCTGCAGGCTATGGGGAAATTAGAAGGGACAGTAGAAACCATGCAGGATATATAACAGAGGTAACTAAAAGATTGTGGGTACTAGGTACCCTGAGATTTTAGAGGTCGCAGCTCGAATACTGTGTGCAATTCTGGTCACCGCGTGCTCCGAGCTGGCGTTAGATTTTCAGCGGTAAGGGAGGCTTTGTTTTGTATTCTGTTCTCTGAGCATTTAGAGGGTCTTTTGCTAAGGAGCGCTCACGTTTTTGGCGCGCACTAAAATTGTGGGTGCGCTAAACGTTAGAGACGCCAATGCATTCCTATGGTCGTCTCTAATGTTTAGCGCGCCAACAATATTAGCACACGCTAAAAACGTGAGCGCTCCTTAGTAAAAGACGCCCTTAGGGAATAGGAAATGATCTCATTAACATCCGTTTGACTACATTTGTATGCTACTTGCGCTGATATTTGGCATGCGTGTTGTCTCCTGCGCTAGAGCCGTCGAGCATTCCATGCTCGCTAACGCCAGAGCTAGTCTGTTGCTATAATCGCCTCTACTGCCCGCGTTAGCTTTTGAGCATCAGGCCCATGACAGAGCCTGCCGGCCTTCTACACTTCCTGTGGTTAACAGCGTATCAGACACAGTAAATTATCAGCTAACCCAGATGGATTTAAGTGGATAAACAACGACAGTCTTTTAAAAATATCTCTTTATTCCCGCACAGTACGATGACATGAACAGCTATGGTTGATGTCAGACGTTTGGGATATTTCAGTGAATGAGACTATCAGGAGCCATCTCTTCTCACGGCTTTTGCATACATTTAAAAATCTGTCTGAATCGAGGAGGTAACAGTGGCGTACCAAGGGGGGGGGGGGGCGGTGGGGGCGGTCCGCCCCGGGTGCACGCCGCTGGGGGGGGGGGGGTGCCACGTGCCTGTCAGCTCTTCGTTTTCATGCTCCCTCTGTTCCTGTTCCGGGGCAGAGGGAGCATGGAAACGAAGAGCCGTCAGGCGCGCGGCACCCCCCCCCCCCCCCCAGCGGCGTGCACCCGGGGGGGGGTTCTTTCGCCGGGGGGTCGCTGCACCCGGAGGGTTATTTCACCGGGGGGGGGGTCGCACTGTTCCGGGGGGGGGGGGGCAGGGCGCATCGGTGATCCGCCCCGGGTGTCAGCGCCCCTAGGAACGCCACTGGGAGGTAAACAGGCAAACGGAAAGTGACCGACTTATTCTGTGACTCTTGTTATCTGTCTAGGAGCCAGGACACTTTCTAGGTACGAAGAAAGGGTGATGCCACAATCTGTAATTATTAACCTAGAGGCTGTGGCTACCATATCCTGCAGTGTAGACAAGGGAAAAAGAAAGAACTGGCCTTACATGTAAACCAGGGGCGTATCTGCGTGGGGCCACAGGGGCCTGGGCCCCCGCAGATTTCGCCCTGGACCCCCCTACCACCGACCCTCTCCACCTCCCGCCCGCCCGCCACCAACCCCAAGCCCCCGCCAGCCGAAGTCCTCTCTTCCGTGCAGGATGCAAGTTGCAACGCTTCCTGTTCTTCTGAGTCTGACGTCAGACTCAGAATTTGGAACTCAGTCTGACGTCCTGCGCGTTGTACGTGCAGGACGTCAGACTCAGAAGAACAGGAAGCATTGCAACTTGCAGCCTGCATGGAAGAGAGGACCTCGGCTGGGGGGGGGGGGGTTGGGGTCCCCCGCCAGCAAAGGTAAGTGACAGCAGCGGGGGAGGGGGTGGAGAGTGTCATTGGTGGCAAGGGGGGGTCTGGCAGTGGCGGGGGGGGGGTCCGGAAATGGCGGGGGGGGGATCGGTAGCGCCGGGGGGGGGCTAAAATGTGCCCCCTCCCTCTGGCTCTGGCCCCCCCTACCGCCAGAGTCCAGATACGCCCCTGATGTAAACTAAGTTTAAAGATCCTGATAAGGCAGGAGATAGGGAGGTCAGATGGTTTTATCAAGAACTATGCACAGAAACCCACTTCTGAAATCCGTCCCTTCCGATCTGGCCATCTTTCTGTGCTGTTCTTGAAGTTATAACTTCTTTATTGAGGATGAAATACTTTGTGGAAAGGCAAAGTAATTAAACCAGATGTTCCTGAAGTCAGGCAGCGTGCCTTGGCTGCTCGGTTGACAGGGACTCTGGACTGTGACTGGCAGGCTGCTTTTGCTATTGGTCCTGGAGCTCATTCCTTCTTTTCAATCCCCTAGAAAATATGGAAGTCGCTTCAGAAGTTCTTAGCGGTTCTCTTAATCCTGGAAGAGGAAGCGGCAGCGTGGTAGAGTGCAATGGGGGAGGGGTGGGTTGTCTCCATTAATAACCATTGTCTCCTGATAGTGCTTTCCAGAAATGAGTCTCCACAATGCTTGAGAATCTTTACACTACAAAAAAGAAAACAGCCAGACTAAGCCATCTAACCAAAACCCACAGTTCACAACGAAGTACATTATTTTTCATACAATGATCCATCGTGGGTGAGTTTTTCTTGCAAAAAAACTGAACGCTCCCCGTTTTTGTTAATTCAGGATATTCGGCCTGGACCTTCTCACGATGTAACTATGTAGAAAGGCCATAGGAAGGGATAAGCATCAGCGTCTTATGTGACCAAACGTCCTTACTGTCCCAGTGCCTGCTGCTTGTGCTTCCATCCTGTCTCTAGAACGTGTCTACCATTTCCTCTAAAGAAACTTTGCGAACTGGATCCCGCCAGAAAGGAAAACTGCTGTACTCTGGGCAGAGCAAGGAGGATGTGGATGTCTGAGGTACAGGGGGGAAGATCAGCTCTACCAGCTCACTCAGCCTGCTGTACCTGCAAGGGGAACAGAGAGATCAAAAAGGAAGAAAGGTGGTATTTCCTCTATTCCCTCCAGAGTGGACTGCATTTCTGGGATCAATATTTGAGGGGCAATGGTGGTTTGCTGGGAGATCGGTGAAGCAGTCAGCAGTGATGCTGTGCTGCCTCCAGTCCCTGATGCAGCTAGGCAGCTTAAGCATTTCATCTCCTGCTGCCCTGTAGTGCCACCTCCTGAGAACATCCATGAAAGCTGGCAGCTCATTCCATGAGTAGTAGCAGGAGATGTGGTGCTTAGACACATTGGGGAATGCATAAAGGGAGTACAGGCAGTTTGACAGCTCTCCTGGCACATAGCCACACTGACTTCCTGTCCGAGCCCCAGACTGAAAGGTTTTAACTGCCCATTTTGGGAGGTAGGCTGTTCATCTGAACTCTCCACTGCATCCCTGAGAACTTCCCTGGACATCCATCTCAGACACCCCATTCTCACACCACTGCCCCAGACACCTTCCGTAGCCCAGACCCCTTTCCTCAATTCCTGACACACAACACACTTACCCTTTCTCACAACCCCTTCTGTACCCCTGCCCTGGACATTTCATCTACAGCTGGTAGCCCATGTGTACAGACTCTCATACATTCACCCACACACACACCTCTGACATACACAAGCCCCCCCCCCCTCCCTTATCTTAGAATTGCACCCACAGCAGACACCAGATCTCCCTACACACTCCACATGCCCCACCCCCATACCCCCACTCACACACTAACCCTGTCCTTAATATCCACCCGCACACAGCCGGCTCCAGCCAGCTCTCAGTTTCCATACATATCCCCCACACCGTATCCTCTACTCCGTCTGCAGCTCTGATGAGATCCCTCCACCTCCACTATCATGGGCAACATCCTAATTTCTTTGCCAGGAGTCCATTCAGTCCTAGCTATTCCACTGTTGTAAGAGTGCACATACAAAATAGGAGTAAGTCCCCCCCCACAAAAAATTAAATATTTGGATACAACTCACAGCAGCGCCCTGCCAATACCCACCAAGATACCAACAACTTTAGCTTCCTTTCTGCAGTGCCGTATAAACTCCCAGTGGCATAGCAGCTAAAGGACTATGGGCCCAATATTCAGACCGCGGGAGTTAGTTCGGGCAACTCCCGCGGTCAGTGTTGAGCCCGGATATTCAATGCCGCACCGTTTTCAGTGACCGGCGTTGAACATCCGGTTTATTTTTGGCTGGTTCGAACTTAACCGGTCAAGCCGATATTCACTGCTAACTGGTTAAGTCTGAGCCAGCCAAATATAGGCCTGGTGTTCTCGCGGTCAAATATGGCCGCCAAACTTGCACTGAAAATCGGCAGATAGCTGGTCATATCACACGATATAACTGGCTAGCTGCTACTTGTGAATTTTCAGCAGGTCATACCGGCCATGTCCCACTGAAAATTCGCAGATAGCTGGTTATGGGGCATTTAACTGGCCAGTGCCGATCCTGGCCGGTTAAATGCTTTTGAACATCGGGAGGGATGTCTACAGCCTCCATGACCATCCCTAGATTGCCCAGACTTACGAAGACTTAGTCTTGGTGAGCTCCTGGATGAGTTCTCCTTTGGGATTCACAGTGAATATTCGAGATTCTGGCAGCCCCACATGCTTGTAGGCATAAACATCCTGTTCAGGGAAGAAAGAGGGGTAGGGGAGGAAAATCAAACACAGAAGACTGAGGGTGTGGCCAGAATAATAAGCTGAGAAGCAGGAGACCTGGGTTCAACCCCTGTCTGCCCTCATAAATACAACCTTGACTAGGGTTACCATATTTTGTCCCCCAAAAAGGAGGACACATGCCCCGCCCCATCACACACCCGCCCCGCCCCTTTCATACCCCACCAAGCCCCCTGCCACACCTTCACTCCGCCCCCTGTCACATTTTTCCCTCCTCCTGTCACATACCCCGTTGCGTCCCCTCCCCGTCACCCCCTTCACGTTACAACTGCCATGGTGGTCTAGTGACCTCTTCGGGTCAGGAAAGAGCCCCCTCTTTCCTGCCTGAAGCGCTGCCCTGCATGCAACCTTCCTGTTGCTGATCCTCAGCGCCGAGTCAAAATGGCCGCTGAGAGTTGAAGTCTTGCAAGGTCATGTCAACTCTCAGCGGCCATTTTGAATCGGCTCAGAGGATCAGCAACAGGAAGGTTGCATGCAGGGCAGCGCTTCAGGCAGGAAAGAGGGGGCTCTTTCCTGTCCCGAAGGCGGAAGAGGTCACTAGACCACCAGGGCACTAGTAAGGGGAGGGGAGGCTAGCAATCTGCCTGTTTGTCCGGATTTCTGGACAAACAGGCAGGCTGGCGGGCGGGCCGTCCTATAGGAAATCCGGACAAACGGGCAGATTTGCAAAACCCGTCCGGTTGCCCGGACATGTCCGGGTAAATCCAGACATATGATAACCCTAACCTTAACTAAGCTGCTTTATTTCAAGGTCTCTCAAATATATACTTAGGGCCCGATACACAAAAGTCCCTGTAAAGCAGGGTGGAAATAGGGAGCGATGCACAAAAAAAATTGTAAGAATAGCGAACTCTCAACCAGTCACTAAGCTCTGCATGTGCAGAATGGCCAATCGCTAAGCCTGGCTGCTCGGCACATGCTCAGAACAGCATGCACTACATATGACTTTCATACACGCATGGAAGCCACGTGTATTGTCATCACACAGGCTGGTTGCAAGTGGGTTCTCCTGAGGAGAATGTTGGCAAGAGGGCAAGAGGTGGGGGAACTTTCCAGGTTGCCGATATCCAGGGGCAGCAAGCAGGGAGAGAAGAACAGAAGTTCCTTTGGAGTCTTTCCCGCTTGGTTTTGGGCTTCACGGCCGCTTACATCTGCAGCCCCTCGTCCTGGGCAGGGAGGAGTTCCTGCATAGGTCATAAGGGGGCCCAATCTTCCACCCTACCCCATTCCCCAGCCCCGCTCTTTCAGCCGACCGCTCCAGGGGCACCTCTCTAATCCACGAGTCTCCACGTGGACAAACGGGCAGTCTGGCAAAACCCGCCCGGTTGCCCGGCCATGTCCTCAAAAAGAGGACATGTCCGGGTAAAACCGGACATATGGTAACCCTATCTCTGTCCAGCAGATCACTTTACTTGTCCTTGGCCTGGATCCTCAAAGTTATCAGGGAAGTCTCTAGCAATTACTCAGGTCAAAATTCAACATCTGCACGGTTCCCAGTGGAGCTTGGCCTTCCTGACTGTAGCAGTTCATACATAAGTGATATAGACATGTCATGGGGTGTCGCTGCTTCCCTCTGGGCCTCCTTAACCTAGTTACGGCCTCAGCTTATATACTTCCTGGACCATGCCCTCCTGGCTCCACCTCTCCCATGTCACTTCCCCCTTGGGAGAGGTGCAGCATCTTATAGACTCCCTCACAACAGGGAGCAACAATTCACAAAAATCAAACCTTGAAAAATCTATTGGGAATATTGACACAAGAGTACAGATTTAACAATATAAACCCCAAAGAAAAACTATGACATTCCAAAATGCTGAAAACAAGATCCCCATCGTCTGAATTAAAGAGCAGTCTGAGTTGGCGAAGATAATATAGCACAGCTGGCTATGGGAAGGACACTTACGTTTTTTCTATTCCCAAAGGCAGCATAGAAGGGCTGTGGCTGCGGACCGAACAGGTTCTTGATGTCTGTCAAGCAAGCAATTTTAAACACCTCTGGCTTCTTCTCAATTACTTCCCTGTAACATGAGGGGGGTAAAGGACAGCTGTTCAGGGTGAGGCCATTCCATCCAGGACACTGGCACAGAAGCTCCTCTGCTGTTGCTATCTGATTTCAAGCTGGGATTTCTCCAGAAAGCCAAAAATGGTCGCAAAGAACTCTTAAATGTCTACAACACAACACCTGCTCCGGGATAGATGTAGGCCTGTCAGCAGAACTCAGGCAGGGCAGGCAGGACCAGCTGTGAAAACTCATGGATTCCAAGGATAAACCCACAACAATAAAACCAGATCCATCCACCTGTACCATCGAATTGTGTCTGCTGCCAGGCAAGGAGACAGCCCCGAACTGTGCATTAGGGATGTCATTTTATTTAAAACAGGGCGTCTAGGTGAAATGTCCAAAAAGATGGGTTATTTTAGAAAAGCGACATAGTAGTCTATGTACCTTTCTAAACCAGGCACCGAGAACCAGCCACAGTAACGTGCAAATTCATGTCCACAAATTTATGTCTACTCAGGGACAGTGTAACCATTAGGCAGAGTAGGCTGCTGCCTTGGGCGGCCCTGCTTCTCAGGAATCACAAACAGCAACTGCAGTCAAAGCAAAACAGTAGGTTGTGAGTCCAGGGGTGTAGCCAGACCTTGGCGGGAGGGGGGGCCAGAGCCCAAGGTAGGGGGCACTGTTTAGCCGCCAACCCCCGCCGCCGACCCCCCCCCACCACCACTTTGGACCCACCGCCACCACAAACCCCGCCCGCCCCCTGCCCCGCCGCATCAGGTACCTTGTTTGCTGGCGGGAGTCCCCAATCCAGATGATCACACAACGATGGCGCCGGAGTCGACCGGCGCTGAAGAAGACTCTTCGGCTGGCAGGGATTTGGGACCCCCGCCAGCAAACAAGGTACCTGATGATGCTGCGGCGGGGGGTGGGCAGTAGCGGGGGGGGGCTCAAATGTAGAGGGGGCCAGGGCATAATCTGTGGGGGCCCATGCCCCCGTGGCCCCACGTAGCTATGCCCCTGGTTGTGACAAACTGAAAGAAATCTAAGTGCATCCTGTACACTTTTTTGCATTTTTACAGGATGGTTTTAAGTGGTGGCATCGATGTGATCATAACTGTTGAGTGGGGATGGGGGAACCCTACAGACATAAAAGTTAATCAAGGGGGGGGGGCCATGGTTTGCAAATGAGTTTAATTTTATTTTTGATATTACCTTTACCTTCTGCTAAAGCAATTAGGTTTATGAAGTTTTGAGTCGTCTTTCTCTTTCGTAGGAGTTAAAATATTGAATGTATTGCCTTTAATTATTAGGCAATTTAACAATATTTTCTATTTCGGAAAGTCTTAAAAACATGGCTGTTTTAAGAAATATTTGTCTTAAACCTGGGATATTATTGATTGTAAACATTGTAATGCAGTAGGTTCAATTTATATATTTTACAGGTATGCCTGGCTCTCGTTTTGTGATACGCACAGAACTCGAGAGACTTACTAATATAAGAACTAGATTAGATTAGATTAGTTGGCCATGTCTTCCATGTGCTCAGTTCAAAGTTGGTTCCTGATGAAGCCCCAAATGTTGGAGTGGCACCAGTGGCCCGATTGAACATAAAGACATGATTATTGGGTGATCTGTAGCCAAGTGTTTATTGGAGCCAAGTGTTATAAGCATGGATGATATTTATAGGAGTAAAAATCAGTGCTTTGCTATGTAAATGGCATATTGAACCCTGATATTTGAGCTCAACATTTTCCCCCCTATTTATTTCTATATCTTTAAGACAACTCTTGTTTGGAATATCGGTGGATAGCTGGTTAAAAGTACCATTTAACCAGCCAGATGCCATTTCTGGCCAGTTAAATGGTTTTGAATATCGGCCGGAAGGGGGCTATATGAAGACAGAGAGGGGATGCTGGACACAGAGGGCATAGGGACACTGAGTGGTGATGCTGGACACAGGGGAGAGGATAGGGATATAGAGGGATAATGAAAAATGTGGGGATATGAACACAGGGGAGATGCTAGACAGGAAAATATAGAGACACAGAGAAAGCAGATGCTGAGCATGGGGGAAGATAAGTAAACAGAAACGGGAGATGGATGTCAGACTTACAGAGAGAAGAATTGTCAAATGGACAGGAGACCCTGGTGAGTGAGAAGAGAAGACAGAGGGAAGCAGAAACCAGAAACTGGGATCAACCCGATTTGAAAAATAAAATGACCAGACAAGAAAAAGGTACAAAATCATTTTATTTTCTATTTTGTGGTTAGAAAATGTCAAATTTGGAATGTACATCTTGCCAGAGCTGGTGTTAGGGGGCAGAAATTTGGGAGGGGACCCCCGAAGCCCACTACCAGGCTACACCTTCTTCAGTTTCTGGCAGGCATGGGGTGCTCTCTGGCCTCCCTGGCACGTACTCTCTTTGTATTTTGCACAGGATAGGAGGAAATGCATCTCCTTCTATTTCTCTGATGGTATTCTACATGCAAAGTTATGACAATTGGCACGCATTGTGTGATGAAGTCTCTAACAGTGGGACTGAGGATCCTAACTGTCCGTGAAGAATTTATAGTATTCATAGGTTACGTATATAAGTTGGACACACGTTCATGCCCCCCCCCCAGTGCTCTATGCATGAGTACCCCCCTTTGTTTGCAGTTACAAACTAACCCCCAGATTCAATATAAAGCACCAGTGGTGATCCTAGGTCGGCTGCCATCCGGGGTGGATCGCCGCTGCGCACCCCCATCCCCCCAGGTGTAGTGGCATCCGTCCCCCCAGGGTGCAGCACAACACCCCCCACGGCACAATGACACCCCCCTCCCCGGCGCATCAAGCCCCCCCCCCCCCAGCGCAATGACTCCCCCCTCCCCGGGTGCATTCTTGGCTGCTGGAGGGCGCAGAGAGCAGTCGCGCATCTGTCGCCTCCACTGGCTCCCTGCTCCCTCTGCCCCGGAACAGGAAGTAACCTCTTCCGGGGCAGAGGGAGCAGGGAACCAGTGGAGCCGACAGGCGCGCAGCTGCTCTCTGCATCCTCCAGCAGCGTGCACCCGGGGCGGACCGCAACCCCCGCCCTTCCTACGCCACTGTAAAGCACCTAGCGATCTGCACCAAAATCAGTGCAGATTCTATAACAATGCGGGTAACTTAACAAGCTTAAACCAATGAGCACTGATAACAGCACTTAACAAGCAATAATTAGCACTAATTGGCACTGATTAGAATTTAGGCGCACAAGTCACTAAGTGTATTCTGTAACGATGTGCCCCAGACCTTTAATGCACGCAGGCAAAGAGGGGCACGGTTATGGGTGGGGAAATGGGCATTTCGTGGGCGTTCTGAAATTTGCACACCTAGTTATAGAATATGGCCCAGTGCGCCTACATCTACACGCTGTGATTTACACCACGTTTTGGTTGGTGTAAATGGAGGCCTGTCTGAAAAAAAGGAAGCAATTTCCCAGAGCTTCGTATATCAAGTAAATACAGTAATAAAGAAAATGTTCTATGCTATGTGGAAATTCAAACGAATAAAACCTTTTGTCCCGAGAGAAACTTTTTGAAACCTAATTTTTTTTTTTTTTGTTACATTTGTACCCTGCGCTTTCCCACTCATGGCAGGCTCAATGCGGCTTACATGGGGGCAATGGAGGGTTAAGTGACTTGCCCAGAGTCACAAGGAGCTGCCTTTGCCTGAAGTGGGAATCCAACTCAGTTCCTCAGGATCAAAGTCCACCACCCTAACCACTAGGCCACTCCTCCACTGTTGCTACTATTGGAGATTCTACATGGAATGTTGCTATTCCACTAGAAGTCGGCCCTTGCAGATCACCAATGTGGCCGCGCAGGCTTCTGCTTCTGTGAGTCTGACGTGCAGGACGTCAGACTCACAGAAACAGAAGCCTGCGCAGCCTTCTACATGGAATGTTGCTAGTGGAATAGCAACATTCCATGTAGAATCTCCAATAGTATCTATTTTTGTTACATTTGTACCCCGTGCTTTCCCACTCATGGCAGGCTCAATGCGGCTTACATGGGGCAATGAAGGGTTAAGTGACTTGCCCAGAGTCACAAGGAGCTGCCTGTGCCTGAAGTGGGACTCGAACTCAGTTCCCCAGTACTGCAGTCCACCATCCTAACCACTAGGCCACTCCTCCACTGCCCGTACCTATAATACAATCAATGGTCCTAAGCCATGCAGATTACTGTAACGGAATCTATGCGGGATGCAAAGCACAACTCACAAGAAAACTCCAGACCGCCCAAAATACAGCAGCCAGACTGATATATGGCAAAACACGATTCGAAAGTGCCAAACCCCTATGAGAAAAGCTGCATTGGCTCCCAATCAAAGAACGGACCATCTTGAAAATCTGCACCCTGGTACACAAAATTATCTACGGCATAGTACCTGGATACATGACAGACCTAGTAGACTTACCAACCAGAAACAGAATCAGATCATCACGATCATACCTAAACCTACACTATCCAAACTGTAAAGGACTAAGATACAAAATAACTTACGCATCCAGCTTATCCAACATAAGCGCACAACTATGGAATCGGACTCCCAAATGCTGTGAGAACAATCCATGACCACTTACACTTCAGGAAATCACTCAAAACTCAGCTCTTCAAAAAGGCCTACCCCAACGACCCCACGTAACCCTCTCCACCTACCAACACAGCATGACTATGATCGAACAGGACATCACGCAATCTTCATCCATTCCAACCCTCCACTTATAGCTCATACGATCACTATACAACTTTGTATTTGTTATCCACCGACTGGGCAAACGCCATTATGGTACTATGTAAGCCACATTGAGCCTGCAAATAGGTGGGAAAATGTGGGATACAAATGCAATAAATAAATAAATAATGATCGTACTGCACAACCTATAATCTTCACTCCTTCGACCTCACCTCATCTGAACACAATATAACTTTGTATCTGCTAACAACAGTACTGGCAAACGCCTCTACGGCACTATGTAAGCCACATTGAGCCTGCAAATAGGTGGGAAAATGTGGGATACAAATGCAACAAATAAATAGAGATTATTATATTCTTTAAGTAAGAATCATTGAGAATATTCATGATAGACATCATAAAAAACATTCATTACCTGTGTAGAGCTGAGAACAGGCTGCTAGGGGCTAGTAAGATGGGGCCCTTGGGAAGTTCGCAGCCTCGATCGTTCACCCAGTGCAGGTAACCCTTGGTGAGTTCTGCCAAGCCAATAGCCCTGGCCGAACAGTAAAGGAATTTGTACCCATTTCTGAAAGACACGTAAGGAAGAAAGCATCACCCTGACACTCCGTATAGGAACTGTTTCCCATGAATTATAGGCTATGCAAAGTACAATTTGACTAAGAAATAGAGGGTTCCAGGGCTCTGTCCTCTCCTAGTTCTCCTCTTATCTCTCCCATCGTACCTTCAGAGTACACTCTCATGGTTCGTCCTCCACCCCTATCCCGCTCTCTGTTGGAGTTCCTCAGGGATCTGTCCTTGGACCCCTTCTTTTTTCAATCTACACCTCTTCTCTGGGCTCCCTGATCTCATCTCATGGTTTCCACTATCATCTTTATGCTGACGACACCCAGCTCTACCTTTCCACACCAGACATCACTGCGGAAACCCAGGCCAAAGTATCGGTCTGCTTATCCGACATTGCTGCCTGGATGTCCAACCGCCACCTGAACCTGAATATGGCCAAGACTGAACTTATTGTCTTCCCACCCAAGCCCACTTTTCCTCTCCCTTTACTCTCTATCTCAGTTGATAACACCCTCATCGTCCCCGTCTCATCTGCCCGCAACCTCGGTGTCATCTTCGACTCCTCCCTCTCCTCTGCGCATATCCAGCAGATAGCCAAGACCTGTCGCTTCTTCCTGTATAACATTAGCAACATTCGCCCCTTCCTCTCTGAGCACATCACCTAAACTCTCATCCACTCTCTCATTACCTCTCGCTTTGACTACTGCAACCTACTCCTCACTGGCCTACCACTTAGCCATCTATCCCCCCTTCAGTCCATTCAGAACTCTGCTGCACGTCTTATCTTCCGCCTTGACCGACATACTCATATCACCCCTCTCCTCAAGTCACTTCACTGGCTTCCAATCAGATACCGCATACAGTTCAAGCTTCTCCTACTAACCTACGAATGCACTCGATCTGCAGCCCCTCCTTACCTCTCTACCCTCATCTCCCCTTACATTCCTACCCATAACCTCCGCTCTCAAGACAAATCCCTCCTTTCAGTACCCTTCTCCACCACCGCCAGCTCCAGTGTCCGCCCTTTCTGCCTCGCCTCACCCCATGCTTGGAACAAACTCCCTGAGCCCACACGTCAGGCCCCCTCCCTGCCCATCTTCAAATCCTTGCTCAAAGCCCACCTCTTCAATGTCGCCTTCGGCACCTAACCACTACACCTTTACTCAGGAAATCTAGACTGCCCCAACTTGACATTTCGTCCTTTAGATTGTAAGCTCCTTTGAGCGGGACCGTCCTACTTTGTTAATTTCTACAGCGCTGCGTAACCCTAGTAGCGCTCTAGAAATGTTAAGTAGTAGTAGTAGTAGTAGTAGAGGCGCCAGTAATGGCCAATAATTGAGAGCTGATCAAAATCCAATATGATTAACTTTTAATGATACAAATCAATGACATTTTACTGAGAGTGTAAGTAGCTATAAACAACTTTGATGGCCGATAAAGGCCCTATAGCCTATCCAGTCTGCCAACCCACACCAATGACTAAGGTCTACAACCCTTCTTCTCTCTCAGAGATCCTCTGTGCTTGTCCCATGCTTTTTTGAATTCAGATATAGTTCTTGTCAGTCATCATTGTTAAGAGGCAGTTCCACATATCCACAACCCTTTGTGTAAATAAATCTTTTCATTACATTATATTTGACAACTTCAGTAATTGAGATGTAAGGCCAGGACTGGGCGGACTTCTACAGACTTTGTCCTGAATAGCATAGAAAGATCGGGATCAAGTATACATATTTTATTACCTTATTCATTATTGGTTTAATCATGGATTAATAATAAATGTGACTGTCGGGCAGACTGGATAGACCGTTCAGGTCTTTATCTGCCATCATCTTGAGTAAATCCCCTTTCACCATCATCCTATGACCCCTTATTCTGAAAGCTTCCTTTCCATTGAAAGAGGCCCACCACCTGTGTATATAACTTAGAGATATTTCAATGCTTTGATGATAACTCCCTATTCAGTCTGTGGTGAACTTGTGTCGGGGGGGGGGGGGGGGGGGTTGAGGGGACTGGAGGTCTGCTGGATCTCTAGCCCCGTGTCGCTGGCTTGAGGTGAGGGTTCGGTGGGAGCACTAGGCCACCAGGGCCTTGCTGTTTGGGGTCTCGTGGTCCCAAGGACCTCCAGCGCTGGTGTTTGACAGGTCTGGGCTTTTCGCCTCTGATCAAAGGGGGTGGTAAAGCCCCGTGCTGGTCCAGTGCTATTTTTAGAGCGCTGTTTGGAACAGCGTGGGGCTTTCGATCATCTGGGCATAGCTGCTGGTCATTCTCCCTTATACGTACGTGTGGATTTTGTGATAGAGCGTGGCAATGCCCTGGTGTGTCCAGTCTTTCCCTAGATGAGGCAAGATATGTCCCAATGCATCTGACCTAAATGAATAACAGAGAAGTTAAGTATATGAACAATAAATGGAGTTTATGTCAATATAACAAAAAGAATTAGTAGAATTGTTCCACGTCATTTTCCTACTAGGGGAGAGAAACCAGAAGGTTAGTCTTTTAAACGGCACCATAAAATTTCCAATGCAATAAAACTGTGAAGGTGACAGAAAGTCTAATACACAAATGTCCTTTAATAGATTTCTTCCAAAACAATCCAGTGAGTCAATACAGTGACTCGACACAGGCCGTGTTTCTGCTAAAAAGCCTGGCTCAGGAGTCTTCAAAGTATATACACGCATAACGTGGTTCCGAATGTACAGTCAATAGGAAGGTCTTCAATAAACAAGAACAAAGAATTATTAATCCCTCGGCGGTGTGCACCAGGGGCGTATCTGCGTGGGGCCACAGGGGCCTGGGCCCCCACAGATTTCGCCCTGGACCCCCCTACTGCCGCCGTGGGTACCTTTGCTGGCGGGGGACCCCAACCCCCACCAGCCGAGGTCTGCTTCCTCCTGCCGCTGCGAGGTTTTTTAAGTTCATCGGGATTTGTCCTCCGTCACTCTGTGCTGCTGTTCAAAGAAGCTGCTAACTGAATGCAGTTTCGGACTGAGTCTGACGTCGCTGCTGCACGTTGTACATGAGTCTGACGTCCTGCACGTACAAAGTGCAGCAGCGACGTCAGACTCAGTCCGAAACTGCATTCAGCTAGCAGCTTCTTTGAACAGCAGCACAGAGTGACGGAGGACGAATCCCGATTAAGAACTTAAAAAACCTCTCAGCGGCAGGAGGAAGCGGACCTCGGCTGTGGGGGTTGGGGTCCCCCACCAGCAAAGATACCCACGGCGGCGGGGGGGGGGGGGGGGTCGGAAATGGTGGCGGCGGCAGCTGGGATGGGGCTATAATGTGCCCCCTCACTCTGGCTTCAGCCCCTGCTACCGCCGACTTTCAGATACGCCCCTGGTGTGCACTCACAGTAATTATAGCGTTGTGCTTCAAATGCATCCATCAGCTCACTGCTAATTGTTTGAAAGTGGAAAGTTGCATTGGAAGATTTGTTCCTGTTTACCGAAGACATCCCTGTTGACGGTTCATTG
Source organism: Microcaecilia unicolor (assembly GCF_901765095.1). NCBI lineage: Eukaryota > Metazoa > Chordata > Amphibia > Gymnophiona > Siphonopidae > Microcaecilia > Microcaecilia unicolor. Next base: position 234,009,980 of record NC_044038.1, read on the forward strand.
GGTACCACATAATCCATTGGATTCTATATAATGCGACTTAAGTTGCGCACACAAATCCGGTCATCTTCTGGATTTGCGCGTGCAAATTAATCAGCTAACAAACCAATCAGCACTGATATTTGTCAATTAATAAGCAATTATTGACACTAATTGTCATTACTTACAATTTACATGCTCAACTGTCTAAGCATATTCTGTAAAGTGATGCACGTACATTCTAAAGTGCATAGCTGAAAAGGGGGTGTAGCCATGGGCAGGTTGTGGGCGTTTCTAAAATCTATGTGCGCTGTTATAAAATACACCCGGTACACGACTAATTTAGGCAAATTTTACTTGGCGTAAATGCCCGTGACTAAATTTAGTTGCACGGGTGAGCGATCAGCATATTCTATAAACCACGCCAAAATGTAGGCATATTCTATAAAGTACGCTTAAATTCAGGCTTACGTTTTTCGGCGCCAGTTTTTTAGGCAGGATATAGAGAATCTAGCTTTATATGTGTATATACTTTGAAGATTCCTAAGGCAGGCTTTTTAGCCAAAACACAGCTCGTGTCAAGTCACTGGATTGAGTCACTGGATTGTTTTGGAAGCAAAGGACATTTGTGTATCAAACATTCTTGTCACCTGTACCATTTTTTGTATTGCTTTGCAGGGTGTGGAGTTTTGTTCTTCTGTTTTTTTGGACCATAACATTTCCAACAGTCTTTGCCACTGGCTTAGAGAAGGCCAGACAGGGGGATGCAAATTTTATGTGCGCTAGTAAAGCAAAAGCAAGGGGGAAGAACATACTGACGCATACGCACAAGAGCTGAGCTTACCGTGAAACTCCTATGTGCTTATGCCATGCAAAATGGAAATTGCAAGAGCACATTGGCACCCTTCCTCTGCTCCATGAAATATAAGCCCCAAAATGTTTGCAGTTTAAGGGACCCTTTTACTAAGCTGTGGTAAGCTCTACACCAGGGCCACCGAGAGGGGGGGCAGGGGGGACAAAATTCCCCGGCACCGGGGTCTCTCTCCTTCTCCTGCTCCCAGGCTGCCGGCGCCACAGTCCCCTGTCTCCACCTGCCTACCCTCAGCTCCGTCGACAGCCCCCTTCTGTCTGCCACTGGGCCCCCTGCATTTAAAAAAAAAAATCTCTAATTGGCAGCGCAGCGCCTCGCGTCTGTGTGAAAGAGGCAGATCACCTCAGGACTTCCCTCACTGTGTCCCGCCCTCATCTGATGTAACTTCCTATTTCCGCGAGGGTGGGGCACAGTGAGGGAAGGCCCGAGGAGAGGCGATCTGCCGCTTTCACACAGAGGTGAGGCGCTGCCAGACAAAAGGGGGCTGTCGACGGAGCTGAGGGTAGGCAGGTGGAGACTGGGGACTGCGGTGCTGGCAGCCTGGGAGCAGGAGAGGGAGGCGACAGTAGTAGCGATTGGGGGGGCAGCAGCGGCGGGGGCCCCGGGAGCGGCCTTGCCCCGGGCCCGGCTCAATCCTCTCGGCAGCCCTGCTCTACACATGTGCAGCGCACATCTAAATGAGGCTAACACCAGGCCAGCACATCCTCTTGGCGGTAATTTCAGATTTCCTCCTACACACGCTGGTTCCGGCAGTAATTGGCACTTGGCTTGCGCCAACCAGTCACTGTGCGTGTAGCGTATGAGCCTTTACCGCTAGATCAATGGGTGGCATTAAGGACTCAGGCCGGTTTTGGCCATGCGCTGGCTTCATTTTGACCGCAGGCCCTTTTCCCATTCCATTAAAAAAAAACCATTTTTTGTAGCTGTGGTAAAAACTGGCCCGGCGAACGCCCAATTCAAGTGCCTACACTACCACAGGCCACTTTTTACCGTGGCTTAGTAAAAGGATCCGTAAATCCCCTAACAGACACACATCAAAGTGCAGAAAACAGGCGCCAATGCCAACCCTAACCCCCCCCCCCCCCCCCCAGCTTTTCTTGGGCTCACAGACATGTTCTTTTCTCACTATCATCACTACAGGCTTTCAAAAGAAGCAAAAAAAAAAAAACAGCAATTTAAAGTGAAGAACGCAGAAGAAATCCTCTCCTCAAAACCCCAACCCTTGTGTTTTCAGCATTAAGACCAGCGTTAGTTTCTGTATTGAATCTACAGTCACCCTGATTCATTTCAATGCATTTAAATCAGGGGCGTAGCCAGACTTCAGCGGGAGGGGGGGTCCCGAGCCTGAGGTGAGGGGGCACATTTTAGCGCCCCCCCCGGCGCCGCCGATCCCCCAGCCATTGCTGACCCCCTCCCCCCGCCGCCGCCACCACCAACAACAACAACTTTGATGACCCATGCCGATGACCCTCTCGATCCCCCCTCCTGCCGACGACCCTCCCCCGCCGCCATCATTGTCGCCTATCTTTGCTGGCGGGGGACCCCAATCCCCGCCAGCTGAGGTCCTCTTCTTCCCGCGAAAGCTTCGTTCTGTTACTTACAGAAACAGAACAAAGCCTTGCAGATCAGCCAGCCACGCGGCGGAGGGAAAGGGTTGGTGGCGGGAGGGGGAGTCGAGAGGGTCGTCGGCAGGGGGGTCCAGGGCCAAATCTACGGGGGCCCAGGCCCCCGTGGCTCCACATAGCTACGCCACCGATTTAAATACTATTTGTGCTGATCTTCAGGGCACAGATTAGCACGCGCACTGGAGAATTCTGCACACGCTGTGCACATTAACATACGCACACTTCTGGCGCTGACATTAGGTTTCAAGCAGCGTGCATTTGAAGAAAAAAACACTTTTTTTTTTTGTACCCCGTGTTTTCCCACTCATGGCAGGCTCAATGCGGCTTACATGGGGCAATGGAGGGTTAAGTGACTTGCCCAGAGTCACAAGGAGCTGCCTGTGCCTGAAGTGGGAATTGAACTCAGTTCCTCAGGACCAAAGTCCACCACCCTAACCACTAGGCCACTCCTCCACTGTTGCTACTATTTGAGATTCTACATGGAATGTCCACTAGCAACATTCCATGTAGAAGTCAGCCCTTGCAGATCACCAATGTGGCCGCGCAGGCTTCTGTTTCTGTGAGTCTGACGTCCTGCACATACGTGCAGGACGTCAGACTCACAGAAACAGAAGCCTGCGCAGCCTTCTACATGGAATGTTGCTAGTGGAATAGCAACATTCCATGTAGAATCTCCAATAGTAGCAACATTCCATGTAGAATCTCCAATAGTATCTATTTTATTTTTGTTACATTTGTACCCTGCGCTTTCCCACTCATGGCAGGCTCAATGCGGCTTACATGGGGCAATGGAGGGTTAAGTGACTTGCCCAGAGTCACAAGGAGCTGCCTGTGCCTGAACTGGGAATTGAACCCAGTTCCCCAGGACCAAAGTCCACCACTCTAACCACTAGGCCACTCCCTTATGTTAATCAGTTGCAAAAGAAGGGTTGGGGGGGGGGGGGGGACGGACAAAAAAGCACCAGCGAGGTTCACCATATGTTCCAGCTCAAAATATAAATACAGAGACAATACCCTGATGCTAGCATTTCAGCAGCAAAGCCTGTTTCAAGGAAGTTTATATATCAATTCAAACCGCTGTTATTGGCCAAGGTGGCATTGTATTGATCCAACAACCTTTCCTTTGTAGGTTTTGGGGTTTTTTTTACATAGACCACCAGCTATATTTTTTAAAACACTTAAGTACACGTGTTGCTTCAATTCTCACACCAACCCCGGCCCTGATCCAAGGTACAACCCCCCTCTCCCCCCCTGCAAATGGACATAAAATTAAATTACCCTACATCAGTGGCTCCCAAACCTGATCCTAGAAGCACCCCAGCCCCTCAGGGTCTCAGGATCCCACAATGAATATTCATGAGAGAGATTTGCATGCACTGCCACCCTCCACTGCATGCAAATCTCTCTCATGAATATTCATTGTTGATATCCTGAAAACCTGACGGGCTGTGGTGCCTCCAGAACCAGGTTTGGGAACCACTGCTTTACATGATATAGGCACAAGTAATAAAGAAAATGTTTTACTCAATGTGGAAACTCAAACGAATAAAACCTTTCTTCCCGAGGGAAACCTTTCATAAATTAATACAATTTATGGTCCTAAGCCACGCAGATTACTGCAACAGAATCTACGCGGGTTCCAAAGAACAACTCACAAAAAAACTCCAAAGTGCCCAAAAACACAGCAGCCAGATTGATATATGGTAAAACACGATTCGTAAGCGCTAAACCCCTCCGTGAAAAGCTGCACTGGCTCCCAATTAAAGAACGGATCTCCTTCAAAATCTGCACCTTGGTCCATAAAATCATCTACGGCGTAGTCCCAGGATACATGATAGACCTCATAGATCTACCAACAAAAAACAGATCCAGATCAGACTACCCCAACTGCAAAGGGCTAAAATACAAAACAACATTTGCATCTAGCTTCTCCTACATGAGCGCTCAACTATGGAATGGACTCCCGCATGCTGTGAGAACAATACATGACCATCTAAACTTCAGGAAATCAAGAGGGAGTATGAAAAAAAGATAGCATTAGAGGCAAAAAAACATAGTAAAAAATTTTTTCGGTATATTAAAAGCAGGAAGCCGGCAAAAGAATCGGTTGGGCCGCTGGATGACCGAGGGGTAAAAGGGGCGATCAAGAAAGATAAAGACGTAGCGGAGAGACTTTGCTTCGGTCTTCACCGAGGAAGATTTGGGTGGGATACCGGTGTCGGAAATGGTATTTCAAGCGGACGAATCGGAGAAATTTACTGACTTCACGGTAAACCTGGAGGACGTAATGGGGCAGTTCGGCAAACTGAAGAGTAGCAAATCTCCTGGACCGGATGGTATTCATCCTAGAGTACTGATAGAACTGAAAAACGACCTTGCGGAGCTACTGCTAGTGATATGCAACTTATCCTTAAAATCGAGCATGGTACCGGAAGATTGGAGGGTGGCCAATGTAACGCCCATTTTTAAAAAAGGCTCCAGGGGAGATCCGGGAAATTATAGACCAGTGAGTCTGACGTCGGTGCCTGGCAAAATGGTAGAGGCTATTATTAAAAACAAAATTACAGAGCACATCCGAGGACATGGATTACTGAGACCAAGTCAGCATGGCTTTTGTGTGGGGAAATCTTGCCTGACCAATTTACTTCAATTCTTTGAAGGAGTGAACAAACATGTGGACAAAGGGGAGTCGGTTGATATTGTGTATCTGGATTTTCAAAAGGCGTTTGACAAGGTACCTCATGAAAGGCTACAGAGGAAATTGGAGGGTCATGGGATAGGAGGAAATGTCCTATTGTGGATTAAAAACTGGTTGAAGGATAGGAAACAGAGAGTGGGGTTAAATGGGCAGTATTCACAATGGAGAAGGGTAGTTAGTGGGAGTAACTAGCGAGGTAATTAAATTTGCTGATGACACAAAGTTATTCAAAGTCATTAAATCGTGACAGGATTGTGAAAAATTACAAGAGGACCTTACGAGACTGGGAGACTGGGCGGCTAAATGGCAGATGATGTTTAATGTGAGCAAGTGCAAGGTGATGCATGTAGGAAAAAAGAACCCGAATTATAGCTACGTCATGCAAGGTTCCACGTTAGGAGTTACGGACCAAGAAAGGGATCTGGGTGTCGTCGTCGATAACACACTGAAACCTTCTGCTCAGTGTGCTGTGCTGCTGCGGCTAAGAAAGTGAATAGAATGTTGGGTATTATTAGGAAAGGTATGGAAAACAGGTGTGAGGATGTTATAATGCCGTTGTATCTCTCCATGGTGCGACCGCACCTTGAGTATTGTGTTCAATTCTGGTCGCCGCATCTCAAGAAAGATATAGTAGAATTGGAAAAGGTGCAGCGAAGGGCGACTAAAATGATAGCGGGGATGGGACGACTTCCCTATGAAGAAAGACTAAGGAGGCTAGGGCTATACAGCTTGGAGAAGAGACGGCTGAGGGGAGACATGATAGAGGTATATAAAATAATGAGTGGAGTGGAACAGGTGGATGTGAAGCGTCTGTTCACGCTTTCCAAAAATAATAGGACTAGGGGGCATGCGATGAAACTACAGTGTAGTAAATTTAAAACAAATCGGAAAAAATTTTTCTTCACCCAACGTGTAATTAAACTCTGGAATTCGTTGCCGGAGAAAGTGGTGAAGGCGGTTAGCTTAGCAGAGTTTAAAAAGGGGTTGGACGGTTTCCTAAAGGACAAGTCCATAAATCGCTACTAAACGGACTTGGAAAAATCCAAAATTCCAGGAATAACATGTATAGAATGTTTGTACGCTTGGGAAGCTTGCCAGGTGCCCTTGGCCTGGATTGGCCGCTGTCGTGGACAGGATGCTGGGCTCGATGGACCCTTGGTCTTTTCCCAGTATGGCATTACTTATGTACTTATGTTATGTACTTATTAAAAACTCACCTCTTCAAAATAGCCTATCCCTCCGATCCAACATAACTCCCCACACCCAGCAATACAACATAATCAAGGATCGTACTGGACAACCTACTATCATCATTCCCCTCAACCCAATGACGCCTGAATCACATCTACCCCATCTGACCACAACACAATCTTGTATTTGTTATCAACTGTAACGGCAAATGCCTTTACGGTTACTTGTAAGCCACATTGAGCCTGCAAATAGGTGGGGAAAATGTGGGGTATAAATGTAGCAAATAAATAAATAAATATTGATTTAGTTAGGAAGAGAACCCTTGTAGAATAAGCAAAAGATAATGTATGGTTTCTAGGTGGCAGGCCACTGTCCCAAAGTCCTTGATCCTAAACCTGCCAGTTTAGACCAGCAAAGCAAATGGATTAGAGTTCGCCTTACTTTGTGATGGTTCCATCAATGTCTGATATGATAACCTTGTCATCCCAGTTCCACAGATAGATTGTGGCCTCACAGCGGCAGGTCCCTTGGTATGGAGTTGTCACACTGAATACAGCATGGTTGGCGCCGTCTTTGAGATTTAGGTGGCTCTGTGTTCCAAAGAGGCAAAGAGTTATAACTGCAAAACACTTTGGCTTCTATTCACTAAACTATGTTAATTGTGGCTGTTGGCTAATTAGTACATTAATCTGCATTGAAGCAGCTTTTAATGCAAAGAAGGTAGGAACAATATGCAGAAAAATAATGACCGTTGTCATGCAAATGCAGGCAAAGGCAGACAAAGCAGCTCTTTATTATGTAAATAGAATAATGTAGCTTAAAGTAAAGATGGTAAGCTATGATTTTCAAAGACGGTTAATTACACCTCCAGAGGGGCAGTGAACATTTTCCTCCAGTAGCATGGGCTCATTAACATGCACACAACAAAACGAGCGGGAAGCTATCCAGAAGGACCAGACTGAAGCCACAAATTATTCTGGTTTCCAACATTTGTGGCTTCAGTCTGGTCCTTCTGGATAGCTTCCGCTCCTTTTGTTGTGTTCTTGTTTTTTTGCGGGAGATTTTGGACTCTCATTAACATGCAAACAGATAGTCCCCAACAGGGCTGGTGTGTGAGCAAATAAAAACCAAAACCCTCTTCCATGTTCCTAATATCCCTGGTACTCTAGTGTACTGCCTGTTACCCTCCTTCTTGCCCCTCCACTGCAGCACTGCTCTGGTGAGAAAAGTGTAAGAAATGACAAGTGATGCCCCCAAATCCTGCCACCTGTTTCAGTTCCCCCAGAGCACCCCTTAGAAGCAGGGCCCCTTGCCTGACCAGAACATAAGGGTCCATGGATTCTCAACCCCCATTTCAAAGGCCCCACCTGTGTGCAAAAATTAACCCTTCAACTAGTGCCATAGCTAGAATTGAATGGGCCCCAGGCAGAAACAATTAAGGCAGACCCCCTATACACCAAGAGGGGTGGGATAAGAGCAAATCCCCTTCAGAGCATCAGTAAACAACCCCTGCAAAAAGCAAACACATTCCAGACCTATATAGAAAGCTTATCATAGTAACAGAAATAGAAACACCACTTTGGGTGAATCTTCATAAAGGCGGTTAATAAATCCCAATAAATACATAAATAAAAGAAACTAGAATGCACATTTTCCAAAGCTGATATATTCCAAGTAATATATGCATTAAAAATACTCTTTTCTACCTTTGTTGTCTGAGCATTGCTTTGGTCCCAATATCTCTTTTCTGCTTTTCTTTTGGGGGGGGGGGGGGGCTCCTTAACTCGTGTCCTTTTTTACATTTCTTCCCGTTCTATGTCCACCATCCATCTTTCCTCTGAGACCCTTATCCAACCTGTCTGGCATCTCCCCTCTGTGTTCCTGTCCCTATTCTCCTCCTATGTCTAGTATTGCCCCTCTGTATCCTTGTCCCTATGCTCCCTCTATGCCCGGCATCTCTTTCTCTGTCTTCCTCCCCATGTCTACCCTCTCCCTTCCTTTTCTCCTACACCCCCTAACCCTGGGGCCAGCATTCCTCCGTCTTGTACCCTGATTCCACCTTCCCTTGTGGTCCAGCATCTCTCTCTTTTTCCCGCCCTCTGTTGGTTCAGTGTCTCTCCCTCTCTATCCCCCTCGTCCAGTTTCTGTCTCTTCTCTGGTCCCCCCTGGCCAAGTATTCCTTCCTTCCGCCTATAGTTAGAGCCCAATATTTACCAGGAGCCTCGAGGGTTTCCACTGATGGACCTCAATCTGAATTAAATCTTACTGAGTTTCTGGAAAGCTCTTTGGAAGTAATAACAGAGAGAACTACACTTCTGGTGACTTTTGCTCTAGAACCTGATAGGAACAATATTTTTCGTCTTTATTGTCGTCATATGAAAGCAAAGTTTTTGGGTTCAATAATACAAGTATTTCCTGACTTTGCTAGAGATACCCAGAAATGGAGATGGGAATTCCTGGCTGTTAAGCCAAGAGTTCTAGCTTTGAGTGGAACGTTTGATCTAAAATTTCCTTGAAGATACATGGTATCTCTAAATCATGTTAAGTATGCTTTCTTTAATCCCAAGAAATTGCTAGAATTTGTTGTTTCTAAAGAAGGAATTGGGTGTACACCGATTAAGGGTCCTGCTTGATGTAACATGCTGTAAGATTGGATGTGGGTGCTAATTTATCCGTTTGTCTTAAAATATAATTGTTATTATTAATTTCATTTTTCCTAATTTCTTGGCTCCCAGGTATTGAGGTCTAAATTGAAATGATTTCTTTTTCCCTTTGAATATTATAGAAATATTTTTAATTTCCTTTTTTTTCCTGTATCATTCATAAGTTTATTCTGTGGATGTAAAGTTTAAATGCATATAAAAAAACATTGTTGTAAAAAAATTTTAAAAAAACTTTCCTCTAGGTCCAGCATTCCTCCCCCTGTCTTTCTGCCTCTCCCAGGTCTAGACTGTCTCCCCCCCCAAACATATGCAGGCCCAGCATCCAGCATTTCTCCTTTTCCCCCATGTCTTCTTTAGACATCTCCTCCCCCCATGACACAGTGGGTGTCAGCAGAGGTAGTGATGAAAACAGACTACCTCTGGCCAGTTCCTCCAGGATCTTTCCTCTGCCATGTCCTGTTCACAGGAAGTTACATCAGAGGAGGCAGGATGCAGCAGAGGAAAAGCCCTGGTGGGGCTGGCTAGAGACAGCCTGTTTTCATGCCTTCCTCTGACAACCATCCGCCATTTGAGTTGGGAGTGGGGACGGCTAAAGAGAGATTCCGGACCTGAAGGGGGGCAGGAAAGATAGAGATATAGGGCATCACTGTTTGACAGCAGATGACCCTTACCAATGGGTGGCCCTGTGTTTTTTGCTGGGCTCACTCAATGGTAACTATGCCCCTGCCTTCTGCGCCCTAACCCTCAAACCAAGCTCATTGTCATCCCTGGTACCTACTGCAGCGCATCAGCAATCTGCTGTCACTCCTGCCCCAGAGAAGCTCTTTTCCAAAACAGCACTGCCTAACTTCTAGTAGCACTGAATGAAGCACCACTAGGAGTAGGCCATGCCATTTTGAAAAATGTGATCACTCGTGGCCCCCCGCTAGACACCAGAAATGGGCAGGTAGGCTTGAGAGACAGGGCCTTTGAGGTAAGGAATCACTTATATTTAGGGTTACAATATTTTGTCCCCCAAAAAAGAGGACACATGCCCCGCCCCCTTTCACACCACACCCCGCCCCTTTCACGCCCTCGCTCTGCCCCTGTCACATTTCTCCTCCCCCCTGTCACACACCCCGTCACTCACCCTCCCCGTCACCCCCCTCACCTTACTACTGCCCTGGTGGTCTAGTGACCTCTTCGGGGCAGGAAAGAGCCCCCTCTTTCCTGCCCGGAGCGCTGCCCTGCATTCATCCTTCCTGTTTGTGATCTCGGCGCCGATTCAAAATGGCCGCCGAGAGTTGCAGTCTCGCAAGGTCACTTCAACTCTCGGTGGCCATTTTGAATCGGCGCCAAGATCACGAACAGGAAGGATGCATGATGCAGGGCAGCGCTCCGGACAGGAAAGAGGGGGCTCTTTCCTGCCCCGAAGGCGGAAGAGGTCACTAGACCACCAGGGCAGTAGTAAGTAAGGGGAGGGGAGGCTAGCAATCTGCCCGTTTGTCCGGATTTCTGGACAACCGGGCAGATTGGCAAAACCCGCCCGGTTGCCCGGACATGTCGTCAAAAAGAGGACATGTCTGGGTAAATCCGGACATATGGTAACCCTACTTATATTTAACTTCTGGAAGAGCGGGTGCTGCAATGGTGGGAAGGGGTGGGAAAAGGTGATGGAATGGGCAATGCCACGAGAATACTAGAACATAAGAGTAGCCATACTGGGTCAGACCAAAGGTCCATCTAGCCCAGTATCCTTCTAACAGTGGCCAAGCTACTGGCAAAGATTTTGGAAAACACTGGATGAGGAAAGATTTAGATTTTTTCCTACTGCACACCATAACCTTTAAAAGATGATAGAACCAGGGTGGTGACCTACCTGCATAGCTGGGCAGACTAGATAGGCCATATGGTCTTTATCTGCCCATATTTTTCCCTGCTTCTCTGTTTCATTCTTTGTTACTGTGGCTAGGAATGTCCAAAGTTCCAGGCTGCAGTAATATGATATACAATTATCATGCTAGCCTGTGGTTCCCTTGGCACAGTAAACTTGCACTATGTTAGTGAATAAATACGTTTAGTAAATATTATCAGACTTTTGTTTTTAAAAGTTCCCAAAGAGGTCATTTAACAGTCACAGTCCCATGGAAGCAGGGTCTTGGGAGTTCACTGTCCCTCATCTGACTGGGGGGTCAGGGGCCTAGTGACCACACACCAATACCATAGGCATAATGTCCAGTTACACAGCCACTCAGGAACCTGCTACATATTCCATCAAGAATTGGGGGGTGGGGAATTTAGAAACATGCTTCTTACAATTTGCTCAGAAGACAGTCGGAGAGATTTCTTGTACGTAGGAAAGAATATCGACTCAGGGGTGTCTTGGCGCGTAGACTGTGCTGCTGAATGTTCCTCCTGATATGCAAATTCATCCTCGCTGGACGTTGTGAATTTCTTATTCCTGTACAACGTGCAGAGTTGGAGAAGGAAGCCAAAGTGATTATTCTGGTGAAAAGTACTGTCAATCAGCAAAAGTGGTGCCATCCTATGCTGCTATTTCAAAGACTGTAGAATTGGAAAATCTTGTAGGTTGCGATTTCTTGAATGCAAAAGGTCCACATCTCACAATATATTAGACAAACCCAAAAAGTCAATAGAAACGAGTCTGGTCACTAACAATAAACAGTTAAACCCATGCTTACGCATACAGAACTTTTTCTTTTTTTCCAAAAGGTTTTTTTGAAGGTGTATTAAAGAGTAGAGGGGAAGGGCTTGTATCAGGGGCGTAGCTACGGGGGACCACGGGGGCCTGGGCCCCCGCAAATTTCATCCGGGCCCCTGGTTTGGCTGGCGGGGGTCCCCAACCCCTGCCAGCTGAAGCCTTTTTCAGCGCCGGTCTCCGGCGCAGCCGCGTTCGCTGCCCTGCTCTTCTTTCTTGTTTCTACTCCTGTGCACGCTGACGCTCCTTTACGTGAAACTGAGAAGGAGCGTCAGCATGCACAGGAGGAGCAACAAGAAAGAAGAGCAGGGCAGCGAACGCAGCTGCGCCTGAGTCCGGCGCTGAAGAAGGCTTCAGCTGGCGGGGGTTGGGGACCCCCGCCAGCAAAGGTATTTGTTTTGCGGGGGGGAGCGACGAGGCGGTGAGGGGAAGCAGCAAGGAGGCGAGGCGGGGGGGGGGCAAGGAGGCAAGGCGTGGCGGTAGGGGGAGCGGCAAGGTGGCACTCAAAATGTGCCCCCAACCTCGGGCTCTGGCCTCCTCTGACCGTGAGGTCTGGCTACACCCCTGGCTTATGTAAAGAGAGTTACAATGGTCAAGATGAGAAATGACCAGGGCGAGGAGGAGAGGGCATCCACTCAGTGTGTTTATGTTTATTTATAGACTCGATATACTGCCATCTCAAAAGAGATTGCAGTGGTTTACAAAGCAATATTTAAAACATAAAAGAAGAAGAAAGGAACTCCAGTTTAAGACTGGAAAGAGAGCACAACATCCAAGAGCCAACCACAACATAAGACAAATCAAGGACATTCAAGACAAGACAGACATACAAAGAAATTGTTATCTGCAAAAACAATGAATCACCACTGCGTTGAAGCCCAACGTAGGATGACAGTCACTGTCAGTCAAGCATCAGTTAAGTTCAGCCAAAAGCTAATTAAAAAAAATTAGATTGTGTCTTAAACCCCAGGAAAGGAAGTTCAGAGCAGAGGGTGGGGGAGAAGATCATTCCGCAGTTTAGATGCAAAGAAGAAAAAAGCGTAGTGTCCTGACCAGTGGTGTAGAAAGGGGGGCGGGGGGGGGGTGGTCCACCCCGGGTGCATGCCGCTGGGGGGTGTCGGCTCCGCGCTAGTGCACTGCCCTCTCTGCCCCGGAACAGGTTACTTCCTGTTCCGGGACAGAGAGAGCAGTGAACCAGCGCAGAGCTGACACACCCCAGCAACGTGCAGTCGGGGCGGATCGGCCCTCCCGCCCGTCCCTTGCTGCAGGTATGCACTCCGGGGGGGGGGGGGGGGTGAGCTCCAGCGGGAGGAGGGTGCGCCGTGCTGCACCCGGGGGGGGGGGGGGTGCGCAGCGGCGACCCGCCCCGGGTGTCAGCTCCCCTCGCTACGGCTCTGGTCCTGACAGTGCCTTAACTGGCTATTCAAAACACACTGAAATTTCGTATAGTCTTCCCTCAAACTGTCTTTGAATAACTTTATCCCAGAGTTCTTTTGGCAGCTCCATGTTCAACAGGTTTAGACCTTTGCTTCAAATTCACTTCATACAACAGAAACAGCTCATATCTTCAATCAGCAGTATATGAATCAGCTCAGGACAACATATTAATGGTTCTGTCCCTTTCCAAAGCTCATCTGGTAAGAATGAGAAACAGGGAAACTGATAGCCAACTTCAATGTACGATAGAAAAGCCTCTCCGAAGGCCTACCTTTTTGATAACGAATTCTCTTTGGACTGTTCCGCCTCATCCTTTTCTGCTGTGGTCTCATTCTGCAATCACAAGGAAGTCCACTGTTAGCAGTCAAGTTGATCCACATCAGGAAGGTAATGTCTGAATCCCCCCTCCCCCCGCTTACCGTGGCACCCTACAGGATCTGCACCATGAAGGGTACCACCCCATTGCACTGTCACTTCGCAGCACACCCCCCTCTCCCGTTGTTCTAGAATCATTTGCCCAGGCTATACTTGTTGTCTGCCCCTGAAATTACATGCATATCAATTTTTGTTCTCTTACAATAATCGGTATTCACAATTGTGAGAGATTGATAACAATAAAAGGGCCCCCCAAGGTGCCTAGCTTTACATGCAAGGATTTCCACCAAGTAAACCCTGGTGTATATCCTCACGTCTAAATTAGGAATGGATCCCCCTTATCCTAAAACAACATTCATAAATTGTAGAAAATGCACCTGATCCGCCCATGACCCTCCCATGGCCACACCCCCTTTTTGTGAGCTGCATGTAAAATTTACACGTGGATCCCCGCGACTAAAAATGCGTGCCTATATTTCAATCCCTCCTATCTAATCAAACTAAATCTGACTGCGTTTCAATTCGACAGTCTACTATGGGCTAATGGTGAGAGTGAGGACCAAACGGGTTCCCAACGAGCTTGAAATGTTCGTAAATGAACTGTGTCCAACGATTCTAAGGATCTTCTTTCTGGCGCAGCTAGTTTTATCACGGCAAATCTCCATTGCGCCACCTTTGGGGGTTCTTTGTCCATCCAATTTGTTAACCTTATTCTACCACAACATCGCCTTGTACTTGTTCATACCGGAATTGGCGAACGCTGATACGGTACTATGTAAACCACATTGAGCCTGCAAATAGGTGGGAAAATGTGGGATACAAATAATAATAAATAAAAATAATAGTTAAAGCCAGAGTATGAGTAGGTATTGTGGGGTGATGGAAGTTTGCATATCTGCGTATACCGCTCTGTCAATTCTTCTCAGTCCTGTCACAGCACCAAGTTCAAATCCATCTATTATTCTTCCCCAGCGACTAATGCATCACAGCCCTGCTTTCTACTACTTACCGCTGCTATTTATTCTTTGGGAACACCCTAAGCTCAAAACTGCACCACATTACATGTTGCTGTTCAGCTTGAGATCCACTAGCAAATTGCTTTCTCTGCTAATCAAACTAGTAGTCTAGAGATGAGCATTTATAAGTGATGCATGCAGAAGCGGAGCCAGGTTGATGGTGCAGGGGAAGCAAAAGCGGCACAAGAGCGGACTTCAGCCGGTGCTGGTGCACATTTTCAATGCAACACAACTAGAAAAAAATAGGCGCCGGCTGAACTCCATTTGGGGGGAGCGGCCGCTCCCCTGGCGCCCCACCTAGCTACGCCACTGGATGCATGACTCTCAAGGTGGAATGTCTATGCTCTGCCACTTTTGAGAGAGAGCTCTAGGGAAGCAGCACAGTTATATGGACACAAGGTGGACTGAGTACTTCTATAAAGACAGATCCAGGGGTAGCTGTAGAACATAAGGAAAAAAAGAGACCGCTGCTAGGGAAAGGATCATCTCACTGGAAATACTTAAAGGGCAATTCTATCACTGGGTAAATATCTGGCTGCTACTTGTACATGCAAATGTACCAAGAACCAGAACTTTCACGGAAAGATATACACTGACACGGGTAAGTGTAGGGTTACCATATTTTGTCCCCCAAAAAGGAGGACACATGCCCTGCCCCACCACGCACCCTGCCCGCCCCCTTTCACACCCCACCCCTATCACATCCTCGCTCCGCCCCTGTCACATTCTCTCCCCCCCCCCCTTCACACACCCCGTCACGCCCCCTTACCTTACTACTGCCCTGGTGGTCTAGTGACCTCTTCGGAGCAGGAAAGAGCCCCCTCTTTCCTGCCCGGAGCACTGTCCTGCATGCATCTTTACTGTTGCTGATCCTCGGCACTGAGTCAAATTGGCCACCGAGAGTTGAAGTCTCGCGAGGTCACTTCAACTCTCGGTAGCCATTTTGAATCGGCTCTGAGGATCAGCAACAGTAAGGATGCATGCAGGACAGTGCTCCGGGCAGGAAAGAGGGGGCTCTTTCCTGCTCCGAAGAGGTCACTAGACCACCAGGGCACTAGTAAGTAAGGGGAGGGGAGGCTAGCAATCTGCCCGTTTGTCCACAAATCCAGCCAAACGGGCAGATTGGCAAAACCCGTCCGGTTGCCCGGACATGCCCTCAAAAAGAGGACATGTCCGTGTAAATCCGGACATATGGTAACCCTAGGTAAGTGGCAGCAAAGCAACTAAGTGATATTCTGTAAGGGCGAACATAAGTGGCATAGGAGGGTTCATTCTATGGGTGCAGCATCATTTTTCTGCCACTCGGCAGCCTTATTCTAGTTTTTATAATGTAGTCCTAAAATTTGTTTAATGCCTTTACTGTTATTCTCACTTCTAAAGATTTTTTTTTTACTGCTGCAGGTGCTTCCACCAAAGATATGTGAGCAAGGCATTGTGTGTAATGTAGTCTCAGATGTACTGAAGCCACCTCTGCTTGTTTATATAAAGTTAGTTACTAGTGGTCTATTCTCCTGCAAAGGCTTCCTCCATTTCTCAGTCAAGCTTGGTTCCTTTGTTTCAGGGGCGTAGCCGGACCTTGGCGACCAGAGCCCGAGGTGGGGGGCACTGTTTAGCTGCCTCCCCCCACCGCCGACAGCCCCACCCGCCACTTTGGACCCCTCCCCCTGTCACTGCAACCGCAAACCCCCCCCCCCCCGCCACCCATCCCCTGCCCCACCGCCACATCAGTTACCTTGTTTGCTGGCGGGGGGTCCCCAGTCCCCACCAGCCAAAGAGTTTTCTTCAGCACCGGTCGACTCCGGCACCTTCGTTGTGCGATCATCTGTTTCTGATGCCTTACATCCTGCACCGTACATGTAGCCCCATGCAGGATATAAGGCGTCAAAAACAGATGATCGCACAACGAAGGCGCCGGAGTCGACCGGCGCTGAAGAAAACTCTTTCGCTGGCAGGGGCAGCGGCGGGGCAGGGGGGTCAAATGTAGAGGGGGCCAGGGCATAATCTGTGGGGGCCCATGCCCCAGTGGCCCCACGTAGATGCGCCCCTGCTTCGCTTACCTATTGTCATTTCCTGATTATTCCTACTGCCCCCTGGGACTACCTCTGCTACTTGGTCTCAGGGTTCTGCCCCCTATTGGTCCCTTTACCTCCCCCTCCCTGGGCTTATGTAGGCCCTTTCTTGACCTGTCCATCTCCATGAGGCAGACATTCTCCATCTTGCCTCGGACAGCACATGTCTTCTTGCTCCCCTGCAGTGAACTCGTCTTTTTACTCTGTTCAACATCCCATCTCTGAACCACCTTCATTCACCTGTCAGCTCTCCCACATCTGCCATAAAGCTTCCTTCCCTTCAAATTTCCATTTCCACCCTCCGTTACAGGTCTCATAACTACAAAGTCTCTTGCCTCGGGGACGTACCTACTAACTGTGAGTAAATTGGCTACATGTATTCAATAAAAGTACATTTTAGAAAAAGAAAAGAGACTTCTGGTGTTTGCTGCCATACTGTAGTTATACTGTCTGATTATTTTAGCGCATATCTCTTTAAGAAGATATTACGATTTAAGAGATCAGAAGCAGTCATTCTGTGGGTGGAGCATGGGAGGGTCCATTCTAGGGTGGAACTTGGGGGGTATTTTATGAGTGGAACATGCGAGGTCATTCTGTGGGTGGAGCATTCTATGGGTGGAGTAAAGGGAGGTAATTCTGTGGGTGGAGCATAGAGGGGCTATTCTATGGGTGGGAAGGGGTGTGGGTGGAGCTCCCACTTATATATGTAATTTAATAAATGCTGTAAGTTACATAAGTACATAAGTAATGCCACACTGGGAAAAGACCAAGGGTCCATCGAGCCCAGCATCCTCTCCACGACAGCGGCCAATCCAGGCCAAGGGCACTTGGCAAGCTTCCCAAACGTACAAACATTCTATACATATTATTCCTGGAATTGTGGATTTTTCCCAAGTTCATTTAGTAACGGTTTATGGACTTGTCCTTTAGGAAACCGTCTAACCCCTTTTTAAACTCTGCCAAGCTAACCGCCTTCACCACGTTCTCCGGCAACGAATTCCAGAGTTTAATTACACGTTGGGTGAAGAAACATTTTCTCCGATTTGTTTTAAATTTACTACACTGTAGTTTCATCGCATGCCCCCTAGTCCTAGTATTTTTGGAAAGCGTGAACAGACGCTTCACATCCACCTGTTCCACTCCACTCATTATTTTATATACCTCTATCATGTCTCCCCTCAGCCGTCTCTTCTCCAAGCTGTATAGCCCTAGCCTCCTTAGTCTTTCTTCATAGGGAAGTCGCCCCATCCCCGCTATCATTTTAGTAGCCCTTCACTGCACCTTTTCAAATTCTACTATATCTTTCTTGAGATGCGGCGACCAGAATTGAACCCAATACTCAAGGTGCGGTCACAGTTATATGCAACTGCAGCTATGCTAGGTTTGTGGTTAGTGTAACTGTGATAGGTTATGCTAGTATTCTATAATGGAATCTGGGCTCTTAGATACATTTTTCTTCTTGATTGAATTATCTGAAACACAGCAGCGGACGTACCTCTTCAATGGAAAAATCCTTCCTCCGCCAGGAAAACCACCACCGGCTACTTTTCTTTGGCATTTTCTCCTTGACCAGCTTGTCAATGGTGTTCTGCAGGAAGGGGAGTTAGTCTGTGGGGTGCCAGAATCCAAAGGAACATATGGACTGACAGGCATATGCACAACCCAACACACAATAAAACCAATTTTACCGACCCATAGTTACCATCAAAGTAATTTGTCTCCAAAAACAGCTTCCAAGACACTGAGGCAGTGCCATAGCGAGGGCAGCTGACACCCGGGGCGGGTCGCCGCTGTGCACCCCCCCCCCCCCCCGGGTGCAGCACGGCGCACCCCCTCTGGAGCACGCACCCACCCCCCTCCGGTGCGCACCCCGCCCCCGGAGCGCATTCTTACATGCACAAAGAAACGAGGTGAGGGGCGGGCCGATCCGCCCCCGAATGCAAGTCGCTGGGAGCTGCGTCAGCTCCGCTGGTTCCCTGCTCTCTCTGCCCCGGAACAGGAAGTAACCTGTTCCAGGGCAGAGAGAGCAGGGAACCAGAGGAGCCAACACCCCCCCAGCGGCGTGCACCCGGGGCGGACCACCCCACCGCCCCCCCTTCCTATGCCACTGCACTGAGGGCCTGATATTTGATGGCATTTAGGGATAGGGGGTGGGACATGGTTGCAATCAAAGCGGTTTACATATTATATACAGGTACTTGTGCCTGGGACAATAGAAGGTTAAGTGATTTGCCCAGAGTCAAAGGAAGCTGCAGTGGGAATTGAGCCCAGTTTACCGGGCTCAAAGCCCACTGCACTAACCACTAGGCTACTCCTCCACTCCAAGTAGCTGCACTTGCTACCTGGAGAAATGCCGAGGGCCAGTCAGATTTTCATTAGCACTACCTGGATCATTCCACTGAAAATCATTGCAGGCCACCTCAGCCCTATCTGAATAGCACCAGGATGGTCGGGGAGCAGAAGAGCACATTATCTGCATAGCGGTGATAAGCAGCACTGCTATCTGGTTATCTTAGGGCAGGAAAATGGCTGTTCTCTATTATCTGGTTAGTGACACTAAACATCACCATTATTCAAATATCAGATGGAGCTAAATATCTAGTATATTTTTAGTGCCACAGAAAACATTTAACAGAAATGCCAAGCGTGCAGTTTAAATATTGACCTGTGAACTATTATGGGACTAGTAAAAAAGCCCCGTTTCTGATGCAAATGAAACGGGGGCTAGCAAGGTTTTCTTCAGAGTGTGCATGTGGGAGTGTCCCTGCCCTCTGCCCTCTCTCTCTCTCCCCCTTCCCCCTCGGAGTCCAGTCCTTCAGTGTTACGTTTCCTGCTGTGCTGTGTTTGTATTACCAAGAGAGTGAGGGCATCTCTCTCCTCCCCCCTCTGAGTCCTTCACTGTTACAGAGAGAGGGATTTCGTGCTGTGCTGTTTTCCTTCACTCATAGGGAAACCGGATATCTCTGGCGCTTCACACATCCGGCTGGAGGCTTCATAGAACGTTGGGGTTGCCTTTTATATATATATAGATTATGTGAGGCTGTGAAATAATATCTGGCGGGTTTCCCAAAGTGAGCCACATAAGCACAATAGTATTATGAGTTAGTAAGGGTAAGGATAGTTCTGGGTGTCCTTAGCCCTTGTTTGGAGTGGACGGGAGTTGGTTTTCTGGATCCCGGTACAATGCGTCAACTAACAGTGCAAAGCCTCAACTCTGCTCCACCCAAACCCAAATTAAACGAAGGCAGCAGCCAAAGCAAATGCTTAACAGTAACCAAAGTCATAACAATTAACCAGAGGAGGGGAGGAGAAGTTCATGATAGCAGTAAACTGGGAGTCAAATGAGGTCCCAGGACACGAGTTGATATTATGTCCAACCCCGAGTCCATGAATTCGGGCAAGTCTTGTTACCTCTGTGTCTCGGTCTACCCAACTGCAATGACGTTGTACCTTCTTTTTTCACCCTACTGGAAGCTTTCATGACTATGTGGTAGAAATGTGTCCCTGGTTCACCTATGCCACAAATGGCCTGCAAATCTGGCTTTAAAATATTATTAGTATTACCTTAGGAAGATTCTTCTGAAAGGCCTGCAAGGAGAGAATCATGGGACCAGCAACTGCCCAATTATAATACCTATAATGGAAGGCAGAAGATTGGAAGGTCACATAGGAGCAATTTTGACTATAAAGACAAAAAATGCCATTTGCTTAGGTCTGCAAATATCTGGTCACCATTCAGCCCTGGATCAGCAGCCTGACGTGGAAACATTGTCAGATGAAAAGTGGCCATTGTTCTGTCCTCTGACAGCCTCGCACTAGTTTATAACGTGATCCTAAAATGTGTGTAATGCTTTTACTGTTATTCTCATTTCTAAGGACTGTCATTGCTGCAGTTCTCACTCTGCGAAGGTACGTGAGCAAGGCATTGTGCGTAATGTAGTTCACAAGCAATGCAACCACACCTGCTTGGCTGTGTAAGAACTGTTACCACTGGTTGTGAGGCTGCCCAGACCTCCTCTCTCTCTCTGCCAAGCTTGGCTCTTTTGTCTTCCTGCTATCATTTCCTGGTCATTCTCATTATTTCTGTCCTAGGAGGTCAGCCAGGCATGACCTTTCCCTCCAATCGAGGGCTGTCCTCTAGCATCTCCCTAGCCACCCGGTGGCAGGCTCTGTCCCCATTGGTCTCTATCTGCTCCTCCCTGAGCCTGTGTGAAGCCTCAACACCCCTTTGTCCCTTCAGCCATGAGGCATTCACCATCTTGGCCCAGACAGCTTGGTCCTGCTGGAACTCCCTGCAACGAACTTGGGTTTTTACCTTGAAAATATCCCCTCCCTAATGAGATATCACACATTCCAGTCACCCAGCTTTGAACCATTTTTACCTGTCAACTATCTTTCTCCCCTGCAATAAAGCTACCTCTCCTCAGATCTCCACCTCCAACAGCTCTCAGATGAAGGAGTCTCTGTGCCCTGGAGCAACACTTCTGAACATCTGTCTATGAGTAAATTATCTGTGATTTATTCAATAAAAGAGACTTCATAAAAATAATAGAAACTTCAGGTGATTGGTGTGCCAAGGTTATACTTCAAGATATCAGAGACTTTACGGTAACAAGTCTATGAGAGTCTTGAACAGCCATTTTTACATAAATCTTCAGCCACAATCTATGCAGCTAACATCAGGCCTTCTAAATATAGTTGCAATAGGTTCGTGTTCCTGAGGGTCTTTTACAAAGGCACGGTAGCATTTTTAGTGCATGCTAATATATGGGCATCTCTAGAGTTTAGCTCATGCTCATTTTTAGCGCTAGTGCGCCTTTGTAAAAGGACTCCCTAAATTAGCTACCTAGCGCAAAAGCCTGCATTAAGAGTCTAATTTCATTCCTTGATGTTACACAGTTTCCAGGGCTGCCCATGTTTCAGCAGTTAAATTTAGCCACTATAAGGCTGAAATTCCCCCCTCCCCCACACAGGTATTTATCATCTTTACTACGAAGTTGGGGGGGGGGGCTACATGTTCCTAAAAATTAGGGATGTGCATTTGAAATGACATGGGAAAAAGGCAACAATGTTTCACATCATTTTAAACCTGAAATGACAAGAAACTGAAATTTTTTTTTTTTTTTTTGGGGGGGGGGGGGGGAGGTCCCCATGTTGTTAAGCGTGCACTATTAACAAAATTGCCCTGAAACAAAAATTTTAAAATAATAAAAACAAAAAGGAAAAACCCTCCAAAAACATGAGAAACTAAACAAAACTTTTTCTTCATTCATGTTGTATCAGTTGCAATGCTGTTGGCAGCTCACTGTTACTCTGACATCACTGTTTTATTAACTGACTAGTAAAACAGGCCCATTTCTGACACAAATGAAATGGGCGCTAACAAGGTTTTCCTCGGAGTGTGTATGTTTGAGAGAGTATGTGTGAGATTGACTGTGTGTGTGAGAGAGAGAGAGAGAGTGAATGTGCGAGTGTGTGTGTGTGACAAAGAGAAAGTGAGACTGCTAGGTGCAAGTGTGTCTCCTCTGTCCCCCCTCCAGCCACCCAGCAATTCTCCTCTCTCCCCTGCTCCCCCTCCAGCTACCCAGCGATTCTACTTTCTCCCTTGCCCCCCCCCAGCCACCCACCGATGCTCTTCTCTCCCCTGCCCCCCTTCCAGCCACCCAGCAATTCTCCTGTGTCTCCTGCCCCCCTCCAGCCACCCAGCGATTGTCCTATCTCCCCTGCCCCCCCTCCAGCCACCCAGCAATTCTCCTTTTTCCCTTACCCCCCCTCCAGCCACCCAGCAATTCTCCTTTTTCCCTTACCCCCCTCCAGCCACCCAGTGATTCTCCTCTCTCCCCTGCCCCCGCTCCAGCCACCCAGCGATTCTCCTCTCTCCTCTGCCCCCCCCCCTCCAGCCACTCCTCCACTTTAATCAGCATATATTAAATTCTCCTCATGTGCCAGAAAAAAGCACCGAGCACATCCTATATAATAAAAAGCACCTCCAACGTTCTGAAGCCGTAGTTCCGGAACGTTGCAGGAATGCTTCAAGGCTTGAAGGCTTCACTTTCTCGGCTTCAGAACGTTGGGAGGTGCGTTTTATTATATAGGATGGTTACTTTGTGGCAGTTCTATGATTGGATGCCTCCATTGAGGTACCATGAGGGCACATGGTAGGAGCTCATTTTGTAATAGAAACTAGACACAACATAAACTGGTTTTGACACACCTAACATTTTTGTGCTTACACATGCCAGCATATAGAGCAGGTGTAAGTGCGTGTTCCTGAATACAGCAACTACTTGAATAATACAAGCCCGTCTTCAAATCTAAGCTAAAAGCCTATTTTTTTGAGGCTGTTTTTAACTTCTAACCCCTATTGACTTGTTCAGTACCCATGTCTGTTTTATCATTCCCACTTTAAGTAATTCTATTATCCCTTACTTGTCCTGTTTGTCCTGATTAGATTGTAAGCTCTGTCGAGCATGGACTGTCCCTTATATGTTAAGTGTACAGCACTGCGTACGTATAGTGGCGCTATAAAATGATAAGTAGTAGTAGTCTTTCGGATTCCGGGATCTTGCTACTCTTTGGGATACTGCACAGAATCTTTCTACTCTTTGGGATTCTACATGGAATCTTGCTACTCTTTGGGATTCCGGAATCTTGCTACTCTTCGTCCTTATCCCTTATTTGTCCTGTTTGTCTGTTTTGATTAGATTGCAAGCTCTGTCGAACAGGGACTGTCTCTTTATGTCCAGTGTACAGCGCTGCATATGTCTAGTAACGCTATAGAAATGATGAGTAGTAGTAGTAGTCTTTGGGATTCTAGAATCTTGCTACTCTTTGGGATTCCGGAATCTTGCTACTCTTCGTCCTTATCCCTTATTTGTCCTGTTTGTCTGTTTTGATTAGATTGCAAGCTCTGTCGAACAGGGACTGTCTCTTTATGTCCAGTGTACAGCGCTGCACATGTCTAGTAGCGCTATAGAAATGATAAGTAGTAGTAGTAGTCTTTGGGATTCTAGAATCTTGCTACTCTTTGGGATTCCGGAATCTTGTTACTCTTTGTCCTTATCCCTTATTTGTCCTGTTTGTCTGTTTTGATTAGATTGCAAGCTCTGTCGAACAGGGACTGTCTCTTTATGTCCAGTGTACAGCGCTGCATATGTCTAGTAGCGCTATAGAAATGATGAGTAGTAGTAGTAGTCTTTGGGATTCTAGAATCTTGCTACTCTTTGGGATTCCGGAATCTTGCTACTCTTCGTCCTTATCCCTTATTTGTCCTGTTTGTCTGTTTTGATTAGATTGCAAGCTCTGTCGAACAGGGACTGTCTCTTTATGTCCAGTGTACAGCGCTGCATATGTCTAGTAACGCTATAGAAATGATGAGTAGTAGTAGTAGTCTTTGGGATTCTAGAATCTTGCTACTCTTTGGGATTCCGGAATCTTGCTACTCTTCGTCCTTATCCCTTATTTGTCCTGTTTGTCTGTTTTGATTAGATTGCAAGCTCTGTCGAACAGGGACTGTCTCTTTATGTCCAGTGTACAGCGCTGCATATGTCTAGTAGCGCTATAGAAATGATAAGTAGTAGTAGTAGTCTTTGGGATTCTAGAATCTTGCTACTCTTTGGGATTCCGGAATCTTGTTACTCTTTGTCCTTATCCCTTATTTGTCCTGTTTGTCTGTTTTGATTAGATTGCAAGCTCTGTCGAACAGGGACTGTCTCTTTATGTCCAGTGTACAGCGCTGCATATGTCTAGTAGCGCTATAGAAATGATAAGTAGTAGTAGTAGTCTTTGGGATTCTAGAATCTTGCTACTCTTTGGGATTCCGGAATCTTGTTACTCTTTGTCCTTATCCCTTATTTGTCCTGTTTGTCTGTTTTGATTAGATTGCAAGCTCTGTCGAACAGGGACTGTCTCTTTATGTCCAGTGTACAGCGCTGCATATGTCTAGTAGCGCTATAGAAATGATGAGTAGTAGTAGTAGTCTTTGGGATTCTAGAATCTTGCTACTCTTTGGGATTCCGGAATCTTGCTACTCTTCGTCCTTATCCCTTATTTGTCCTGTTTGTCTGTTTTGATTAGATTGCAAGCTCTGTCGAACAGGGACTGTCTCTTTATGTCCAGTGTACAGCGCTGCATATGTCTAGTAGCGCTATAGAAATGATGAGTAGTAGTAGTAGTCTTTGGGATTCTAGAATCTTGCTACTCTTTGGGATTCCGGAATCTTGCTACTCTTCGTCCTTATCCCTTATTTGTCCTGTTTGTCTGTTTTGATTAGATTGCAAGCTCTGTCGAACAGGGACTGTCTCTTTATGTCCAGTGTACAGCGCTGCATATGTCTAGTAACGCTATAGAAATGATGAGTAGTAGTAGTAGTCTTTGGGATTCTAGAATCTTGCTACTCTTTGGGATTCCGGAATCTTGCTACTCTTTGGGATTCCGGAATCTTGCTACTCTTCGTCCTTATCCCTTATTTGTCCTGTTTGTCTGTTTTGATTAGATTGCAAGCTCTGTCGAACAGGGACTGTCTCTTTATGTCCAGTGTACAGCGCTGCATATGTCTAGTAGCGCTATAGAAATGATAAGTAGTAGTAGTAGTCTTTGGGATTCTAGAATCTTGCTACTCTTTGGGATTCCGGAATCTTGTTACTCTTTGTCCTTATCCCTTATTTGTCCTGTTTGTCTGTTTTGATTAGATTGCAAGCTCTGTCGAACAGGGACTGTCTCTTTATGTCCAGTGTACAGCGCTGCATATGTCTAGTAGCGCTATAGAAATGATGAGTAGTAGTAGTAGTCTTTGGGATTCTAGAATCTTGCTACTCTTTGGGATTCCGGAATCTTGCTACTCTTCGTCCTTATCCCTTATTTGTCCTGTTTGTCTGTTTTGATTAGATTGCAAGCTCTGTCGAACAGGGACTGTCTCTTTATGTCCAGTGTACAGTGCTGCATATGTCTAGTAGCGCTATAGAAATGATGAGTAGTAGTAGTAGTCTTTGGGATTCTAGAATCTTGCTACTCTTTGGGATTCCGGAATCTTGCTACTCTTCGTCCTTATCCCTTATTTGTCCTGTTTGTCTGTCCTGATTAGATTGTAAGCTCTGTCAAGCAGGGACTGTCTCTTACATGTTCAGTGTACAGCAGTTTCTACGTCTAGTAGCGCTATAGAAATGTTAAGTAGTAGTACATTACACATGTGCATGGGGGCCCTGCATTTCTCACACCCGTGCTCTACCCCCTGTGTATGTCCTTCTTGTAAATACACACTTTGGACTAGATTCAGTAAATAGCACTCAAATTTGAGCATCAAAAACATTGCACGCTGAGAAGTATTCAATAAACAGCTCTTCAAATTGCTAAGATGAGCTATTAAAGATAGGATTACATTTTATGCGTTATCTTAGCCAGTTAAGTGCTGCATATTGGCACTAAATTAATTGTATTAGATGATTTAGTGGTACTGTTTTTTATGTATATATATAATTTTTTGACTTGTAGGTTTATGTGTGATCTGCCACAAACTCTCTGCAGTCTAGCAGAATATAAATATCAAGCTAAAATAAATTAAAATGAGCAGAAAAATCCCCAGATAGTTGAGAATAGAAGTTCGTAGCATCAGAGCAATCAGAGACCAGTTTCCAAATGAGCTGGAAGCACAGAGAAGTAGTAGGAAACTGTCAGACCAAAATAAATATAGAAAGCAAGATCAGAATCTGAGTAGACAAAGAATTAACAAGCCACTCACTTGTCATTGATTCGTACAACAAGGTTTGGGTCATCAAGGATAGCTGGATTTTCTGCCAACGTATCGTATGGTAAGATGTGCTGCATAAACTTTTCTAAAAAAAAATAAAGAAAGGAGAACTTACTTATAAGACCCTACCAAGGAGAATCAGAGAAAAACAGTTATGTATGCTGATCTTGGCAAGCTGGAACAGAATGAGAAGAATTTTGGGGGAAAGGAGCATGTCATAATTTTCATTGCATTGACAAGACTCATGGGTTCATTTTCAAAACAGAAAAACGTCTAAAAAGTGCCATAAAGCAGCATTCGTACGTTTTTCTCACAAAATCATCCAAATCAGTATTTTTGAAACCTATTTTTAGACGTTTTTTCTATGAAGCCCATCAGAAGTGCATCCAAAACTCAAGGGGGAGTGTCAGGGGCTTGTTCAGGCTGGGACTTGGGCGTTCCTAAGACATTTTTCAGCCATAATGGAACAAAACAAAACCGTCCAGGACTAAAACTAAGATGTTTTGAGCTAGACCTGTTTTTATAATGAATAAGGCATAGAAAGGTGTCCTAAATGTCCACTGGAGGGAATCAGGGATGATCTCCCCTTATTCCCCCAGTGGTCACTAACCCCCTCCCACCCCCTCCAAAAATGTGATGAAAAACATTACTTGCCACCCTCAGATGTTATACTCAGATCCATTAGAACAGCATGCAGGTCCTTGGAGTAGTCTAGTGGTGGATGCAGTGCACTGCCGACAGGTGGACCCAGGCTCCTTACTTCCCTTACCTGTTACACTTGTGGAGGAAACTGTGAGCCCTCCAAAACTCACTAGAAACCCACTATACCCAGATATAGGTGCCTCCTTCACCCATAAGGGCTATGGTAGTGGTGTACAGTTTGGGGTAGTGGGTTTTGGGGGCTCAGCAGACAAGATAAGGGAGCAATGGTGAGATGTGTACCTGGGAGCATTTTATGAAGTCCACTGCAGTGCCCCCTAGGGTGCCCTATTGCTTTCCTGGGATGTCTGGGGGACCGGTCTACTAAAAATGCTGGTTCCTTCTACATCCCAATGGCTTGATTTTGTGCATTTTGCACTTGGACCTTTTTTTTCCCCGAAAATGGACCAAAAAACAAAACATCCAAATCACAAAATCTTGTTGAAAATAGTATTTTTGAAAAAAAAAAAGATAGGCGTTTTTCTTTTTTGAAAATGACCTTCTTTCCCATTTAGATTTTGGAACGTACAAAGTTGGATTTGGATGTCATATCAAAAATGCCCCTCTCAGTCTCCTGTATTTACAGAGCAAATATTTCTTACAAGCACTATTTATCAAGTCACTCTGACTTATTACGACACAAAGAACTTAATATTCTAAAGATCTAGGATCTGCTGAGATTCCCCATTAAATTCAGTTGTGAGGATCCCTTACTCTGTATAATTCTTAAGTGCAAAGGGTGCAGGTAAACCAGAAAAAAATAGACATGGGGGATTTCGTAATTAAATACTTTACTTGTTTTTTCCCCATCACACAACCACCGTTGCCTCTTTCTGCTACAGGCAAAACTACCCCCAGACAGTAGTTTTCAAAGAGCTAAAACACCCATTTATCTGTGGTCCCTGATCCTCCATCACTTCTTCTGTATCTGATGATAAAAAGGGGTTGGACGGTTTCCTAAAGGACAAGTCCATAGACCGCTACTAAATGGACTTGGGAAAAATCCACAATTTCGGGAATAACGTGTATAAAATGTTTGTACATTTGGGAAGCTTGCCAGGTACCCTTGACCTGGATTGGCCGCTGTTGGGGACAGGATGCTGGGCTCGATGGACCTTTGGTCTTTTCCCAGTATGGCATTACTTATGTACTTATGATGAGTTTCTGTTGCAGCCGTTTCCTCCTCCTTCCCTGCTCACCCTGCTGTGAGGGCACACCTTGAGATTGGGCAGCATTGCATCATGGGTTGGGTAGATTAGGTGGACCTGGAGGTCCTTACTGACCCTCTTTTTCCATTTCTCTATTTCTTACCATGCTGGATCTCCCTGCTGTCCCCCAGGCCACCACACAAGGACAACTCGATGTTGTCTACCAGTTCACAAGAGGGATCTGAGAAGTATTCCATGCCACTATCGTTCATACTGTTTCCAGGTTGTTGGGCAAGAGCGCATGCGCTGGCATCGGTGTAGGACTTGTCTGGTGGGGCCACATCACTGCCAAGATAAATGATACAAGAATTACTGAAACATACCTCATCTGCCAGCCAAGTTTCCCTGGTCCAATCTCCCTATCACCCATCATCCATTTTCATCCTTATCCTGGGCCATAGGAGAGCAGAGGGTGTGCACGGAGCAGGGGAACCTAGGCATGGTGGAGAGGGATGAAAAGAGGGAAGAATAAGTCCCAAATGAGACTGCACCGGGATACATTTGTAAAGGCAGTTTCACAGTAGGGATGAGCTCCATTCTAATCAGGTTTAAAGGGATTATTTGTGTGTTCAAAGGTAGCACAATTGTAATCCTTTCCCATTGCCATTATATTTCACATAAAATCTGCAATGACTTACAAAAAAAAAGCCAGGGACGATGAATTTGTTTGGTTTATTGTTTTGTTGGATCTGGTTTTTAATTGCTTTGTTTGTTTTTTTTTATATATATATGCTTTGGTAGTTTGATTTTATTTGTAAACCAGTAAGATTTGACTAATTGTTAAGGAAAGCAGTATTGTAAGATTTTAAACAAACTTCTGTTTTTGAGCTGGCCTCCTGCTCCTTTGGGCGTCCAGCTCAGTTGGAACTAGGGCTGAGATCTGGCCCATGAATCTTTATTTACAATCACCCGGGAATGTTCCCCTAACTTTATTCCCTCTCCCACCTTACTTTCCTCCAGCCATTGCAGTAACTGTCCTCAGCCATGAGCCATGAACCTGGGCTCCTTCTAGAAAACACAGTTACTTACCTGTTGCAGGTGTTCTCCAAGGACAGCAAGATAGGAATCCTCATACATGGGTGATGTCATCCGATTGATCCCACATGGGAACTCTTCCACAGCACTTTTCCAGAAGTTTTCAGTATGTCTCACTAGGCATGCATGGCCATCTCTGCCTACTCTGCCTACTCCCCCTCCTCCCCCAATGACACTACAAGTGGCTTGATGGGAGCTTCAATAGAAGCAAGTCCCACATAAAGTGAGCAACTAAAGGCTAAATAAAGATGGATTTATCTTCTTCCTGATAATAAGCACCAATCGCACTAAAGTGAACCCTAATACCATTGATCTTGAGACCTGACTTAGAAAGATTCCGCAGGTATTCAAACAATTGAGGACTACCATCACACCAGTAAGCAAAACTTCTATTTAAAACCATATGCCCTTCTAGTCAAATCTCTTCTGGCAGCCAGCAAGACCTGACAGGTGCCGTCATGCAAGTTCAGAGAAGCCAATGTTAACCCTTCAACGGTCAAGCTGCAAGAGATAGGGACTCAAAACTTGGGATGCAACAACATTCTCTGCTCTTGCATGATCAATTTTGGAAACATTTCAGTCTCATTAGACTTCTAATGAAGAAAACCAGCAGAAATGGAAACCAAACCTGCTTCAGCCAATAAGGAGCTATGGGAATCATGGTTCTATGAGAATCATGGTTCTTCAGTCTTGCCCGAGCTTCAAAAGAGTCCTCACTGTGAGGTGAATTAGAAGATAGAAGCATATGCATACAGAAGACCTTTTCCTCCAATACAAGAGAAAGGCATTCAAGGCCACTTTACTATGCATCCCTATCCTAGAGCACAACTGATGCATTCTCTTCTTGAGCCAAGGGGGAAAAAAGATTGATCAAAGGGGGGCCTACTCTCGGAAGATCTTGTGGGGACTTCATCATCCACAGACCACTCATAAGGGAGAAGTACTCAGTTTCTCTGCCATGTTGTCCTTTCCTGCTAGGCATGTGGCTCGGAAAAACGTTCCTTGTGAAAAGGCCCATTTCCACATTCTTAGAGTTTCCCCAACACAAGGGGAATGAAACTGTCCCTTTCTGCTTGTTCACAGCTAATTGTCAGAACCAGAATAACCTTGTTGGACAACCCAGTTTCTGAAAGCACTTAGAGCTTTCCTTATTGCCCTTAGATAAAGTTTAATCTGAGGAAGTTGTTCCTGAGTAGATCGCACTCCCTGAGTGTGAAACCCATCTACCTGAGTTCCCCAGCCCAGTTTGAATGTGTCTATCATTACATTTGTTGAATTTGGGGGATTTAGAAGGATACTTCTTTTGCCAGATTGGATTGATTTGTCCATCAGGACAGTGTAAACCATAGAGGAGTTTGCTGGCACTGTCCCTAGAGAGAAGGCAACTAACCAAAGGGAAGGAGGTCAGTGGTGTGCATAGGTCTCCCTTCCCTCCTGACCCCCTCCAATGTGACCAGACCCCCATCCCAGTCCCTCCCCACCCCAGCAACATAATTCTCTCCTACATGATGTGACCCCCCCCCCCTCCTCCCTTCCCAAGTCAAATGCTAATTCCTATATCTTGCCAGGAGATGTCACTGTTGCACACCAATGACAATGCCCTAACTTCATGAGCTGTGAAGGCTGCCACCTCAGTATTTCCAGCCCCCATCGATCCAGGAAGCAGAACACCTGAGCTGGGAACTGAACCCAAGTTACTTCTCCCTGGCAATATACAGCACAAGCATTGAAGCACCAAGGATGGCCCTGTAGTAACGTATGGTTTTATTCACTACTAAGTTAGATCACAGGGAATATACAGACTCTGGGAAGCTTGAGAAGAGTGTGAGTGAAGCCTCCGTGAAGGACATAAGTCACCTGTTCTCCTCTGTACCTTTTTGGGAAATAAAGGGCAATCTCTTCAGAATTTAATTTTATGATGTCATCAAGGTAGATATCAGAAGGACCCTGGTGCTGACTTCTCTTCAAGGAACCTTTACATAACACAAAAAACAAACAAACGTAAGTATTTCTAGTTCAGTGCAGTCAGGTGGGGAGACAGATATACAGTAGGGAACTGTGCCTGCTTTCGTGTCAAAAGCACAGAGAACCTAAAATTACAAAACCATTTTACCTAAAAACATTTGCCCCTTTATTCTAGAACCTGAAGCTTAAAGGTAGATACCAATTACACACACAAGTTTATAGACTACTCGCGCTTAAGCACCTAACAGCTAGGCGCTATTCCATTTTTCTTCAGTGCAAGACCCGGGGGCCCAATGGCGGCCCCTGGAGCAGCCCTCATCATCACTCTGGCTTTTTGTTTTCCTGCTATTCTGCCCTTCTACCAAGTTCTTGACTGAAAACGGGAAGTGGATGAGGGGAATTGCCACATGCTTGAAGGACAAGGCATCTATATATATAAAAGGCAACCCCAACATTCTGAAGCCTCCACGGAAGTTGAGGCGCCCGAGATATCCGGTGTGCCCTGGAGTGTCTGCACCGCCCTCGCGTCAAAACGTCATGACGCGTCAAAACGTCATGACGTCGAGGGCCGAAACGGCCCACAGCGAACAAGGCAAGTAGCTTCGAGGGACGGAGGGAGGGGGCCCCTTGCTAGCGCCCGTTTCATTCCGCTCAGAAACGGGCATTTTTTCCTAGTCTCTCAATAAACACCCATCTCCTTGAGGATATACCCAATAAAGAGTTTGAAGGCGAGCTGGCAGGGTGGATGTCATTGATACACACTGGTCAGGAGTGTCGTGGCCTCACATGGGAAGATATCTAGTGGCTCTCCTTCAGCTCATTTAGATACAAAAGTGACCCCCAACTCAAGTGGAGACCACTATGTTTTTTGCAGCATTCTCTGCCTCTCTTGTCAATCACTTGATAGTACAAAAGTGACCACCCTTAGCTTAAGCTCTAGGGATTATGATGGTGGCAGGCACAGCTATAATCTATTAGTAAACTCTTCTCACCTTTTCTGGTTTGATTACAAGGCTTCAGTTCTGCGCTGGCTTCACGCTCTGCTGGTTTAATGCACTCCGATCCAGTCTGACTTGTGCCAGGCATCTCCTCTATGTGCAAAACCAGTTTAAACTCTTCCACTTTTGCCTTACTGCTTTGCTCTCCTCCCGTTGCTCCCAGTGGCTTTCGTACTTCCAGTGTCTGCACCTCTACCGTGGTTTGCCCTGCCTCTGAGCCACCTGCTCTCTCGCCAGCTTTTGATGGTTGTCCTGACATGGAAGGCCCGTTCCTACACTGGAAGATGGGTTCAGGTCGGAGTAGAGAAGTAAGATGCGAGGAATCCTCCGAGTACACATTCTTGAGGTCATCCAGTGAGTCCTCGGTGATAGCTAGAAAATGGGTGGATTCGGAGGGCCAGATGGTCATAATGGAGTCATGCCTTGAAACCGCCATAGGACGATGTGTGGTTGAAGGGCTGCATTGGGCCAATTTGGGAGGTTCTGTTCTTTCCAATTTTGAAACCTACAACAATAGCAGTAAAATAAGAAATTGGGAGATTAAGCCAATAATGGGAAGCTACAACAAATGGAGGAAAGGTTTGGGGTTACAGCGGTGAGCTCTCAAGGCTTCTAAGTTCACATCTTTCTCTCCCAGAGATCCAGTGAAACCATAGAAAAGACAACTTTACCTTCATATGGCCAGGCTTACACAGCTATAGGAAGGCATGGTCACACTGCCTTTATCACTTTACCCTTTAATGACCATCAAACCAGAAAGTGGCAGCCAGTCTTTTCTACTACTACTACAAATCATTTCTATAGCGCTACCAGTCGTACGCAGCGCTTCACAATTGAACATGAAGAAAAGACAGTCCCTGCTCAAAAGAGCTTACAATCTAAATCAGGACAGAAAGACAGGACCAATAAGGATAAGGGTAGAAGGACACATAGGAATGATTCTAAATGGAATGTTGCTACTATTGGAGATTCTATATGGAATGTTAATGTTGCTATTCCGCTAGCAACATTCCATGTACAAGCCTGCCCTTGCAGATCAGCAACAAGGCTGCACAGGCTTCTGTTTCTGTGAGCCCGGATTTGAAGGCGGCCAGGGATGGAGCTTGACGTAATGGCTTAGGAAGTTTATTCCAGGCATAAGGTGCGGCGAGATAAAAGGAACGGAGTCTGGAGTTAGCGATGGAGGAGAAGGGTGCAATTAGGAGAGATTTGCCTAGTGAACAGAGTTCCTGGGAAGGAGTGTAGGGAGAGATGAGGGTGGAGATGTAGTGAGGGGCAGCAGAGTGAATGCACTTATAGGTTAATAAGAGGAGCTTGAACTGTATACGGAAACGGATAGGGAGCCAGTGAAGAGACTTCAGGAGAGGGCTGATATGGGCTTAGCGAATTTGGCGACTTTTCACCCTATACAGGGCTCTAAACATGCTTCTGATGCATTAAACTGTAAGAAGCATTAGGATCCTGTTTCAATAAAAGGTGTTCTAGAACACCAAACTAGAATTACCTGTAATTTATGCCAAATTATTATTTCATTGCATGTTCTGAGCAATTTCCCATCTAATTTTCTCCTCCCTTGTGTGTAGAGGCAGATGCACAGTCAAGTGTTTCGATGATGGACTGAAGAAATAAACTAGTGATTAGGCCGGCCATCTGGGTTTGAAATCCCACTGGCGTCCCCTGTGACCTTGAGCAGGCCACTGAACGCTCCATTCCCTCAAGTACAAAACTTAGAGGCTCTTTTACTAAGGAGTGTTAAAAAAAAAGTGGCCTGTGTTAGCCCCAGCGCTGGTCTTTCCCGCACGCTAAGGCCATTTTTAGTGCTGCCAGGAAATGGTCGATTTTTTAAATTTTGGCAATAATGGCCATGCGCTAATTCTCCTTGTCCTGCCCTAACACAGTGATATTTAAGTCAAAGCTGGCTGCATAGTAATGAGATGCAAAACATGCAAATGTATCTAAAGCAGCTCATTACTATGTAAAGTTCATCATGTGACTACTGCTAGGGGTCACCGGTGCCATTTTGGATCCTGGTGCCAGCAGGGCAGGAGCAACTGGGAATCCCTCCTACCCGCCCCCTAGATTACCATGAATATTTTAAGGTATGGGTGAGGGCGGGTTAGGGGGGGGGATGCAGGGGTCTTTCTGAGCTTGGAAGGGCACCCTTTGGATTACAGAGGGCACACCCAGGGGAGGGGGCATATTGTTGGCACTCATGATGGGGGGGGTCCTTGAGGGGAGTCCTTGATGGGAAGGGGGGGAAGCCCATGCAGAGGACTATCACTACAGGTGCTGACCAATGCTCCTGCAATCAGCGTTAGTCCATTACCCCGGGAGTCAGGCTGCTGACAGGTGAGGTAAAAGCTTGCCTTGATAACTTCCTTCCTTATTGTATTTCCATTTTCCTATTATGTTTTCTTGCGAATTTGTAAACCACTGTGACCTGTTTGGATATCAAATGCTAATACAAACAATAAACAATCCCCAGCCTCCACCAGCCCAGGAAGTAGAAGATCTGAGCCTCAAATCACACTGAGGTTCAGCCACATGGCAGCAAGCAACACTGTCATTAAGGCACCAGGGCTCACTCGAGTTGCCTCTATTATGTGAAAAAAGCAATTACCTATGGTTCAGAAAACATTTAATTTTATTCTGATTTCATACTGTATTGTATGTTCTAATATATTTTATGCGAAAACTGCAATGATGCAATATAAAGGCAACATATAAAATGAGAGTGGAGGAGTGGCCTAGTGGTTAGGGTGGTGGACTTTGGTCCTGGGGAACTGAGTTCGATTCCCACTTCAAGCACAGGCAGTTCCTTGTGACTCTGGGCAAGTCACTTAACCCTCCATTGCCCCATGTAAGCCGCATTGAGCCTGCCATGAGTGGGAAAGCGCAGGGTACAAATGTAACAAAAATAAAATAGATACTATTGGAGATTCTACATGGAATGTTGCTACTATTGGAGATTCTACATGGAATGTTGCTATTCCACTAGCAACATTCCATGTAGAAGCCTGCGCGGCCACATTGGTGATCTGCAAGGGCTGACTTCTACATGGAATGTTGCTAGTGGAATAGCAACATTCCATGTAGAATTTCAACTAGTAGCAACAGTGGAGGAGTGGCCTAGTGGTTAGGGTGGTGGACTTTGATCCTGAGGAACTGAGTTTGATTCCCACTTCAGGCAAGGCAGCTCCTTGTGACTCTGGGCAAGTCACTTAACCCTCCATTGCCCCATGTAAGCCGCATTGAGCCTGCCATGAGTGGGAAAGCGCGGGGTACAAATGTAACAAAAATAAAATAGATACTATTGGAGATTCTAAATGGAATGTTGCTATTCCACTAGCGCAACATTCCATGTAGAAGGTTGCGCAGGCTTCTGTTTCTGTGAGTCTGACGTCAGACTCACAGAAGCAGAAGCCTGTGCGGCCACATTGGTGATCTGCAAGGGCCGACTTCTACATGGAATGTTGGAATAGCAACATTCCATGTAGAATCTCAAATAGCAGCAACAGTGGAGGAGTGGCCTAGTGGTTATGGTGGTGGACTTTGGACTGAGGAACTGAGTTCGATTCCCACTTCAGGCACAGGCAGCTCCTTGTGACTCTGGGCAAGTCACTTAACCCTCCATTGCCCCATGTAAGCCGCATTGAGCCTGCCATGAGTGGGAAAGCGCGGGGTACAAATGTAACAAAAATAAAATAGATACTATTGGAGATTCTACATGGAATGTTGCTACTATTGGAGATTCTACATGGAATGTTGCTATTCCACTAGCAACATTCCATTTAGAAGGCTGCGCAGGCTTCTGTTTCTGTGAGTCTGACATCCTGCACGTACGTGCAGAACGTCAGACTCACAGAAGCAGAAGCCTGTGCGGCCACATTGGCAAGGGCCGACTTCTACATGGAATGTTGCTAGTGGAATAGCAACATTCCATGTAGAATCTCAAATAGTAGCAACAGTGGAGGAGTGGCCTTGTGGTGAGGGTGGTGGACTTTGGTCCTGAGGAACTGAGTTCGATTCCCACTTCAGGCACAGGCAGCTCCTTGTGACTCTGGGCAAGTCACTTAACCCTCCATTGCCCCATGTAAACTGTATTGAGCCTGCCATGAGTGGGAAAGCGCGGGGTACAAAAAAAAAAAGATAAGAAATGTGCTTAGTGGGATTTTCTTATTAAGGATTCTTCCAAGGAAGACATAGAATTGCACAGAAATGGATTTGAAATGTTTACAAAGATATTCAGCATGAGTTTACTGGGTAAGCATGAAGCTGATGGGGTCGGGGGGGGGAAATAGTCAGTGGCACTTAACCAGAAAGTGCTGCTGGATATCTGTACAAACCGCTGCGATACTTCTGCAGGTAGTGCCAGGGCAGTTGGGGGGAGAAGAGTGGGCAAAAGTTATTCAGGTATTGCTGATGTTTGGAACCAGTGCCCAGATGTATTGACACTGAATATTACAATACCAGGATAACTTTTAATGGCCGTTGAAAACTTAGATATTCAGCACCTGAATTCAGATCTAAATCAGCCCGTAGTGGCCAGTATTTTAAATAATCTGACTACTGCGGGCTGAATATTGACCAGAAATATATATATATATATATATATATATATATATATATATATATATATATATATATATATATATATAAAACATATAAATGGCGAGTGTCGTACTCACTCGCAAATGCGCAGTAGAGACCCTCTCTGCTCCGCCCCCGCGTCAATACATGATGAAAGGGTCTCTACTGCGCATTTGCGAGGGACGAAATCGCCGTCGCTAATGCTCCCCCCACCTGGAGTCGCTGCCGCCACCCACCCTCCACCCGGCCGGGCCCTCGCTCCGCTACTGAAACAGCGAGGGAATGCAGCACACAGCTCTGCTCTGCTGAGCTGCCTTCGGCCTTCCTTCTTCTTCTCTGCCTGTGTCCCGCCCTCGACGACGTTACATCACACGAGGGCGGGACACAGGCAGAGAAGAAGAAGGAAGGCCGACGGCAGCTCAGCAGAGCAGAGCTGTGTGCTGCATTCCCTCGCTGTTTCACTAGCGGAGCGAGGGCCCGGCCGGGTGGAGGGGTGGCGGCGACTCGGGGGGGGGGGCGAGCATGGCGGTGGGGGGGGGCCTTGCAGCGGCGACGGGAAGGGGCTTTCAACCCCCCCTTTCCTATACTAGCCCGTTTTTACGGGCTCAACGGCTAGTATATATATATATAACCTTTAAAAATGTCTTCTGTGCAAGGAGTTGATGCAGATCTTTGGGGAGGGAGGGAGGGAAGATGGTTAATGTTACTGTGGCGACACCTGCTGCCCACAGAGCAGCACTGCAATTCTGCTTTGGAGGAAACTCCCTTCAGTGCTTGGCTATCAAGGAGCTGTATTTTGCCCAAGTGCATCGCCCGTGGCTAAAAGAGGGAGGTAGATGAGAGAAAAAAGGAAACCACGAAAACTGAAGAAAATGAACATAGTAGAGATATGCAGCTCCAACTTTTTTGTGTTGTTTTGTTTTTTTTCTTTTTTTCTTTCATTATGTCGTCATGGGAGCAATGTCATTAAGAACATGCAGTCTTCATGTGATGTTCTTAAGGTGACCAAACAGGTAGAAAAGGTGACAGCGAACGCTAGAAGGGTGCTTGGGTACATAGGGATAACAATAGCTCAGTAGGAAAAAGGAGGTGATGATCCCCCTGTATAAGACTCTGGTGAAACCTCATCCTATAAAATAATTCTCACCTCCAACGTTCTAATCTTGCTGCCTGTGTCCGTGGCTCCTTTGGAGTTGCTGAGCTAGGCTCCGTAATCAGGCTGACGTCACCGTTGCAATTATGCTGTGAACTTCAGAACCCGCGAAAAAAGAAAAAAAAAACATTCCATGCCTCACAGCTGATCTATGTCCAGCGACCTTCCTCTCTCCCCTGCCCCCCCTGCAGCCACCTATGTCCAACGACCCTGCTCTCTCACCTGCCTCCCCTCCAACCACCCAGGTTGTGTAGTGAATTCTTCGGGGCAGGCAGGAAAGATCCCCGGTCCTGCCTGCACGCTGCTGGCGCTGACCCTCCCCCGCTGCCGGATCGCTGTTCAAAATGGCCGCTGACACTTACAAGGGCGGCCTCCAAAACTACAGCAGAAGTCTCGCGAGTCTGCCATTGGAAGTCTCGGTGGCCATTTTGAACAGCGATCCGGCAGCAGGGGAGGGTCAGCGCCAGCAGCGGGCAGGCAGGACCAGGGATCTTTCCTGCCTGCCCCAAAGAATTCACTACACAACCTGGGTGGTTGGAGAGGAGGCAGGTGAGAGAGCAGGGTCATTGGACATGGGTGGCTGCAGGGGGAGCAGGGGGAGAGGAGGGCCGCTGGACATTGGTGGCTGGAGGGGGGGCAGAGGGAGAGGAGGGTCGCTGGACATGGGTGGCTGCAGGGGGGCAGGGGAGAGGGATGGGTGAGGGGGTTCCTCAGACCATAAAGGGGGAGAGGGGGTCCTGAGAGAGGGGGGTGGGGGCACACACTCACTCTCTGTCTCACATACACTCTCTCCAGGGGTGTGCTGGTAAATTTTTAACAACAGGCTCTTTCTCCAGACCTAGCCAGCTCTGCAGTTGGAAGGGCCAGGGGTGGCCTGGGGGGGGGGGAGCAACACTTGCCTCTCTCTCCTCCCTCCTTTTGTGCTGGCAGCCAATAAATGGACTGCCACCACTCCCAACGTCTTGCTCTGAGCAGCATGCTGGAACTTCTCTCACATGCTCGAGAAGTCCCAGCCTGCTGCCCAGAGCTGGAAACAAGGAGCGGGGAGCAGCAGTAGTCTATTTACTTGGCTGGCAGGGCTCAGCATCCCCACCAGCAAAGTAAAAGATAATTCAGCAGGGGGCCCAAGCCCACATTTTGGGAGCCAGTTGTTAAAGTAGCCATGGAGGGCCCTACTTTAACAACCGGCTCCCAAAATTCTTAAAAACTTAACAACCGGCTCTTGCGAGCCTGTGAGAGCCTGCTCCAGCACACCACTGACTCTCTCTGACACACTCTTTGTCTATCACACTCTATCTCTCTGTCACACACACACAGACACTCTGTCTCTCACACTCTCTTTCTCACACAAACACACACACACTCTGTCTCTCTCTCTCTCTCTCTCTCTCTCATTCTCTCCATCTCTCACACACACTCTCTCTCAAACATACACTCCAAGGAAAACTTGCTAGCGCCCGTTTCATTTCTGACAGAAACGGGCCTTTTTATGTACTAGTTTAGAATATTGTGTACAATTATCGAGATGCACCTTCAAAAAGATATAAACAGGATGGTGTCAGTTCACTGGGTGGCTACTAAAATGGTCAGTGGTCTTTGTCGTAAAGCGTATGGGGACAGACTTAAATATCTCAATATGTATATTTTGGAAGAAAGGTGAGAAGGGAGACAGAGACATTTAAATACCTACATGGCGTTAATGCACAAGATTTCAACTATTTAATGCAAAAAAAATCGCTGCTGTTTAATGATCTAAGAACCATTAAATAGAATACTAGGAAAAGGATCTTCAGAGGTAAACTTCCACTAAAGCCTCGGGCTTTGAACAACTTGGAAGTAGGTGTATCACCTTAATTCTTCATCAATTCGAATTCTTTTTTACTCAGTTTTTACTCTTTTTGCTTTGTTATATTGTTATGAGTGAAAGGGAAGGTGGACCGGCTTTTCTGCACATTTTCAGTGGCTGCTTTAGATCTCCAATCCACGCAAACTGCGCTAAGCCCTTTACTCACCTGAGGAAGTCTCCCCCAGTTCCACTGCATATGAGATTCTGCTCCTCCATGTGATACATCCGGACTTTTGATCTCCAGCTCTGAGTCACTTTTAGGGCATGAGGGACGATTCTGTAAAAAGCTTCGGAGAAATAAATATTTGAAAAGATGTCAGTCATTCAGATGGGAAGCTCTTTGAGCCCTCTTAAAAAGTCATTTCTCCTCAGTCCCATCAAACCAACACCACCTACACATTGAACTCTGTTGGATCATAAACATACACCACACATAACGTGGGGCCACGGGGATTTGGCCCTGGACCCCCCTGCCGATGACCCTCTCAACCTCCCCTCCCGTCGCCAACCCGCCATCGCTGTCTGCTAC
The DNA here is from genome assembly GCF_901765095.1 of Microcaecilia unicolor. NCBI lineage: Eukaryota > Metazoa > Chordata > Amphibia > Gymnophiona > Siphonopidae > Microcaecilia > Microcaecilia unicolor. The sequence continues at coordinate 234,050,367 of NC_044038.1, forward strand.
CTTTGCTGATGGGGGACCCCAACCCCCGCCAGCCGAGGTCCTCTTCTTCCTTCGTTCTGTACAACGTGCAAGACGTTAGACTCAGAAAGAGAATGAAGGAAGAAGAGGACCTCGGCTGGCAGGGGTTGGGGTCCCCCGCCAGCAAAGGTAGGCGCAGCGAAGGAGGATTGGTGGCGGGAGGGGGGGTCGAGAGGGTCGTCGGCAGGGGGGGGTCAGTTGTTGTTGGTGGTGGTGGTGGCGGGGGGGGGGGGTCGGCTGTGCCGGGGGGGGGGGCTATAATGTACCCCCTCACCTCGGGCTCTGGACCCCCCTCCCGCCGGTCTGGCTACGCCCCTCCATAACACAACCCCTACTCCTCCTCCAGAAATCTACACACGACATGTCACACCATAAAGCCTCATATAAGCACTCATGCTCAGGAGAAGTTTCCATCACATACGGCAACCCCAGGACTTTTTTTGAGGGTGTACTTGGGGGTACTGAGTACCGGCATCTTTTCCATTGTCTGCTAAAATTGACCCATGGTCCCCAAGTTTTAATGAAAGAGCTCATGCTCTACACACCAATCCTGCCTTGTCATAGATTCTGTCACTGGTTGCAGGGGGCCTGGCTATTGTGAGGGTGGGTCCCTCGGTGATCACCCCAACCCTGAAGGGTAGCCTGGCATTTGAGTACCAGTACCTTTTTCGCTAGAAAAAACGCACTGGGCAACCCACAGATACAGCTTATACAAACCCAAACCCATACTAAACAAGCACAAGGATCGTGGAATTAGGCAATGATTTGATCAAACTCCCAAAACAAAAAAAATACTGCAATTTGTTTTGTCTAGTTTGGCCTATAGGTTTATTCATCTATCCTCAGATAAAAACAAAGGAGTCAATTCTATTTATTTATTTGTTACATTTGTATCCCACATTTTCCCACCTATTTGCAGGCTCAATGTGGCTTACATAGTACCGGAGAGGCGTTGGCCAAGTCCGATAGAGAAACAAATACATGGTGATGTTGTGGTCGATTAAGGTTCAGGCACAATGGGATCGAAGAGAGGAGAGGTTATATAGAGGGGCATAATTGAACGAAAACGTCTATCTCCATGGGCGTTTATCTCCGAGAACGGGTCCGTGAAGGGGCGGACCGAACCGTATTTTCAAAAAAAATAGACGTCCATGTTTTATTCGACAATTTGTGAGCTGGGCGTTTTTGTTTTTCAGTGATAATGGAAGATGAAAGCGCCCAGCTCAAAAACGAATAAATCCAAGGCATTTGTTCGTGGGAGGGGCCAAGATTCGTAGTGCACTGATCCCCCTCACATGCCAGGACACCAACCGGGCACCCTAGGGAGCACTTTTACAAAAACAAAAAAAAAGTAAAAGAGCTCCCAGGTGCATAGCACCCTTCCCTTGTGTGTTGAGCCCCCCAAATCCCCCTCAAAACCCACTGCCCACAAGTCTACACCATTACTATAGCCCTAAGGGGTGAAGGGGGGCACCTACATGTGGGTACAGTGGGTTTGGGGGGTTGGACGACTAATAAGCATTAAGCAGCACAATTGTAACAGGTAGGGGGGGATGGGCCTGGGTCCACCTGCCTGAAGTCCACTGCACCCCCTAATAACTGCTCCAGTGACCTGCATACTGCTGCCAGGGAGGTGGGTATGGCATTTGAGGGTGAAAATAAACAGTTGTGAAACGGCATATTTTGTGGTGGGAGGGGGTTTGTGACCACTGGGGGAGTCAGGGGAGGTCATCCCCCATTCCCTCCAGTGGTTATCTGGTCATTTAGGGCACTTTTTGGGGCCTTATTCGTGGAAAAACAGGGTCCAGGAAAAGTGCCCTAAATTCTAGCTACAAACGCATACTTTTTTTCCATTATCGGCGAAAGGCGCCCATCTCTCCTTGGCCAATAACCACGCCCCAGTTCCGCCTTTGCCACGCCTCCGACACGCCCTCGTCAACTTTGTACGCTTCCGCGATGGAGTGCAGTTGAAAACGTCCCAAGTTCGGCTTTCGATTATACCGCATTATTCGTTTTTGGGAGATAAACGCCTATCTCCCGATTTAGGTCGCAATATAGGCGTTTTTGTCTTTCAATTATAAGCTGGATAGTGTCCATTACGAGCTGTGGTTTTGCTGTGTTACTGAGTGTAGGCATTTATGTTAGGTCGGTAGGGTTTGCCTTTTTGAACAGGTTGGTTTTTAGTAATTTCCTGAAGTTTAGGTGGTCGTAGGTTGTTTTCACAGCTTTTGGCAGTGCGTTGCTTATGTAGGAGAAGCTGGATGCATAGGTTGCTTTGTATTTGAGTCCCTAGCAGTTTGGGTAGTGGAGGTTTAGGTATGTTCGAGATGATCTGGTTATGTTTCCGTGAGGTAGGTCTATGAGGTCTGTCATGTATCCCGGTACTTGGCCGTGGATAATTTTGTGGACTAGGGTGCAGATTTTGAAGGTAATACGTTCTTTGATTGGAAGCCAGTGCAGTTTTTCTCAAGAGGGGTTTGGCACTTTCGAATCGCGTTTTTCCAAATATCAGCCTGGCTGCTGTGTTTTGAGCGGTCTGGAGTTTCTTTGTGAGCTGTTCTTTACATCCCGCATAGATTCCATTGCAGTAGTCTGCATGGCTTAGTACCATTGATTGTATTAGGTTACGAAATATTTCCCTTGGGAAGAAAGGTTTTACTTGTTTAAGTTTCCACATTGAGTGGAACATTTTCTTTGTTGTGGAGTTCACTTGACTCTTGAGTGTGAGGTTGCAGTCGATTGCAACGCCGAGTATTTTCAGACTATCTGAGGTAGGGAGGATGTGGTCTGGGGTGATTATGGTTCTGGGTTTGTACGTGTTGTGTTGAGATGATAGGATGAGGCAATGTGTTTTTTCAGTGTTCAGTTTCAGTTGAGAAGAATTTGCCCATGAGTTCATGAGATGCTGCCCCCCCAACCCCCACCCCGGGCCAAGTTCTGGCATCTCTCCCCTTCCTTCCTCCACCCCAATTTTACTTTTTTTAAACATTTTTTTTTTTAAGCCAGCGTTGGCAGCGATTCCCATACGCTGCCCTGCCACTGGCACTAGCCTCTTCTGTGGCTGCTTCTGAGGAAACAGGAAGTTACATCAGAGAGGTGGCCACAGTAAAGGGAAGAGGCGGGTGCCAGCGGCAGAGCAGCGTATGGGAATCACTGCCGGCTTTTACAAAAAACATAAAAAGAAGGTAAAATCGGGGAACAGGGTGGAGGAAGGAACGGGGAGATTCCACTCTCAAAAGAGTGCCACCTGGGGCCCCTGCCTCAGGTGGTCTAATGGTCAGGCCGCTTCCCCCCCCCCCCCCCCCACACCAATACCAAGATACATGAGTCTTCTACAGCTCTTGGAGGTAGGAACTCGTACCTTTGTGGAGTAGAAGAGTTCTATAGAAATGCTGAAATGAAATATAATGAAATTGGGCACCTGGTGCTGTTATACGATACGATCCTACATGTCCTCGGGGTATCTAACTAGAGAACACCAGTTGTAGAATTCCCCGGAGGTGCCAGCCTCTGTGCGTGAAAACTTCAAAATCGCCATTTCAACTTATAAGTTCCAGCTTTTTTTAAACACAAGTAGCTTTATAAAATCATTGCTCCCACTGTAAATGCCAGCAAATACATGTGCATTTGTCGCATTTTTTCTACACATTTTACCTAAAGACTCCATGTTCGATAGAGCCTTTCGTAAAATACCTGTCAGACTTGTGAGTTCTTGTGCCAAGTGGAGCACTGCTGAGCGCGATGACACGCCCCCGTACTTTGCTTGGCGGCCGAGCAACCCCGAGGTTCACCTGCGGTGACCGCCGTTCCCCGGAGGTTGAACCCCCAGGTGCGGGTGGCCGGCAGGACTTGTGTGGGAAGCTGAGGAGAGGGGCGCTGAGGAACCAGCCGGAGGGGAACAGAAGGGAATGGTCCTGGTACAAGCAGTGTCCAACCAGTAGGCAGCAGGCAAGAGAGTAATCCAGGTACAAGCAATGTTCATAGGCAGGCAGCAGGCGAGAGAGTAATCCAGGTACAAGCAATGTTTCAACAGGCAGGCAGGAGGCAAGAGAGTAATCCAGGTACAGCAATGTTCAGGCAGCAGGTGAGAGAGTAATCCAGATACAGCAATGTTCAACAGGCAGGCAGCAGGCGAAAGAGTAATCCAGGCACAAGCAGAGTCAGCAAGAGGGACCAGCAGAAGAAGCAGACTACAGAGTAATAACACCTACCAAAGTAGAAGCCGAAGCATGGAACCCAAGAAGGGATCAGCAGATAAAGCGCCAGCGTCCGACATCAGCAGGAACCACGCAGGGGAAGGGAGAGCAGCCATAGGGAGAAAACAGGAGGCGGGAACAAACAGGAGCCAATGGGAACAGCCACGTGGGTGACAGGGGGCGGAGCCAGGCAGACGCACAGCAAATTGTGGTGCGGAGGCTCCCAGTGGGCAGAGACAGCAGCCCGAGGAGACAGACAGTGCACCACGCTGATCAAGGCAGCACTGCAACGGAGCCCTGCACCACTTGAGGACGCTGCTGAGGTAGGGGACGTGACAATACCAGTGAAATCTAGATGTCTCAATTCCTAACTTAACGACCTATGCAAATCTGGGCTTCGTGCTAACAGATAAAAAATAAGTATGTTTGTCTCAACCTACAATGAACAGAATACCATACTACACTCCCTATCTGTGTGTACAAATACAAGCAGACTTAGTTAAACTGCAGACGAGACCTTTGTTATTGGACTAACTCAAATACATCTTTGATTTGTTTTTGAGAAATTAACAGATGAAGGGAGCAAAGCTTTTCAAAGGATGTACTGAGTTAATCTACCACAAATGTGTTGCTTACGAATGTGCGTGTTGACCCTTCTTTTTTGCGTATCATGTGGTCCAACACGACCATCAGGGAAACAGAATCTGCAGTAACCGCAAGTGCCCAACCTTCTCACCCTAGTCAATAAACTTTTCATTTTACCTTTGCACAGGTGAAGTATATTCTCCATCAGAGGAAGGGTAGCGTGCCTTGGACTGCGAGGCGGGGACCTCCACATTTGAAATATCAGTGAATGAGAAATACATTGAATTGCTGGGGGAAACAAGAAAATGAGAGAGATGAGAACATGATGGCTATAGCTTCTCTTGACCTGACCATATCAAGCAGGGCCGGTCTTAGGCATGGGCGACAGGGACCGTCGCACAGGGCCCCGCATCTCTGGCACTTCTGACCTTCTGTCTCAGAACGCCTTCCTGCTCCTTACCGTAATGTCCATCCACATTTCAGTAGAGAGAGTCAGGCAGCAGCAGTGATTGTCATATCCCATCAGCTTCCGAGCCCAGAGCTTCTTCGCTGCTGCATCCTGTTCCCTTTTGAAGTCAGTTCCCTTCCGCAGTGAGGAGGATCTGGGCTCGGCAGCTGACGGGATATGAAAATCGCTGCCGCTGTCTGTCACTCTCTACTGAAACGTGGTGGATGGAAATCACATTACAAAATAAGAATCCAGAACCAGTCCCTGCCTTCACTTAATTTATAAAAGCAGATTGTGACAATTCCTTCTGAAATAAATATGCTTTAAGCTGCTTTCTAAAAGCGAGAGGTGAATCAATTTTCCAAAGATCAACTGGTAACAAATTCCATAGAGTGGGACCCAAACTTGAAATGTAGAGGATCTCAGACCAAGTAGGCTAACCACATGAAGACTAGGTATTTTTAGTGCTCCTTCGAACATCCCAAATCTGGTCATTGCAGTGACCTCCCTCAGCCAGATGCTTTCTGGAAATCTTCAATCCTGGGCCCTGAATACACCCACTAGTGGGTAATTCTATACACTAGATGCTAACGTTTATGTACTCATTACATGCATAAATGTTGAGAATACTAGCGCATATATGCATATGTGCACACATACATGCGTGCATGCCAATAATCCATCTTAATCGCTATTCTGTAAACATGCACCTATCTGACATTGAGCATGTTTGCAAAGGGGTGTGCACATGGGGGGGAGCATGGGCGGGAGGATATAGACAAGGCTCTCATTTACATGTGTCACTGCTGCATTTAGGGGGTTGCACCACAGCTGGAGCATGTGCACCTAAATGTCAGTGGCGTAGCCAAGGTTGGGCCTAGGTGGGCCCAGGCCCACCCACTGTGAGCTCAGGCCCACTCAGTAGCAGCACACCTATGATGTGGCTGGCAGGGATCCCAAGCCCCACCAGCTGAAAACTCTCAACAACTGCATACCTTGTAAATAGCAGATCTTCACCTGCAGCGATGAGCAACTGATACATGTGGTGGGGCCAACATGAGCAGTGTGTACTAGTTGCTGCTCACTGCCAATGAAAATCTACTATTTAAAAGGTATGCGGGGGGGGGGGGATGTTTGAGAAACCATATGGCATGCAGGAGAGAGAGGACGAGACCATATCACTTGTGGGACAAGGTGGAGTTCTGCCCACCCATCTTGGGCCCAGGCCCACCCAAAATTGGGTGTCTGGCTACGCCTCTGCTAAATGTTAGGCAGATCAATACCGAGTTACGTTAGTGTTCTATAGGCGCCAAGGTTCTGGTATAGAAAAAAAGACTCCCACACAGTGGTGCCCAGTGATAAAATTGCTCTCTGTGTGTCATTCTTGACTCAGGGCTGTGGATGGAGAAGGCCTGATGTGAAGATCAAACTGGGGACCTTGCACAACATTTTGCTAACCAAGTCACCAGGTTGACCTTCTACTAGGACTTGTAGTTAATTAGAAAACTTGCAGTGAGTTTGAGTCCGTTATCACAACATGATCTGATTACTAGCAGTTCTCAACCCAGTCCTTGCGATACACCCAACCAATCAGGTTTTCAAGATATCCACAGTAAATATGCATGCACTCTCTCTTTGTTATACAAATCTATCTCATGCATATTCATTGTGGGTATCCTGAAAACCTGACTGGCCAGATGTGGTGTCCCGAGGACTGGGTTGAGAATCCCTCATTATTAGCGGTTCTCCCAAGTCCCTTAGCTAAACAACCAGACAGATCCAGATTTTCACTAGGACGTCTAGCTATTGCAGAACGTGCAACCTGCCAGATAAAGCTCACAGCCGGACCCAACATATTTCGGTCTACAATTTTCCTTGTCTGGAAATCAGCAGAGCAGGGATGCAACACACTGAAACTAAAGACAGGAATCTCACCTGGCGGACACGAGTTTGTTCTTATCTTCCAGACTGATCTCACTCTCTGTCTCCTCGTCCGAAGATCTCTTCTCTACGTGTTCTCTCTTAGGGCTTTCCTTCGCTTTTGACTTCTTTCTACGCCTCTTCTTCTTCCGTACAGAAGCGTCAGAGCCTGTTGCTTCTGGATCTTTGATCGGGCTGAACTGGGAGGTGGAGAGATCCTGAGAGATTCTGGCTGACAGATAATGTACATAATCTGAGTCTTCAAGTGGAATGGGGGATGTACACAGATGAGCAGGCACTTTCTCCTGTTGTACAGACAAGTACAAAAAACAAGGTCAGGGTTTTACGTACTTGGTATCAAGCTGTCTGAAATGGTACTGAAAAAGCAAGGGTTCTTTTTACTAAGGTGCGCTGAAAAATGGCTTGTGGTCAGGGCTGTGCCAACACGGTAAGCGGGGTAAGCGCCGCAGGGGGGCGCCTGCCTTCAAGGGCACCGTCGAGTTGTATTAAAAAAAAACAAAAAACCTTACCGCGTTGGCGAACTGGCCTGAGTCAGGCAGCTGTCAACGGACCTCAGGACCTGTGTCACAACTAATCCCTCACTAAGTTTGTGGTGTTTTCTTTTAAAGTGTTCTACTCAAATTCCCTTGAAAAAGAGCAAAAGTCCCTTGGGACCGACTCCTATGGGTGCGTTCTACTTCGGTCCTCCGAAATCCTCTGTCACCAGAGCTCACCTCCGCTGGACCGGCAGACACCTTCCTCCACCTCGGCTGCCATTGGCTCAGCTGCCTCATCCGGGTACTTGGCGCAATAGCTGCTCGTTTGCCTAAAGGTACCAATATGGCGGAGGTAAGGTAAGGAGGAAAACTGGGTAGAAGCGGTGGAACTAAGACGGAAATTTCCTTCTCCCCGGGTTACCGTGGGTGCACGAGTAGTCTCTTGTAGCTCAGAGGATAGTACTCTGTAGTAGCGGGGCCGGGCTCGGGAGTAGTAGGGGGACTGTGGCGGTCGGGAACAGTATTGAAGTGGGGGGCGGTATCCTGCAGGAGTAGGCCGCGGCTCGCCTATCTGCCCACAGTGACCGCAGGACTCGAGCGGAGCAGAGCTGCCCTGGCTGGGAATGGAGGAGGGGTATGCACTAGGGAAGGTAATGGAATGTGGGGCCGGGCGGGCTGCTCTGGCTGGGGGTCTTGGGAGGTTGTGAGAGGGCTTAGGGCGCAAGATCATCCCTATTACAAACATTAAAAAAAAATTCTAGCTCTGTTCCCCGTTGGTGGCGCTTTATGCCACCTCCTCCTACATACATTCGCAACACAACACTTTGTTAGCTGACTATTTTTATTGGAGTGTATTTTTGTTGTTGGTGGTGCTAGAAAAAGAAAGGCAGTGTTAGCAGGAAGACAAGACTTGCTGTTAGCAGTGAATATTTCAGGATACCAGAAAATAAATGAGGGATTTCAGAACCTATTTTCTGCTAATTGTGACATCATTCTTTGCAGGATGGAGTTGTCCATAAAGACTCTTTGTATCAACGCTGCCAGAACTAAACACCAGAAAATGAGGGGAAAATAGGTCCCAAAATAACACTACAAAAATAAACCCGAGGTTACTTCAAAATATTGCTTATCAATTTTATATAAAAAAAAAGAGGACCAAGAAGTGCTCATTCCAGATTAAACAAAATAGTTAGAAATAAAACAAAAAAAGAAAATACAATAATACCTTTTTTTTTTTACTGGACTAAAAACATTTTTGACAAGCTTTTGAAGGCAGACTTTCTTCAGCTTAGTCCAATCAAAAAGGATTATCATACTTTTTAAATTTAGTTTTATTCACAGTATTCCATACTCAAAATGGCTGACATACAAAAAATAACACTTGATTCTAAAGATGGCCACAGTTGTGATCATTGTATTTCAAAATAACTTCTTAAATCCAATATATATAGGGATTGATATAAAAACATAAATGCATTCAAACAATTAAAAAAAAAAATCTTTTTTAGGGGGGGGGGGGGGAGAGAACATAAGAGTATTTAAACAGTGGTAATAAAGAATACGTCCACTGTGGAAGCTCATTTTCAAAGTACAGACAGGCATTTTTGATATGACGTCCAAGTCCAATTTTGGATGTTTTAGGAAAAACATCCCAAAATCCAGTAAGCGAACATATGAGGGAACTCAGAGAATCAGGTTGTTCTAAATGTGGTCATACCCCTTATACCTTTTTCCATGCTTTCTGCTCATGTTCAAAAGTTCAGAAGTTTTGGAGGCACCTATCCACACCCATCCCCATGCACACCTCCGACCCACCCCCATCCTCCCACCCTGTCAGACTGTCATAGTAATGCTTGAATGTTTTCACTTATATACACTGTCAGCTAACACATTTGCTTATTTCCGATCTGAGGAAGAAGGGCAACCTTTGAAAGCTAATCAAGAAATGTATTAAGTTATGTCCAATAAAAAAGGTATCATCTTATTTTCTTTTCCATGTTTTATTTTGTTTGATTTCTATTGATAACCTTAAGAGTGGACTAACACGGCTACCACACTCCTCTACTGTCTATGTTGTTGAAACATAATATACAGAGGACGGTACAACAATTTTTACTTGATAAGCCTGGGGCCTATTGACCACGCGCCTTGGAGCCAGGCAGGTCTGGGGGGTGCCAGAGACCCTAGGCACAGCCCTGCTTGTGGTAGTGTAGGCACGGGTCTTGGGCATGCCCCGATCCATTTTTCAGCGCTCCTGTACAAAAGACCTTGTTAAAATTTTTGCTGAAAACGGACGCGTGACAAAATCAAAATTGCCGCGGTCCATTTTGGGTCAGCGACCTATTGACCTAGCGGTAAAGACTCACACGGTAACCAGGCAGTAATGACCTGCGCGTGCCAAATACCACTTGGCGTGCGTCCGATACGCGCGTCTGAAAATAAAAATTATTTTTTCAGACACGCGTATCGTACGTGCACCAAAAAACAAAATTATTGCAAGAGTCACGCAGTAGCCGGGCAGTAACTCCATTTTGGCGTGCGTTGCGTGCACGTAGATGCTTACATGGCTTAGTGAAAGGGCCCCCAAGTGATCTGATTGGTCAGCCACTATGGGGTTGTAGGCCCTCACTATATGGTACAGTACAGTCTCAATTATTTGACCTTCGCTAATCCGACCATCTGACATATCCAACAGAACCCCCCCACGATGTCATCACATTTATTTCTAATAAAAATCTTTGTTTTAGAATGATTTTTGGAAAAAATCGGGAACTCTATACCTTTCTTTATGCACTGAGAGGTTTATGCAGTGTTTTCCATATTATCCAACTTTTCACTTATTCGACAATGGGTTGATCCTGTTGAATTGACTTTCCTGAGGTGCTGCTACTACAGGGTAGACACTGTAGCACAACAACTCAGATGTGATGCCCAGAGAGGGAGGATTTGGGCAGGGGAACAATCAGGAGAATCCTTCACACCTCAACTGACTTTTGGGGGATCCTCCCCATTGCCTTTATGCACCCACAGTTTATATTTGGCCCTGGTTCCAAGACTTCTGCATTTAGAATTTAGGCTCAGACCTGTCCCTTCATAAATTAGCCCCTTGGTGTGTTTTTTAAAAAAATACAGTCCTATTTGAGTGCTCCTGAATGTGATACAGTAGAAAGAGAAAAATCCAGGCAACGCTAGTTTGCGATATTCTTTCCTTATGGAAAAGGGTTTTTGGAATGCCAGAAATGGACTTCTGCAGGACTAGATTTACTGCTCTCATGCCTCAAGGTTCCCTCCAAAAATTCAAAGGCGGGGGAAGGCCCATGTCAAAAATGCAGCTCCTCCTAGTTCTGTCTGCAAAGCACACTACCTTCTATGGCATTACTTGCAGTTGGTGGATTTTGATGCCCTCCGTAGACCCAGATGCCCCTAGTCACTGTGCTCAGGGAAACATGCAGCCCTGGCTTTCTATCTGATAATCACGCTATCCAGAGTTGAACCCATCTGCTTAGCTTACCTCGTGGGTTTCCGTTTCTTGGACAAAGAAAGCCTCTCCGTTGTCCCCTAGCTTCATACGCAGATCTACCGGCTCACCGTTGATCTCAATATCAACCTGAAAACAGACAATACAACAGAGCGAGAAGAGAGTCTATGTAAATCAATCGAAGGGCACAACACTGAAAGAATCCGCTGAAAAACTACTTAACTATTTAAATCCCAGAGACAGTCTTGTCGTCAGTGACTACCAGGCTTCAAAATCAAAGTTGAATTGAAGCTTTCATCGTAGAACAAAAACATTCTTAAAACCCATCAACACTGCTTACAAACGCCAGTGTTTCTGAGGAAGAGAAAATGGACTTTGAATTATATTAAGCAGGAAGAACTCGGGTAGGAGCAATCAAATATTGAAACCTTGTAGTGGCCAGGTACAAAATTGCCCATAGAGGCCCAATTGCAAAACCCATTTAAGAGGAGGTTTTTTTCTTTTAATTGAAGACAAAAAATTCAAAATGGGGGCTTTGGGTAAATTACACTCTTAATCCCTCGTTTAAAACCCTGGCTGAAAAGAGCATGCTTATTAAACTTATACATACCCTGGAGCTGGTGCAAAAGCAAACTGGGATTTTTTTTAATATGCATGTATTCCCCTTGTGGAAACGGGAAATTCATGTATAAAGTTTTGGTCTGTCCAAACCATGCCCCCTGGAAATGTCTGTGTTTCAAGCATCGCAATAACAAAGGAGTGGGAAGTAGACCAGGCTAACCAGAGACAAACAAGGAGACTTCAGTCGATTGTAGATAGTTTATTGGTGAAGACTCGACACAGTGCAGTGTTTCGGCTGCTAGCCTGCATCAGGAGTCTTTAAATAAATTACGTAACAACATCAAATGGTCAATAAACGTAGACACAAGAGGATGGAACAATGTGGTCAGCTCATTTTAGAGCCCGTGTATTTTCTACTCAAAGGTCTTTTTAAAGACCACATTGTTCCATCCTACTTTGTCTACGTTTATTGGCCATTTGATGATGTTACATATTTTATTTAAAGACTCCTGATGCAGGCTACCAGCCGAAACATGGTCCTGTGTCGAGTGTTCACCAATAAACTATCTACAATCGACTGAAGTCTCCTCGTTTGTCTCTGGTTAGCCTGATCTATTTCCTACTCCTTTGTTATTGCTGTTGCTTTGTCGTGGGATCTCGGCATTCCTCCACCTCGGCGGACTCTCACTGTGTAAAGTAGCAACTTTCTGAAATAGCCATTTACACATGTAGCCAAGCTACATATATAAATGTTGCTATTTCCACCTGTACATGCTTATTTATTTATTTCTTCCAAGTAGTTGATAAACCGGCCTTACAGCCACAGCATAACTTCTAAAATGTCCTCCCATATTTCTTAATATTCCCAGCAACCTATATTAGTTGACCATACAAAGAACTCTCACTTGCCCCATAGCGTAGGACTGGTGCCTTCTAAGACGATCCCAGCATTTCCCTAGTCCGAACCTAACGAATGACCTCATTGCCTTGCAAGAGGATCTCTCCCGTGGTTCACTTACCACCTTCTCCTTGGAACGCAGCACTCCGAGCTTTCCAAAGCGCACGTGGAAAGGTGAACACTGGTAAGATCCATCCGGCTGCCTCACCACCAGCACGTCGATGCATCCAGTTAGGGTGGCAGGGTTCAGGCCCTTGTATAGCTCCTTCACCGTCACAAACACGCTCTCAGCAAGCTGGCCCACATAGTTCATGGTCTGAGACTAGTGGAAGGAGGAATAAATTTAGTTCAACCCTCCCCAGAGCTATGATGGCAGTGAACACGGTTCTTGCTGCTAGAAGTGGGGTGAGCAACTACAATCCGAGAGCCACAACCCAATCGGGTTTTCAAGATCTTCACAATGAGTATGCACGAGATTGTGCCTCCGTCATATGCAAATAGAACTCATGCATATTCATTGTGGAACTATTAAAAACCTGACTAGAAAAATTGATATAGCAAATGATTCTACATGAGCAAGAAGTGGTTAGGATTTTGAAAATGATAATAGACCAGAAATTTTGAATAATAAAATGAATATTATTATAGATGATTAATATCGAGATTATTGTTTTTCCCAGAGTTCCGGGTATGACTCCTAAAGAGGCATATTTTCAAAGCACTTAGCCTTCCAAAGTTCCATAGAAACTATGGAACTTTGGAAGGCTAAGTGCTTTGAAATATGCCTCGAAAGTTTTCCTCAGAAATATTTCCTCAATTATTACTTTAAAAGGAGTGAAGCCTGTGAAAACTGGGATTACTTTAATCAGTGGGATTTGAATTAGAGACTTAAGTATATGTATTGTTAAATAACTTCTGGTTTTTAAAAGAGAGAGAATGTAATTAGATGTATTATTTCTAACTAATACTGGACAATAAGTATGTTTTTCAATGAAATGATTTGACTATACACCGTATTGGCCTTGAAGAAGCCAATCAGATGATCAATGTGGAATAATGAATTAGACAAGTAATATCTGGGGATAATCAGGTTAATACCACGGGGTTTTTTTTTTCTGTTTACTGTTTAATTGATCTCCTTATCTTGTTTCACTCTCCCTATTTAGTGGTCTAAGGAAGAGAATAGAATTACCTGACTGAAATAATTCCTACATATTACTTTCTCTGTATTTCCAGCAAGTTGTTTTATCGCTTGTAAAAATTTAAATGGTTATAAATAAAAATTTTAAAAAAAAACCTGACTAGATTATGACTCTTGAGGACTGTGGTTGCTCACCCTGTGCTAAAGTCAACAATGGCATAAATTGATCGGACACCATTTCAGACTCTCCAGAATCTACTAAGACACACATTAATTGTACCACATCCAAAACAGCCAGTTAAAATTATTTTTATTTTCTTTTATACTGCAGTAATGATTATCGCGGAGTCTCCACGCTCCCATGCCACCGAGGGTCCTGGTTGTCCTGCCCCATATGGCAGTAGAAAGTGCAAATCTGAGGGGCTGGTACAGAAAGCACCTTCAACAGCACGGGAGCATGGACGCTGCACGATAAGCATTACTGCTTTCAAATTTCCTGTCACAGCGCCGGCAGGAGGGGATATTTGAAAGGGAGAGACACTAAGCTCTGAGCAAGCAGGGGAGGAGGGGACAAAAAACGAGGCAAACACCACCAACGACAACATTTAGATGGCTAGAGCCTGTGTGGCCCTTTCCGACACCAGCCTGAAGGATTTTGTCCCCCTTGCTCCCCCCCCCCCCCCAGCTGCACCCATGCTTATTAGCTTCACTCAAAGACTGGTGAGTTAAGGGGGAGGAGAGATCATTTAAACCACACTATTCGGTCACCTTGAACTATTTAGGGTCAATGTTCAGCCGAGGGTGATCAGCTTTTTACTGACTGTCACTGGCATTACACCCAGAAATTGAATGTCGGGCCATGTCTGAGCTTCTGCATTGAGGGGTCCTTTTACTAAGGTGCCCTGAAAAATGGCGTGTGGTAGTGTAGACGCTCTCCAGCCTTTGAAACATGTTAATTAGCACCAATTGTAACCCCAGAGTCAAAGTCTTTCTAGTGGAGAATTGCACACACATACCAAGCAAACAGTGACCTCAGTTTGTATATCTGATTAACATGCAACGCATCCGTCTGTTGTAATTAGGCATCAATAAACAAAAATGGTTAAGGATAACAGACTGGAGCAAGGAGCAAATCGGACTCTCTGCCGACATAGCCAGATTTCAAAGACTTCACCAGGGTCAAGGTCCTTATCATAATTCTGCCCTTTCACTTTTTCAGCAGTGAAAGGGCAGCATTACGATATGGACCTTTGCACTGACGAAGGGCTCGAGACCTGGTCATGTCAGCAGAGGGTCCGATTTGCATCATTAAATGAAACCCTTTTGAGCTCATTTTCGAAAGAGAAGGACGCCCATCTTTTGACATAAATCGGAAGATGGACGTACTTCTCCCAGGGTTGTCCAAATCGGTATAATCGAAAGCCGATTTTGGATGTCCCCAACTACTTTCCATCGCAGGGATGGCCACAGTTCAAGGGGGCATATCGGAG
The DNA here is from genome assembly GCF_901765095.1 of Microcaecilia unicolor. Taxonomy (NCBI): domain Eukaryota; kingdom Metazoa; phylum Chordata; class Amphibia; order Gymnophiona; family Siphonopidae; genus Microcaecilia; species Microcaecilia unicolor. The sequence goes on from NC_044038.1 coordinate 234,065,599, forward strand.
GTGTAGCGAAGGCAGGACTTGGGTGTGCCTAACACGTGGACATCCTCAACCCATAATTGAAAGAAACAAGGATGTCCCTGATGAACACTTGGACGACTTTACCTGGTCGTGTTTTTCTTACGACCAAGGCACAAAAAGGTGGCCGAAATGACCAGATGACCACCGGAGAGAATCAGGGATGACCTCCTGTTACTCCCCCAGTGTTCATTAACCCCCTCCCACTCTCAAAAAATATCTTTCAAAATATTGATTGCCAGCTTCTATGCCAGCCTCAGATGTCATACTCAGCTCCATCACAGCAGTATGCAGATCCCTGGAGCAGTTTTAGTGGGTGCAGTGCACTTCAGGCAGGTGGACCCAGGCCCATCATCCCCACCTGTTACATTTGTGGAGGAAACAGCGAGCCCTCGAAAACCCACCACAAACCCACTGTACCCACATCTAGGTGCCCTCTTCACCTGTAAGGGCTATGGTAGTGGTGTACAGTTGTGGGTAGTGGGTTTTGGGGAGCTCAGCACACAAGGTAAACGAGCTATGTTCCTGGGAGCATTTTATCAAGTCCACCGCAGTGCCCCTAGGGTGCCCGGTTGGTGTCCTGGCATGCCAGGGGGACGAGTGCACTACGAATGCTGGCTCCTTGGTCTCGATTATCACCAAAAATCAGAAACGACCAAGTCTAGGGACGACCAAATTTCAGGATTTGGACGTCCCTGACCGTATCATCGAAACGAAAGATGGACGTCCATCTTGTTTCAAAAATACGGGTTTCCCCGCCCCTGGATCGGGACGTTTTGCAAGGACGTTCTCATCAAAACTTGGACGTCGCTTTCAAAAATGCCCCTCCACGTAAGCTAAGTATTATTTTTAACAACAGTCTCAACAATTTTTATGAACTTTATAAGAAACAAGCTGTTAAAGATATAAGTTTTGTTCAAACTAAGGAGATTGAAAAGAGAATAATGAGAAAAATGGGCCGACGAGGAATGGGCAGCAATGCATTTTTTTTGTTATATTTGTACCCGGCGCTTTCCCACTCATGGCAGGCTCAATATTTGAAGACATTAATAATGCATTTGCCTAGCAGTAATTCTGAGGTTCCAAGAGAATTATTTTATACAAAGGTTCTGAAAAGGTTATAAAAATTGGTGACAGACTTGAATTTATTGCTGGGAGCTGTTGAGGTAAATGTTGTGTATGATCCCTGCAATATAAGATTTGGTCTTATCTAGGTTGATTTATTTATTTATTTATTTTTGTTACATTTGTATCCCACATTTTCCCACCCATTTGTAGGCTCAGTGTGGCTTACATAGTGCCGGAGAACTGTTTGCAGACTCCGGAGTAAACAAATACAAGGTGATGTTGTGGAAGGATAAGGTTCATGTTGTAGACCACATAAAGGTATCGTACAACGGAAGAGTTGTGTGATGGCCATTACGAACTTTAGTGTTGTTGTGTCGCTGAGATCAGGTGCTTATGTTGGGTCGGTAGGGTATGCCTTTTTAAACAGGTGGGTCTTAAGTGGTCATATGTGGTTTTCAAGGCTTTTGGTAGTGCGTTCCTTAGTTGTGTGCTGATGTATGATAAACTGGATGCGTAGGTTGATTTGTATTTGAGTCCTTTGCAGCTTGCGTAGTGGAGATTTAGGTACATTCGTGTTGATTTGGATGTGCTTCTTGTTGGTAGGTCGTATCAAGTCTGTCATGTATCCCGGTGCTTCACCGTAGATAATTTTGTGAACCATAGTGCAGATTTTGAAGGTGATGCGTTCTTTGATTGGGAGCCAATGTAGTTTTTCGCGGAGGGATTTTGCGCTTTCAAATCTTGTTTAAGACTTTAGACACCATCAATTAAACCATGTAAATGGCAGGTATAAATTTTGACACCTTGTCGCACAGTTTACAGTATTCTAGAAGTTGGGCACCTAATTGTGTTACCCACCCACACACCGCCCACGTGCCCCCTTGCCAGCTATGCCCTAACTTAGCGCCTAAGCGCAATCAGGCATCTAACTGCTGTTCACCCTCAATTGGGTGCCAAACTTCTGTTTGATCGTGTCACTTGTGGTGCAATACATAGAAATAGGGGGTAAGTGACACACCTAAGGTTAAAATTCCCCAGATTTTATACAGGCTACCCAAAGCTGGGTGCTGGAATTTGCACGCAGATCTGAGATCCGCACTCAACTTAATTGATTAAATGGATGTAATAAGCACTGATTAGGTACTTAATTGGTGTTGGTGAGAGCTTAATTGGAGCTGCACGCAGATCTCCTCTGCCCACAGTTACATAAGTACAAAAGCGTTGCCATACTGGGACAGACCGAAGGTCCATCAAGCCCAGCATCCTGTTTCCAACAGTGGCCAATCCAGGTCACAAGTACCTGGTAAGATCCCAAAACAGTACAACACATTTTATGCAGCTTATCCCAGAAATAAGCAGTGGATTTTCCCCAAGTCCATTTTAATAATGGCATATGGACTTTTCTTTTAGGAAGCTATCCAAACCTTTTTAAAACCCCGCTAAGCTAACTGCTTTTACTACATTCTCTGGCAATGAATTCCAGAGTTTAATTGCACGTTGAGTGAAGAAATATTTTCTCCGGTTCGTTTTAAATTTACTACCTTGTAGCTTCATCACGTGCCCCCCTAGTCCTAGCATTTTTTGGAAAGAGTAAAAACTCTCAGTGAAAGCACACATTGGAGTCTGTTTCCTGCATCTGAATATAAGTGTCCAACCTAAAAAAAAAAAAAAGTTAAATGCTTATATTTAGGCCTCAGAAAACAGATGTTTTTATCAAGCCCATACGCACAGGATCTGAGCTTACCACTAAACTCTTCTGCGCATGTGCCAAGCACAATCCTCCTGCCGAACTCCCTAATGCTCAACGCTATAAGCACACCTATCGTTGCATCTTATTAGCGTTAAGCATTAGGTCATTATTATTCTGCACTGTTCTGGCAGTATTTTTACAGTGCTATTCGGAACAGCGCTGGAGATTTGAGCATCAAGGCCTAAGTGCTCACTAGAGACAAAAAAAAAAAAAAGAAAGACCTAATTAAGATAACATTCTTTCATCTCTGGTCTTTCCATGTAACTGTGCAGTGCCACAAGTGTGTTTTTTCTAGCAAAAAAGGTGCCGGTACTCAAATGCCAGGCAGTGGCGTACCAAGGGGGGGCGGTGGGGGCGGTCCGCCCCAGGTGCACACCGCTGGGGGGGTGCCGCGCGCCTGTCGGCTCTTTGTTTTCATGCTCCCTCTGCCCCGGAACAGGCAAAGGGAGCATGAAAACGAAGAGCCGGCAGGCGCGCGGCACCCCCCCCCCCCCCCCCCAGCGGTGTGCACCCGGGGGGAGGTTCTTTTGCCGGGGGATCGGGGGTTCTTTCGCCGGGGGGGGGCATCGCGCTGTTCCGCGGGGGGCGCTGCACCCGGGGGGCGGGGCGCATCGGCGATCCGCCCGGATGTCAGCCCCCCTAGGAACGCCACTGATGCCAGGCAGTGGCGTAGCCACAGGTGGGCCTGGGTGGGCCGGGGCCCATCCAGTTAAGGCTCAGGCCCACCCAACAGCAGCACGTATTTAGTGCTAGCTAGTGGGGATCCCAAGCTTCGCCAGCTAAAGACCTCCCCCTGAAGGTGCTGAAAACACTGCTTTCCACTTCAGCAGTCTAAGCTTCCTAAGCTGCAGATACTGGCCTCATTGCATTGGGGGGGGGGAGGAGAACACTTGGTCCCCACCCACTTCTTGACTAGGCCCACCCAAAATCTGCTGTCTGGCTACGCCCCTGATGCCAGGCCACCCTTCAGGGTTGGAGTGAGCACCGAGAGACCCACCCCACAATAGACAGGCCCCCTGCAACCAGTCTCAGAATCTATAACAAGGCAGAGTTTCATTTAAAACTTGGGGACCATGGGTCAGTTTTAGCAGACAATGGAAAAGGTGCCGGTACTCAGTACCCCCAAGTACCCCCTCAAAAAAAGCCCTGAGTGCCACAATCTTAGCTGGAGAGAAAATAGGGAACAAGCCAAAGCCCAGATACCACCAATGCTACTGACTGGATAAAAGTATGACAATCCCATATTTTTTAACAGCAGGTTCCTTACCCAAATGGACGGGGACGGGTGGAAGTCTTTGGAAGCTCCTTGGTCTCCCTGGCCTGTGGGAAAGGACCAGCTCCTCCTGTACAGAAATGGAGTGTCCTTCTTGACTTGCCAAGGTTCTTCAATTTCGCCCAGCCCAGACGTCTGCACTGCCGAGCCCCTAACCCCCAGCTCCATATTCTTCCCGACTCCCCCAGGACACGGTCAGCAAATAAAAAGCTTTCTCCCTTTTCTATCCTTCACAGGGGGAACATTTTTGTTAAGGAATCCGTTTGGCCAGAGACAGAAGCATCTGTGCCCCTCTCAAAAACCTGACTTCAAGGGCTCAGAGGACAGAGCCCAGGTGCCCACTCTCTGACCCGGTGCTTTACGTTTTCTGAAAGGATTGCAAAAAACAAATCTCCCTCTCTCTATATATATATATATTCCTGCTTTCACCAGACTCTCTGCTGGAAAAGTTATTCCTTTCCCTAACCCTCTACATACACAGTCCTGCCACCAACGGACCACGTGATTCACAAGCTATCACATTTCCATCCCAGACATGTGGGCATTTGTGTAACATTGACCTTCAGCACAGCTGGACTCCCACCAGCTGGGATCCTGGCTGCAGTTCTCTGACAGAGGGTCCCAAATCCAGCATTCCCGTAGCCCAAGGAGGGAGGAGTTTCAGGTTCCCAAAACATTATTTGTATTTGACTGAATAGTAATTAAATTCAAATACAAATAATCTAGGGCTTAACTGTGCTAAATCCTACTGAAATAAACAATTTATCTCTGATTTCACCTTGCTTCTTTTATTATTTGTTATGTTAAAGCTCAAAACCCGTTACTTGTATTCAGCCAAATAGTAAAATACGCTATTCGGTACATCTCTAACTGTAATTGTGTAGATTTAAAACGTATTAATCGTTTCTTTTTTTTTATATATATGTGCCCTGCAAGTTCTCTCTCTCTCTCTCTGTGTATATATATATATATATATATATATATATATATATATATATACACTGTATTTCTGATTGTTCCCAACATAAATGCCTACACTCTGCAACAGAGGAAAACCAAAGCTCATAATAGACACTATCCACCTTATAATTGAAAGAGAAAAACGCCTAGATTTCGACCCAAATCGGGAGATAGACGTTTATCTCACAAAAACGAATAAATCGGTATAATGGAAAGCCGATTTTGGACGTTTTCAACTGCACTCCATTGCGGAAGCGTACAAAGTTGACGGAGGCGTGTCGGAGGTGTGGCGAAGGTGGAACTGGGGCGTGGTTATCGGCCGAGGAGAGATGGGCGCCTTTCGCCAATAATGGAAAAAAAGTATGCGTTTGTAGCTAGAATTTAGGGCACTTTTCCTGGACCCTGTTTTTTCACGAATAAGGCCCCAAAAAGTGCCCTAAATGACCAGATTACCCCCAGAGGGAATCAGGGATAACCTCCCCTGACTCCCCCAGTGGTCACTAACCCCCTCCCACCACAAAAAATGATGTTTCACAACTTTTTATTTTCACCCTCAAATGTCATACCCACCTCCCTGGCAGCAGTATGCAGGTCCCTGGAGCAGTTGTTAGGGGGTGCAGTGGACTTCAGGCAGGTGGACCCAGGCCCATCCCCCCCTACCTGTTACAACTGTCCTGCTTAATGCTTAGTCGTCCAACCCCCCCAAACCCACTGTACCCACATGTAGGTGCCCCCCTTCACCCCTTAGGGCTATAGTAATGGTGTAGACTTGTGGGCAGTGGGTTTTGAGGGGGATTTGGGGGGCTCAACACACAAGGGAAGGGTGCTATGCACCTGGGAGCTCTTTTACCTTTTTTTTTGTTTTTGTAAAAGTGCCCCCTAGGGTGCCCGGTTGGTGTCCTGGCATGTGAGGGGGACCAGTGCACTACGAATCCTGGCCCCTCCCACGAACAAATGCCTTGGATTTATTCGTTTTTGAGCTGGGCGCTTTCATTTTCCATTATCACAGAAAAACAAAAACGCCCAGCTCACAAATTGTCGAATAAAAGATGGACGTCTAGTTTTTTCAAAAATACGGTTCAGTCCGCCCCTTCACGGACCCGTTCTCGGAGATAAACGCCCATGGAGATAGACGTTTTCGTTCAATTATGCCCCTCCACATAACTTCTCCTCTCTTCGATCCCCATTGTGCCTGAACCTTAATCGACCACAACATCACCATGTATTTGTTTCACTACCGGACTTGGCGAACGCCATTATGGTACTCTGTAAGCCACATTGAGCCTGCAAATAGGTGGGAAAATGTGGGATACAAATGTAACAAATAAATAAACCACATTGAACATAATGGCTAATGTGGGTTAGAAATGTCAATTAATATAATAAGAACAGAAGAATAGTCATACTGGGTCAGACCAATGGTCCATCTAGCCCAGTATCCTGTTTTCCAAACAGTGGCCAAGCCAGGCCACAAATACCTGGCAGAAACCCAAATCGTGACAACACTTCATACTACAAATCCTAGGGCAATAACAGACTATGGACTTTTCCTCCAGGAATTTGTCCCAACCTTTTTAAAACCCAGATACACTAACCACTGTTACCTCATCCTCTGGCAAAGAATTCCAGAGCTTAACTATTCATTGACTGAAAAGAAATCCTCCTATTTCTTTTTAAAGATTATCTATGGCAATGCCCTGAGTTATATGGCTAACCTCATAGACCTACCAACCAGAAACACAATTAGAACATCACGAACATTGGACCATTGGAAGAATGGAGTGGAAGAGTGGCCTAGTGGTTAGGGTGGTAGATTTTGGTCCTGGGGAACTGAGGAACTGAGTTTGATTCCCACTTCAGGCACAGGCAGCTCCTTGTGACTCTGGGCAAGTCACGTAACCCTCCATTGCCCCATGTAAGCCGCATTGAGCCTGCCATGAGTGGGAAAGTGCGGGGTACAAATTTAACAAAAAAAAAAATCTTCACTACCCTAGCTGCAAGGGACTCACGTACAAATCAATTTACGGATTCAGCTTCTCCTATATAAGCACACAACTATGGAACGCATTACCAAAAGCCATAAAGACAACGCAGGATCACCTCAACTTCCAGAAATCACTAAAGACTGATCTGTTCGAAAAGGCATACCCTACTGATCCAACTTAAGTAACTGAACTCAGCAACATAATGAAACTATAACCTGCAATGAACAATATATCACTCTACTTCTCTTGATTCTCTAATGTTGTGTAACAACATCACTCTGTATTTGTTTCATCACCGGAGGTGGCCTACACCTCACGGTACTATGTAAGCCACATTGAGCCTGGGAAAATGAGGGGTACAAATGCAACAAATAAATAAATTAAAGTATTTCCATGTAACTTCCTCGAGTGTCCCCTAGTCTTTGTACTTTTGAAATGAGTAAAAAATCATAAGTACATAAGTATATAAGTAATGACACACTGGGAAAAGACCAAGGGTCCATCAAGCCCAGCATCCTGTCCACGACAGCGGCCAATCCAGGCCAAGAGCACCTGGCAAGCTTCCCAACGTACAAACATTCTATACATGTTATTCCCGGAATTGTGGATTTTTCCCAAGTCCATTTAGTAGCGGTTTATGGACTTGTCCTTTAGGAAACCGTCTAACCCCTTTTTAAACTCTGCTAAGCTAACCGCCTTCACCACATTTTCCGTCAATGAATTCCAGAGTTTAATTACACGTTGGGTGAAGAAAACTTTTCTCCGATTTGTTTTAAATTTACTACACTGTAGTTTCATCGCATGCCCCCTAGTCCTAGTATTTTTGGAAAGCGTGAACAGATGCTTCACATCCACCTGTTCCACTCCACTCATTATTTTATATACCTCTATCATGTCTCCCCTCAGCCGTCTCTTCTCCAAGCTGAATCAATTCACTTCTACTCATTCTACACCACTCAGGATTTTGTAGACCTCATCCATCTCTTTTCCAAGCTGAAAAGCCCTAACCTCTTTAGCCCTCTGGGGACAGGGAAATACTTACTGTACCTTGAATGTCATTTACTTTCAAATAGGTGTGATGAACCCAAACAAATAAACCTACAACAGTTTACAATTTTCCTGGTCACGGCCCTGCCTTTGACCATTAATGTTCCAGGATTCCATTGGTGCCCCTTAACTTATCACCCACATGCCAATGCTGAAGATTCACACCCACACTTCTGGAAACTGTATTTGTTGGAATGAAATCTTTTCCACAGAAGTTAAATTTCTGATTACCAGTTTAAGACTAGAGTACTACTGGAACATTCTGGATTAAGACATGGGGAAAACTATTATGCACAATTTTCCCTGACCTCTTATGCCGTCCTTGTTACAAGTTGAGGATGAGATTTGTGGTAGAACATTGAGTCACAGAAATATTTTTTTTTTTATTTTTGTTACATTTGTACCCCGCGCTTTCCCACTCATGGCAGGCTCAATGCGGCAGGCAATGGAGAGTTAAGTGACTTGCCCAGAGTCACAAGGCACTGCTTGTGCCGGGAATCGAACTCAGTTCCTCAGGACCAAAGTCCACCACCCTAACCACTAGGCCAGGTAATTCTAGGCAGGGTAATTCTGCTGTGGCCCCAGGAGTAGTGCCTAATGGTTAGTGCAATGGGTTAAGAACCAGGGAATCCTGGTTCCAATCCCACTGACACCCCATCAGGCTTATTTTTGAAAGAGAAGGGCACCCATCTTTCGACACAAATCGGGAGATGGGTGTCCTTCTCCCAGGGTCGCTCAAATCGGCATAATCAAAAGCCGATTTTGGGCGTCCTCATCTGCTTTCCATCGCGGGGACGACCAAAGTTCCCGGGGCGTGTTGTAGGCGTAGCGAAGGTGGGACTGGGGTGTGCCTAACACATGGGTGTCCTCGACCCATAATGGAAAAAAGAAGGGCGTCCCTGGCGAGCACTTGGGCGACTTTACTTGGTCCATTTTTTCTTACGACCAAGCCTCAAAAAGGTGCCTGAACTGATCAGATGACCACCGGAGGGAATCGGGGATGACCTCCCCTTACTCCCCCAGTGGTCACTAACCCCCTCCCACCCTAAAAAAAAACTTTTTAAATATTTTTTGCCAGCCTCAAATGTCATACCCAGCTCTCTGACAGCAGTATGAAGCTCCCTGGAGCAGTTTTAGTGGGTGCAGGCAGGTGGACCCAGGCCCATCCCCCCCCCACCTGTTACACTTGTGGAGGTAAATGTGAGCCCTTCAAAACCCACCAGAAACCCACTGTACCCACATGTAGGTGCCCCCTCCATCCCTTAGGGCTATACTAGTGGTGTACAGTTGTGGGGAATGGGGGTTTTTTTTGGGGGGGGGGGGTTGGAGGGCTCAGCACCCAAGGTAAGGGAGCTATGCACCTGAGAGCAATTTCTGAAGTCCACTGCAGTGCCCCCTAGGGTGCCCGGTTGGTGTCCTGGCATGTCAGGGGGACCAGTGCACTATGAATACTGGCTCCTCCCATGACTAAAGGGCTTGGATTTAGTCATTTCTGAGATGGGCGTCCTCAGTTTCCATTATCGGTGAAAATCGGGGACGACCATCTCTAAGGACGACCATCTCTAAGGTTGACCTAAATTTTGCGAATTGGGCGTCCCCGACCGTATTATCGAAACGAAAGATGGACTCCCATCTTATTTCCATAATACAGGTTTCCCCGCCCCTTTGCCGGGACGTCCTGCGAGGACGTCCTCAGGAAAACTTGGGCGCCCCTTTCGATTATGCCCCTCCATGTGATCTTGGACAAGTCTCTTAGGGGTCTTTTTACTAAGGTGCGCTAAAAAAATCAGTGCGTCTGTAAAAAAAGGCCTTTTTTTTAAAAATTTGCCTAAAAATGGACGTGTGGCAAAATAAAAATTGGTGCGCGTCCATATTGGGTCTGAGACCTTACCGCCACCCATTGACTTAGCGGTAAGGTCTCATGCTGTAATCGTGCAGTAATCATCTATGCATGTAGAATGACAATTACCGCCTAGTTTCCGCCACATGCAGGAAAATAAAAACATAATTACCATCCGGGCCATGCAGTAGCCGAGCGGCAACTCCAAATTGACGCATGTAGAACGCATTACGCACCTACGTGGCTTAGTAAATGGGCCCTTTAATATTGCATTGCCTCAGGGGACCTAACTGTAACTCACCTTCAGCTACTACTGAAAACAATAAAAACCAAAGCCAAATCCTAAGACCACTGGCTCATTTCACATAGACGCTTGAGCTGAGCATCCATCTCATAAGCTACAGGTGAAATGATCTGAAACATTATGCTCAGACACCCACATAGTAACCAGAGTTTATGGGAAAGAAAAGTAAGTGTTTTGTAAGATAAGGGGGAAAAAATGTGTGGAAGGATCTTAACGTTAATAAATCCTTATCCACAACTGGAAAGGACAAACATTGGAACTGTGAAATGGGGAGAATAGATCACCAGTGCCCTCTACAGGTCACTGTGTCTTACTACACCACTATGCAAAGGCTTTCTGATTCAGGAAACTTTACCAGCAATACAATTTATGTGTTGCCCAGGTCCAGATGCTCAAAACTCTGGTGCTGTACAAAACTGGGCTGGAGAAATACCGCCCTGTCAGTGCATCTGCTCAACTCCCTCATGCTGAACGTTAATGACATGCAAATTTAAGCACAATCATAGCATTGAGCTTTTGCTAAGGGGGTGGATGGTTCCTGCTGCATGAACTCTAGAGCTGTGTGTTAAGCATATTCCCAGAGGGCCAGTAGGGAGGGGGGAAGGAAGAAGAAGAGCAGCCAGGTTGCCTCTATCCTGTTATGACCTGGAGTGATTTTACATATGCCTCCTGGAAGTAAGGTGACTCTCTGTTCTGGAAAGTTTGGCTCTTTAATTTACAGTTTTGAGTATTTTTTATTTAAGTAGCTGTAGTCTCTTATCATTTTATTTATTTAGATTTTGCTCACACCTTTTTCAGTAGTAGCTCAAGGTGAGTTCCATTCAGGATATTTCTCTGTCCCAGGAGGGCTCACAATCTAAGTTTGTACCTGAGGCAATGGAGGGTTAAGTGACTTTGCCCAAGATCACAAGGAGCAGCAGTGGCATTTGAACCGGCCACCTCTGGATTGCAAGACTGGTGCTCTAACCACTAGGCCCCTCCTCCACTCTGTTAAGTTTAACATCTTTAAGGATTCTTTTTGCTTGCATCTCTTTGGCCCATGGAATCTTTTCCTGCTTCCAAGCACCCTAATGCCAGTTCTGAGCTGGCATAGGATTTGGAGCGCTATGGGCACCCTTGTGTTGTCCGCGGTTGTCGGAGCATTGGAGCAAATAACAAATGACCCATACTTGTATGCATTATCATACTACTTGCGCTGATGGCGAGTATGGGTGTTGTTTCCTGCAGTTGGGGTATTTCACCATACTGCATCAGTAAACGCGGGCTCTTGTCTGGTGCAAATGACCTCTAGAGCCTGCGTCTACTGTTCAGCATTGGGGCCTGAAGCACTAGGGATACACAATCATTAGTGTACATCCAGCTTATTAGCATGCCTTAAAACATTACATTGATTTAGTATGCATTAACTTGTGAATTAACACACACTAAGGCAATTAATGCAGGTTAAAAAAATTTTATCACAAATGTGTGAAATGATCTAAACCAGTGGTTCCCAAAACCTGGTTTATTTTGAAGGCTTTGTAAAAACTTATTGAGCAAAAATCTACCCACAGAAGCCTGTGCAACTATCTGAAGATACTTTGTATCTGGGATAAGGTTTCAAGCAAAAATATTCATGCAATTTCGTTTTGAAAACTGATGCAAAGCCTGCAGATAAGTAAAGTATGCACTGTCTGTGTCCCGATGCTAACAAATTGCCCTTGAATGGTTAAAATAAATGATAGGGAAATGGGACTTGATATACCGCCTTTCTGAGGTTTTTGCAACTACATTCAAAGCGGTTTACATATATACAGGTACTTACGGATAGATGCACTAAGCTTTCCGAGCCAGCAACGGGGGTTTTAAACTGGTTTTAAACCGGGGACATGCACAAAAAGGCATTTTCCTGTCGTGGTAGCAGCTAACGAAAACGGAATGCAAATGATCCAAAGGCTGCACTACCATTGCAAGGCTATCGTAATGAGATGCACTACGTTTTTCCGATCCCCTTACCGTGAAAAACCTAACGGGAGGTCTACACCTCTCGTTGGGGCAAATCAGAAGAAAAAAATGTCGTCAGGGACGTCCTTTTTGGACGTCCTTCACTCAATCCCACCCCTCTAAAAAGACATTCTTTTTACAGGCTACAAGCTAATCTACAGTTCAGAGGCAAGAGAATAAAAACTAACTTGGCAATACGGAGGAGCCTGTCTCTTTCTCACGTGAACCTTCCAGCCCAGAAAAGCTGCTTTTTATTTTCTTTCAGCCTAACACAAAGGTAAGCGATGCATAAGCAGTTTTCAGCTTGCACGCCCCCTCCCCCAGGATCGGGACGTGTGAGGATGCAAATCAAATCTTTTTGGATGTCCCTCCCCCTCCAGGTCTCTCTCTCAGCCAATCACAGCGCGTTTAGCTGATACTGGTAACAGCTAAACGCGCTGTGATTGGCTGAGACCAGGAGGGAGGGACGTCCAAAAAGTTTTGATTTGTATCCTCGCACGTCCCGATCCTGGGGGGGGGGGGGAGGCGCAAGCTGAAAACAACCTTAAGCTCCGTGAGTCTCTCTCCTGCTTCTCGCTGCTCGGCCAAAGGGATTCCTGGGAAGTTAGTGAAGGACGTCCATAAAGGACGTCATTGGCTGCTCTGCTCATGCTCGACTGGCCGACTGGCTTCCGAGGGAATAGAGAATGCAAGTGAGCTACAACGAGCAGCTCATTTGCATTCCATTCCCTTGATGCATGGCCGTTCCCTACCGATTCGCTATGGAATCGGTAAGGGAAGGGCTTTAACGATTTTTTTAGTGCATCTGGCCCTTATTTGTACCTGGGGCAATGGAGGGTTAAGTGACTTGCCCAGAGTCACAAGGAGCTGCAGTAGGAATTGAACCCAGTTCCCCAGGATCAAAGTCCGCTGAACTAACCACTAGGCTACTCCTCCATGGAACAATCTTGTTATACCCCAACTCCTTTGGGCCACTGACCACCATTCAAACTCTCTGGCCCTCCCTGACCTAGGGTGGTAAGTAATCTTACACCTCGTTCAAATTCAGTATGGGATACTCACTCTTGCTTCCATTTCTTGTGGCCTTCTGAATTGCAAGTGTGAGGAATAAATCCTCTTATACAAGACCTTTTATTTTCCTCTCACACCGAAATTCTATGTCTTACGGGGATACGGTTATGACTGTCCATTACTAGGTCCGCTCTAGAACTGGGTGTCTCCATTTAGGTTCTCCGAGGGCACAAGTCAGGATGCTGTTCTTATCACGTGGGTTCTTCTCTAGAAGACTAGCGTAACCTGGCATCCGTACACCCGCCATTACCCCCCAGCCTTAGAGCTGTTACCATTTATTTATTTAGTTGTTGCATTTGTATCCCACATTTTCCCACCTATTTGCAGGCTCAATGTGGCTTACATAGTACCGTGATGGCGATCACCAATTCCGGTACGAGAAACACAGAGTGGTATTGCATAAGAGTTCAAGAGTGGTGTTAGTGAATTAAGTAGAGGAGTTGAGTTTTGTCCAGTTCCATTATAGGTTTTGTTGCGTTGCATGTTTCTGGTGTTTAAGTTGGATCATTTTGCTATGCCTTTTTGAACAAGTTGGTCTTTAATGATTTCCAGAAGTCTATTAGGTCGTGCATTGTTTTCGTGACGTTTGGTAGTGCATTCCATAGTTGTGTGCTTATGTAGGAGAAGCTGGATGCGTAGGTTGATTTCTATTTTAGCCCTTTGCAGCTTGGGTAGTGGAGATTTAGGTATGTGCGTGTTGTCCTTGTAAGTCCTGTCTATGTCCTGCCCCTGTATGTAGCCCCCTTGCAAATAAGACATGATAGAAATTAAGGGGTCCTTTTACTAAGGTGCACTGAAAAATGGGGCTGCGCTAGTGTAGGCGCGTGTTTTGGGCACACGCAGATCCAATTTCCAGCGCACCTGTAAAAAAGGCCTTTCTTTTATTTTTACCGAAAATGGTCGTGCGGCAAAATAAAAATTGGTGTGCGTCCATTTTGGGTCTGAGACCTTACTGCCACCCACTGACTTAGTGGTAAGGTCTCATACAGTAACCATGCAGTAACTGTCCACATGTGTAGAATGACGATTACCGCCTGGTTCCGCCATGCGCCAGAAAATAAAAATTATTTTCCGACGTGTGTAGCGAACACGCGTAAAAAAACAAAATTACCACCTGGGTCACGCAATAGCCAGGCAGTAACTCCGAAATGACATGCATTGGGCATGCGTAGGTGCTTACGCGGCTTAATAAAAGGGCTCCAAAGTGCGTATTTGCAAAGTAGCGCCTAGGTGACTTGCTGGCATATGCGTTGCATCAATGGTATTCTAAACATTTACATGTGTACCCCCAAATTCTGTATAGGGTGCCCAAAATTGGGCATCCAGATTTGTGTGTAACAAGCCAATTAACATTAGTAATTGGGTGCAATTATTGATGTTAATTGGCACTCGTTAAAACTTGTGTGCGCATCTGGCTGTGCACTATTGTAGAAGTCGAGGCGCCTAACTCTACTAGCGCATAGTTGAAAAGGGGGTGTGGCCATGAGTGTGTCAGGGGCATTCTGAAAGGTTGTGCGCGGCATTAGAAAATGCAGCCTCAGCGTGTCTAAGTTGGGCACCGGCATTTACACCAGGTTTCAGCAGATGCAAGTCTGGCGCCTAAAGTTAGCCCCAAAAATCGGTGGGCAGATGCCCTTTCTAGTATCATGCTGAGTGCCAATTTTTTTTGGCTCTGAATTTGAAGTATTATTTATTGAATTAGCCCGTAATGCGCATAGCATGGTCGTGCCTCGTTTCTAGAACTGCCCTGTATTTATTTGTATCTGAACAGCACTGCATAAATGAGTGTACGTACACCAGACAAATGATTAATAAGAATATTGGGTGACACCCTAGATTTTCAATTGGTCATGTCCTCAGCGGTAAGCAGACAAAAACTCTGTTGCAGCTCCTGCAGTTCAGTCTGCAGCCTGAACTGACAGATCCACTGCTGTGAGATAATCTCGCTTTCACTAGATTTCTGAAGACAGACATATAATCCAGAGATACAGCTGAATTCTCACTTTAAAATACCATTAAGAGCAGTCACAGATAATCCCAGTAACTGATATCAGCTTCTCCTGCTGCAGGGGAAGGAGGAAGGAAGGCACCTGAGCAGAAAAGCTCTAAACCTCCAGAGACTACAAGGCACAGCTAAACAATCGCAGGAAGAGAAAGTAAACCCACCTTTCCTAGAAGCAACTGGCCTTAAGAACAGAAATCACTTGTAAAGCGAAGTGTCCACAGCAATGACTAAACACCACTTCACATAGCCAGGTTTCTTCCCTTCCTCTAGGAACGCAAATATTTAAGAGATTCTATTCCTTACATATTGGTAGGGTGCACAGCTCTGGTTAGAGGAACTGGGTGTGCAGAATTCATCTTTCTTTTCTATCTCTCACTTACCTGGAAAGGCCTCACCTTTCCTGGTTTCTAAATCAAGCCCCAGCTGAAGAGTCTGACCTGTACGTCTGGATGCACCACGCCCCAAAACATGTTCTTCCGTTCTGTGACTCCGCCTCCTTACCTGGAGGCTTCCTCAACCAGCCCCACCTGGGAAGGTGGGTGGGACGGAGCCTAGGCAAGTCACGGACAGAAGGATGCCGGTTCTATTCTCTGAGACTGCCACCTCTGGTACCTGAAAAGTCAGGCTATGCCATCCTGAATTTTATAGGTACAATCTTAGGGCTAAGTCTGTATAGTCAGAAATCTAAGAATATTTAAAAATAGGCCACCGAACAGCAGTAGCTCCCTGGCCTTGGCAGTGAAGCATTAGCTCAGCCATTTCCAACCCATTCCTCGGGGCACACCTAGCCCCATCAGATTTTCAGGATATCCACAATGAATATTCATAAGTTAGATTTGAATGCAATTGAAGCGTTGCATGCAAATCTACCTCATGCATATTCATTGTGGATATCCTGAAAACCCGATGGGGCTAGGTGTGCTCCAAGTAATGGGTTGGGAATGGCTACATTAGCTCCTTCGCACCTTCCACAAACTCCATACCGTATGGGAAAGTTAGTCCAGGCCTGGTTTTCTACCTTTCATCCATAGGAACAAGTAAATGACATCTCTTTAATGAATTACCTTAATACATGTCGAACTTGTTTTTTTAGAGACGTTCTCCCTTGATCAAGTGAAAGCAAAAGGACATCGCCAAGTGGACCAATGTGCTAAATTCAGAGCTGCCAAGTTATCCAGTTCCAGAAGGGACATCAAAGACCAGTCCTGGATTTCCCTGTCCTGAATCGTTGTAGAATCTGAGGAATTAAGTTCAATGGATAAAATCCAGGACTACAAATACCACAATGCTTTGGGACATAAGTCCAAAAGTAGGACTGGCCAAAAGGTCTCCCACCTGGAACTAGGAAACTTGGCTAAGGTTACCATATGGGGCCAAAAGTCAGGCCCCAGCGGAACCAGCTCGGCTATTTTTTTCTTTTTTGGAGTGGAGGAGTGACCTAGTGGTTAGGGTGGTGGGCTTTGGTCCTGGGGAACTGAGGAACTGAGTTTGATTCCCACTTCAGGCACAGGCAGCTCCTTGTGACCCTGGGCAAGTCACTTAACCCTCCATTGCCCCATGTAAGCCGCATTGAGCCTGCCATGAGTGGGAAAGCGCAGGGTACAAATGTAACAAAAATAAAATAGATACTATTGGAGATTCTACATGGAATGTTGCTACTATTGGAGATTCTACATGGAATGTTGCTATTCCACTAGCAACATTCCATGTAGAAGGCTGCGCAGGCTTCTGTTTCTGTGAGTCTGGACGTCAGACTCACAGAAGCAGAAGCCTACGCGGCCACATTGGTGATCTGCAGGGGCCGACTTCTACATGGAATGTTGCTAGTGGAATAGCAACATTCCATGTAGAATCTCCAATAGTAGCAACAGGAGGAGTGGCCTAGTGGTTAGGGTGGTGGACTTTGGTCCTGAGGAACTGAGTTCAATTCCCACTTCAGGCACAGGCAGCTCCTTGTGACTCTGGGCAAGTCACTTAACCCTCCATTGCCCCATGTAAGCCACATTGAGCCTGCCATGAGTGGGAAAGCGTGGGGTACAAATGTAACAAAAATATGACTCCAGAAAAAGGAGGACAGATTGAGCCAGTCTGGGTTTTACGTCCATTGTTTTCAATGGAAGCAAAACCCGGACTGGATCAATGTGTCCTCTTTTTTCTGGAGTCATATGTTAACCCTAAACTTGGCAGCCCTCTAAATGCCACCCAAAAGCAGTCTGCAGATGACAATTGTTTAAAGAAAATGAGTTGTCCTCTCAGAACAGTTATGCAGTCTCCAAAACTGTAAGCAAGGCTGTAAAAGGCAATCTCTCTTGTTATTCTCTTCCCTGCCCCCCACCCCCACCAAGGAAGCTTACAGTATAAATACCAAAAGTCAGGTGTCCAGTTCTCCCCGTCTCACAAGCTCAACTACAACTCTCACAAGGCTTTAGGTGAGTTCTCTGTACTTACTATAAAGATTTATATTTAGAAACCAAGTCAATGCTTCACTTAACTGTATGCAGGGGACTTTCTCATTCCTGCACAACCTAACAATATCAAAACAGTGCGTTGGAAGGGAAAAAACGAAAGGAGTGTAAGGCGGCGTTTCCTCTTTAAAAAAACACAACAGATTTTTTTTTTTGTTTGCTCCAGAATTCTTTTAAGGTTTTGGTCTAATGGATCCCTTGTGGGGAAGGGGGAGGGGTTGCGGATGTTGGATGGTTTGGAGTATGATTAGCAGCATTGGTTTGTTATTGTTTTGGTTTTTATGTAAATACATATGTTTGTG
The DNA here is from genome assembly GCF_901765095.1 of Microcaecilia unicolor. Taxonomy (NCBI): domain Eukaryota; kingdom Metazoa; phylum Chordata; class Amphibia; order Gymnophiona; family Siphonopidae; genus Microcaecilia; species Microcaecilia unicolor. The sequence goes on from NC_044038.1 coordinate 234,083,667, forward strand.
TTTGTTGTCTATTTTTACATATTTTCTTCTCCACTCATTGTTTTGATTTGTTTATGTGGTTTGCATATTTTTTTTCTTTATTGTATTTCATGATTTTTATATCACTGTTCTGTATTTTCAAAGATAACTGTGGCTGGTTGTTTCAATAGCATAAGCAAGATAAATGTTTATTAAAATAAATATGTTAGTCCTTCATATTCAAAATTATACTTGCATCCTTGAGGCATAAAATGCTGTCTTCTTTGGTGGCCTTTAAAGGCATGAAGTACAACCCATGAACTTTGTGGCGCTGGGTGAAACCTTGTCCAGATACAAACATTCATTTCAGAGCTTCAGGATATGGCAGCCGGTAAATAAACTCTTAGCTACATAAAAGATGTTCACACAAACCATGTGGTAATTATACATTTAATCAAGCTGTTCTTTCTAATTCTATGTCTGTGTGGACAGGATGAAAGTAATTTATTTAAAAAAAAAATAACCATTGGAATTCTGTTCATTCTAATATTCCCTTGGCCTAAAATGACAGTGAGTGTAAAAAAAACTCACAGGCCTTACCGTATAGGTTAAATGCATAAGTGCATAAATATCGCCATACTGGGACAGACCGAAGGTCCATCAAGCCCAGCATCCTGTTTCCAACAGTGGTCAATCCAGGTCACAGGTACCTGGCAGAAACCTAAATAGTAGCAACATTCTATGTAGAACCCCAAAGAGTAACAAGATTCTAGAATTCTAAAGAATAACAAGATTCCATGCAGAATTTCAAAGTGTAGCAACATTGTAGAACCCAAAGAGTAGCAAGATTCCATTCAGAATCCCTAGTACATAAGTGTTGTCATACTGGGACAGGTCGAAGGTCCATCAAGACCAGAATCCTGTTTCCAACAGTGGCCAACCAGGTCACAAGTACCTGGCAAGATCCCAAAACATCTTGTTATTGGATAAGGTTCAGGAAGACAACTTTCAAAACTCTGCAGGCAGCGGCAAATGCAAAGCCCAGCCCGCTGGTACTTTCCTGTGAACGTTTCACCAGAATACATGCAGTCATTTTTTTTCCAATGCTACAAACCCTGCATCGTTTTGAAAATACAAAACCACATTTACCTTCCCTAGGCTAACCCCACCCAGAGAACACCTCCAAGCAACAGAATGAGCATTATTTCACAAATACATGGGGGGTGGGTTCTAACATTCAGTCTGATATTTAGGAGCTGTTTTCAGCTGCAAACAAACTTAGAAGCAAAACTTTAGGAGTTCAAGGCCAGATTCTATAAATGGTGCTGACGATTACTAGGCTGCGGTAAAAATGGCCCTTCGCTAGCAGCGGGGTCCATTTTTGCCGCACTTTGAGGCCCTTTGTACCGCAGCGGGTAAAAAGGCTGAAAAAGACATGGTCATGCAATAAGATTGCTCTTACCGTGTGGCTACGTGGGGGAGGGGGAGCACTTACCACCACCCATTGATGTGGCAGTAAGGGCTCCCGCGCTAACCTGGTGGTAACCAGATAGCATGCGGCACTGCCCCGATTACCGTCGGGTAGCCCCCGGTTGAAATATTTTTTGAGCATTTCCACTAGTGCCGGAAATGCTGCGCGCTGGGAGCAGAACTACTGCCGGTATCCGCACTGGGCTGGCGATAGTTCCGGAATGGTGAGAAGCAAGCCCACGTTGGGCTTGCTGACGCTTAGTAAGAGGGTCCATAGGTGCTGGAAAAAATTGGCGCTAAGTGACGTTCTGTCAGGGGCGCACTCTTTAGAGAACAGCGCTTAAAGGAAGATCTCGCACCTAACTTACACCTGCTGAAACCTGGTGAAAATGTTACGCCCACTGACCTCGTATTCTATAACTATGCTATAATTGTGTAAGAGCTGTTTTTTCACGCTTCATCAACTGCGTTTAATTACGCATTTTTTTTTACTGAGATATGCTTCATAGTCTCATCCTGTTGCTGCTTTATTGCCAAATTTGATTACTACTACTACTACTATTTAACATTTCTAAAGCGCTATCAGGGTTGCGCAGCGCTGTACAATTAACAAAGAAGGACAGTCCCTGCTCAAAGGAGCTTACAATCTAAAGGACAAAAAGTGCAGTCAATCAAGATTGAGGCAGTCTAGATTTCCTGGATAGAGGTACAATGGTTAGGTGCCGAAAGCGACATTGAAGAGGTGGGCTTTGAGCAAGGATTTGAAGATGGGCAGGGAGGGGGCCTGGCGAATGGGCTCAGGGAGTTTATTCCAAGCATGGGGTAAGGCGAGGCAGAAAGGGCAGAGCCTGGAATTGGCGGTGGTGGAGAAGGGTACCGAGAGGAGGGATTTATCCTGCGAGTGGAGGTTACGGGTAGGAACATAAGGGGAGATGAGGGTAGAGAGGTAATGGGTGGCTGCAGATCGAGTGCATTTGTAGGTTAGAAGGAGAAGCTTGAACTGAATGCAGTACCTGATCGGAAGCCAGTGAAGTGACGAGGAGAGGGGTGATATGAGCATATCGGTCTAGGCGGAAGATAAGACTGTGACATCATCTACTCAGGTTTGCCACATTCACTGTTAAAGAAATTGCAATTAATCCAGAACATAGCGATTAAGTTACTGTATCATGCTAAAAAAAAAATCTAATCATGTACCCTTTACTTAAAGAAAAACATTGGTTACCTATAGAACAAAGAATGACTTACAAGATATTGCTAATCACTTGTAACAATAAGTGATTACGTTCTAATCTATTACCACCAAGAACGATACATTGTAAGCCACATTGAGCCTGCAAAGAGGTGGGAAAATGTGGGATACAAATGCAATAAATAAATAAAGTGTTTAAAGTGGGATCCCCGGATTATTTGGCCTTTCTTACAATCCCAAAGAATCCTATGTTCTATGTGATTATCGATTGGTACTTCCCGACCCTAAACATACACACCTCAAATCTAGAAGGTATAGTGCTTTTTTTTTATTTTAGTGCCCCTGCTTCTTGGAACAATTTCCCACTCTATCTCTGCAGTATTGCTCTCAATGGAGGAGGGTGAAGAGTGGAGTGCCGCAGGGATCTGTACTAGGACCGGTGCTATTTAACTTATTTATAAATGATACTGTCAATCGGAACCACGAGTGAGGTGATCAAATTTGCAGCTGATACAAAACTATTCAAGCTTGTTAAAACACATGTGGACTGTGAAATGTTGCAGAAAGACTTTAGGAAATCGGAAGACTGGGCATCCAAATGGCAGATGAAATTTAATGTGGGCAAATGCAAGGTAATGCACCTTGGAAAGAATAATCCGAATCACAGTTACCTGATGCTAGGGTACACCTTGGGAGTCAGCGCTCAAGAAAAAGATCTGGGTGTCGTTGTAGACATTAGGCCGAAATCTTCTGCTCAGTGTGCGGCGGCGGCAGCCAAAAAAGCAAACAGGATGCTAGGAATTATTAGGAAAGGGATGGTGAATAAGACCGAAAATACTGAAATGCCTTTATGGCTCCATGGTGCATCTGCACCTTGAGTATTGCGTTCAGTTCTGGTCGCCTGCACCCGGGGCTCCCGGCTCTGTACTTTGGTAACAATTTTTTTGAGATGCTTGTATTATTGAAACTTGTACTTACTGCCTTTCTCTGGTTGTCGATTGGATCTGTGTCTTTTGTTGTCAACGTTTTTCTTTTTAAGTTCCTAGTCTACGGAAGAGTCTGTCTTTTGATGTTAAATCTGAATATTCCTAATTGTTTGAAGGCAAGTACCCAAGAATCGGAAAGCCTTTTCAATTGTTGAAGTAACAGAAACATAAAATTGTAAATCGGCAGCATATAAACGAAAGTGAACATCCAAACCAGATAATAATTGACAAATAGGACTAATGTAAATGTTTTTAAAAACTGGCTGAAAGTGCCGATCCCTGTGGGATGCCAGGTGAAATATCGAACCAGTCAGAAGACTGATCTTCAAACTGAACTCTAAACTTTCTTTGTGGCGAAAATGATTCAAACCATTTCAACACAAGACCATCAATTCCCAGCGTTCTTTAATGGTGGTTTAAGATACCGTGATGAACGGGATTGAAAGCAGCCGAGATATCTAAGGTAACCATAAAATATTCAGCTCCCTTATCAAACCCTGCACGCAGGGAATCAATGACAGAAATCAAAAGAGTCTCTGAGGAGTTGCAAGGTCTGAAACCAAAGCGATGTTTACTCGAGCCATCATTTCAATCCGAAAAATCTTGAAGCTGATTTAAAATTTCCTTTTCCAATATCTTAGCCAAAAACTTCAAGTTTGAAATGGGACAGTAATTGTTCAGATCATTTAAATTACCTTTTTCATTCTTTAAAATTGGGATCATAGATACATTTTTCAAACTTGATGGAACCTTAGCTTCTAAGACTTACAGGTCCAACCAAATCAGTCGTTAAAGCTTGCGTAACTGATGGAGAACAAACATCCAAGGAACACAAAGTTGTTTTCGTGTTTCAGCAGAGACACTAAGGTGCACCGTGATGTGTGGATTTACAATTCTCGTTTACCTAGCGGTTGTTGGCAAGGGCCTAATTAGATTGTGATTTTGCATAAATTGTGGACCTCCTGATATTAGACCTGTATTACAGTTTCCACCTCTCTGATTCCTTATGGGAAATATTAATATCTTCTAATCCCTATGATGGACCTCTGATCTTTCCCAGGCCATCCTGTTTCTAGAGATGCCAAGTTACCCAGTTTCAGGCTGGAGGTTTTGGAACAACCCTGGATTTCTGACCATCCCATTTTGGTGCATTATGGATCTTGCAGCATTGATTCAATGGGCAGAATCAGGCACTGCAAAGCCCACACTGCTTTGGGTACTGGGTAATTTGGAATTTCTCTACTTCGCCTTCATTCTCCCACCCCCACCCCCACCCCCAATCTCATCAGGGCCAGCTCTACAGCACTTCCCCCTTTCTTTCTCTCTCTGTCCTTCACTCATCTTTCCCTCCTCTCTCAATACTAAGGGCTTTCTTCCTTCTCCCCAGCTGCCATCTTTCTCCCCCTCTGCCCAGCACCTGCTCCTCTATCCCCCCCCCCCCCCACCATACTCGGCATCTGCTCCTCTCTCTCTCCCCAGTCTACTTCCAAGACATCGCTGGCAAGCAACCTGCACCAGCCCTGCAGGCTACCCTCTACCACGTCCCCACCAGTGAAGAAACAGGAAGTGATGTCATTGAGTGTTTTTGTTAGCATAAAGTGCCTGGGTTGCTGCCTTATTACAGATCTGTATATTGCCAAGGCCCTGAAACAGGTAGTGCATAACCTGCCCATATGTAAATGAGAAAAACATCACGTGAGTGTATTTTATTTGGGAAAAAAGTGAGCAGAACTGCACAGAGATAGTAATGACAAAAAAACATTTTCTTGATTTTACCCTGTCAACTGCTTTGACCTGTATTCAGATAAGACCATTTAGTAAATTCAAATAAATGATCAACAATAATGGATAAAGAATATTATTATTATTAATTACATTTCTACCCCGCGCTTTCCCACACATAGCAGGTTCAATGTGGCTTACATAGTAAATAGAATTACAAAGTCTAAAATAGAATAGAAGATCTGAGTGACCGCTGAGGAACATATCTTTTTAACTTGTTATTTTATTTATTTTTACATTTGTACCCCGCGCTTTCCCACTCATGGCAGGCTCAATGCGGCTTACATGGGGCAATGGAGGGTTAAGTGACTTGCCCAGAGTCACAAGGAGCTGCCTGTGCCTGAAGTGGGAATTGAACTCAGTTCCTCAGGACCAAAGTCCACCACCCTAACCACTAGGCCACTCCTCCACTGTTGCTACTATTTGAGATTCTACATGGAATGTTGCTATTCCACTAGCAACATTCCATGTAGAAGTCGGCCCTTGCAGATCACCAATGTGGCCACGCAGGCTTTTGCTTGTCTGACGTCCTGCACGTATGTGCAGGACGTCAGACTCACAGAAACAGAAGCCTGCGCAGCCTTCTACATGGAATGTTGCTAGTGGAATAGCAACATTCCATGTAGAATCTCCAATAGTAGCAACATTCCATGTAGAATCTCCAATAGTATCTATTTTTTTTGTTACATTTGTACCCCACGCTTTCCCATTCATGGCAGGCTCAATGCGACTTACATGGGGCAATGGAGGGTTAAGTGACTTGCCCAGAGTCCCACTAGCAACATTCCATGTAGAAGTCGGCCCTTGCAGATCACCAATGTGGCCGCGCAGGCTTCTGCTTCTGTGAGTCTGACGTCCTGCACACGTCAGACTCACAGAAACAGAAGCCTGCGCAGCCTTCTACATGGAATGTTGCTAGTGGAATAGCAACATTCCCTGTAGAATCTCCAATAGTATCTATTTTATTTTTGTTACATTTGTACCCTGCGCTTTCCCACTCATGGCAGGCTCAATGCAGCTTACATGGGGCAATGGAGGGTTAAGTGACTTGCCCAGAGTCACAAGGAGCTGCCTGTGCCTGAAGTGGGAATTGAACTCAGTTCCTCAGGACCAAAGTCCACCACCCTAACCACTAGGCCACTCCTTGTTAGAAAGATAAACTAGAAACTCAAAATACAATAACTTATTCACCAAATATGATATCTTAAATTTGACTCTTGTAGACACAGGCAATCCAGTGCAGTTTACACAAAAATGGGAATAATATGATCATACTTCTTACTCCCCACTGCCAATCCGGCTGCAATATTTTGAACCAATTGAAGTCTTTGTAGGCTGGTCTTACTCAACCCCTGAAACAGTGAATTACAAAAGTCTAATCTATTGGTTACCAAGGAATGCACAATTTTCATTATGTGTAGATTTCATGCTCCAGTTACTCTGTTGGTTATGTGGTAACCTAGTAGGTCTACCCAAGGCTGCCAGAGCTGTGCCCGCCGCTCCGTGCAGGTTGCATTCCTTCATACTGGCATCACAAACAGGACAGTCAGAAAGTTACCACAATGCCAACCACATACAGACAGATTTGATGCGACCTTGGAAGGGCAGCCCTATTATTTTGGCTACAGAATAGTCATATTCATTGTCAATTCATGATTAAACCAACAACCAACAGTGCTGACAACATTAATGAGGCTTATTTTCAAAGCACTTAGCCTCCCAAAGTTCCATAGAAACATATGGAACTTAGCCTCCCAAAGTGCTTTGAAAATATGCCTCTAAGTCTCTGTGCTTTGAAAATGCCTTCCCCTCCTCCTCTGAGATACACTCCTGGCATATAATATGAATGTGATATAAAACACACACACTTGTTCTATTTTTGGGACACAGACCGTAGAAGGCTCCACACAGATTGAATTTATTAACCGCCTTTATGAAGAGATCCACCCAAGGCAGTGTACAACAGGTACAGTTTAACATAAAACATCAATAGAAATCAAACAAAATAAAACATGGAAAAGAAAATAAGATGATACCTTTTTTATTGGACATAACTCAATACATTTCTTGATTAGCTTTCGAAGGTTGCCCTTCTTCGTCAGATCGGAAATAAGCAAATGTGGTAGCAGATAGTATATATAAGAGAAACATCGAAGCATTACTTTGACAGTCTGACAGAGTGGGAGGGTGGGGGTATGCATGGGGACATCAAAGCATTTCACTGATATTCTAACAGGATGGGTGTTGGTAGGTGAGAGGAGGGTGATAAACAGAGAAATACAGCTTTATGTTTTATAATGGGTTAGAAAACCCAGATCCTTGTTAAGTCCTGTCTGTTGGGTGTTAAAATATTCAATCATTCTTATTTCAAAGGTCTTACGTTCCTGTATTGTTTTAAAATTGCCTTTCAGTATTCTTACTGTGAAATCACTGGTGCAGTGTTCTGGTCCTGTAAAGTGTTGGCCCACAGGGGAGGGGGCTTGACTGGCACCGGCTATTTTCATGTGATGTCTGTGTAGATTGAATCTTGTCAAGCATCTGGCCTGTTTCTCCAATATAGCATCCTTCATTACATTTTTTACACTGAATGATATGTACCACATTGGAAGATGAGCATGTAAAATAGTCCTTTATGTTGAATATTTTTCCCTTGTGAATGACTGTGGGGTCTTGTGAAATATTTTGGCATAGCTTGCAGCTGTATGTGTTACAGGGAAACGTGCCCTTTTCTTTTTCAGTCTGTGTTGGGAGTTGCTTGGATGTCTCACTTATATATACTGTCAGCTAGCACATTTGCTTATTTCCGATGTGACGAAGAAGGGCAACCTTCGAAAGCTAATCAAGGAATGTATTAAGTTATGTCCAATAAAAAAGGTATCATCTTATTTTCTTTTCCATGTTTTATTTTGTTTGATTTCTATTGATAACCTTTAAGAGTGGACTAACACAGCTATCACACCTCTCTCTACATAAAACTTACCATTTTGTTAACAGCATAACAAACGAACAAGTAAAGACATTGACAGAAAGAAAGAGGAAAACTTGAAAGCAGCAAATTGAGACCTAATAATAGAACTACCGTGAAACAGTATCAACAATATACGCATTTAACAGCCCTGAAATTCAAATAACAGAGATATAATACAATGTTAGCATAATACTAATGAGACACCTAATAAGCATTAGAACATTCAAATAACATGGATATGATGCTAATGATTTTCTACAATACAGCTTAACATCTAGCGGAGAAACCGAGTGTAGATATGTGATGGGAACAAGAGGCCTGGTACAACGTTTGTTTTAAACTGGTCGAAGCCAGTCTAAAGCAAACGTTATTTAGCGTCTAATGTACAAAGGGATTCTGTATCCCTTTTACCGTTTGCCGTAGCAACTAACGATAGCCCTACGCACATGTATTACAACAAGCTCATTAGTATTAAAATGGGAACTCCGAGCGATGCACAGTCCTTTCTCTGCACCGAGTGCCTACCTTTAATGTGCAAAATTTTCCGGCAGGTCTGGAGCTGTCGGCATGTGGGGATGATCTGATGAAGCAGTCTGCTTGCATTACAGTTTGCTGGATGTATAGTACTGGGGTTAAATTGCCAAGCTGTCAGCAGACCAGGGCTAGCAAATGTAAACAAAGAAAAAAAACAAAATACTCCACACCCCCCCCCCCAAAAAAGCAACAACTGAGCAAACAATTCACAGACAAAGCATTTTCTTTGTAAACTAACCCCACCCCACCCCCAAATTCTTAAGTTATCACCACTGCTTTGCAATAGCCTTTTAAATGGAATAAACAAGTTTAAACACACGTTTTTTTTTTTTTTTAATGTTTTAGCCGGTCACGTGCACCGTAGCAGTGGAAAGTGAGCTTTGAAAGTGGAAGTGCACGCGCAGAACTTCAGCGCTTTCCGAGAGACTGTTCTGCGCATGTGCTAGGTGCTTTCCCGCCGCTTACAGATCTTTCGTGCCTCTCATTTGCATGCGATTTCCTTTGTGCATCAGTTGCTGTTTCAAAATCACTAAGTTCCCTGGCGGATATAAACGTGCACAGTGGTTTGTGCATCGGGGCCTCACTCAGGACCAGATTAGTGAGCTTCCCATTAGATGTGGTTTAAATTAAACTTCCACCTCCTACCACTGAAGTCAAGATGGAAATGAATTTCAAAGTTTAAAAGAAAACCATACAGTCAAATAAGGTGCTATGCATCTCATTGACATCAGAAGTAATTTACTATGACAGTTTTAAGAAAATCTGTGCTAAAGTTTAACACTGATTTTTATCCCACTTGCACGCCAGCCATAGGCAAGGGAAAGGGATGGACCACCAGGGTCATGACACAACGAACCCCACACAGAACAAACAGGGAGGGGGTAGGGAGGTTTGTTGGTTTTACTTCTGCCTGCAGGAGCGCTGTAGCCCCAGCAGGAGTCGCTTCAGCAAACAGAGCAGAATGAGTGTTTATGGGGTGTCCAGATCGTCACAGGTCTCTCAACATTTGTCAACAAGAATCACAATTCAGAAGGATGCCGAGCACTGTGAATCTCACATCTAGTCGAAAAAAAACCTAAATTGCTTAATTTTGAAGGGCTGTGAACGTACAATTTTGGTTCATTCGTTTTCGAATTTTTTTTTTTTTTTTTTTTTTTGGGGGGGGGGGGAGGGAGGTTGATTTTCAGACATTTGCTTTCAGAAACTAATACCCACTAAAAAGGTTTTAATGCACATAAATCAACTTTGTGTGCATTCATCTGTAGGTTGTGCGCGTGTAATGATGTCATGCAGGTTGGTTACGCACAGAACATTTCCCAAACCGAAACCGAATGCGCGTTCCTAGTAAACAGAGTTTTCTACATGAAGGCAAATATTTCGTAAACAATCCGAACTGGCCATTTCCTTGGATCTTTGTTAATAATACAAAATACTCATCATTTCTAGAATACAGATGCAGCCTCTCCCTCCTCCAACTACCGGCCCCAGCCTGAGCTTTAGCAAACTGACAGCGTTTCATCTATATAAGGCAGATTTTAGCTCGTTCCCTTGTGCAACTAAGTTTTCCCTCTTTGTCCTGCTCTCAGCATCTCCAGCTGGCCGGCAGCCAAGGGCTTCTCAGCATTCCTTCACCTTGTATGGCCAAATCCTTGGGGTGGGAGGAACCAGGAGAAATTAAGGCTGGTCTCCATTGGACAACTTGCTTCACCATCTACCCTCATTTACTTGCAGTCAGGGAGACCAAAATACAGCTCCTCGTTTCTTCAACTGGCAACTAACGAAAGGGTCTTGCTTGAACGGCTTCTGTCTCAGGTAAGGCAGGTTTTATTACTGCCCGCCGATTTACTGGATTCCTGATTTAGGGCGTTCAAGAGCGATTAGGCGCGGGATCGTGGGGCTTTTGCTTCACTTCCTCAAGAATTGCGTCTGATCTTTCGGTGTCTCTGTGTGTCCCACTAGTTGTGCTTCAGGGCAACACCAGTTAGAAGCAAGGGTTGGTGAAGAGTGGCAGAGGGGGAATTACAGGCAGGTGAGGTGCAAAATATAGAGTGGAGGAGTGGCCTAGTGGTTAGGGTGGTGGACTTTGGTCCTGAGGAACTGAGTTTAATTCCCACTTCAGGCACAGGCAGCTCCTTGTGACTCTGGGCAAGTCACTTAACCCTCCATTGCCACATTGAGCCTGCCATGAGTGGGAAAGCCCAGGGTACAAATGTAACAAAAATAAAATAGATACTATTGGAGATTCTACATGGAATGTTGCTATTCCACTAGCAACATTCCATGTAGAAGGCTGAGCAGGCTTCTGTTTCTGTGAGTCTGACGTCCTGCACGTCAGACTCACAGAAGCAGAACCCTGCGCGGCCACATTGGTGATCTGCAAGGGCTGACCTCTACATGGAATGTTGCTAGTGGGACTCTGGGCAAGTCACTTAACCCTCCATTGCCCCATGTAAGCCGCATTGAGCCTGGCATGAGTGGGAAAGTGCGAGGTACAAATGTAGCAAAAATAAAAAAATATAAATCTTGCTGTCAGTAAAAAAGGAATTTACTCCCCACAACTTGGCATCAGAAAACTGTGTGGGCAGGGGGGGGGGGGTCGTCATAATAGTAACCAGGAAACCAGAATATGAAACCCTGCTTCAGTTGCTTATTGTCTCAGGCTGGCATAAGAAATTCAATTGTGTTTTTCTGTATTTGGGGTTAGGGGAGGGCTTTTTGTACCTTCAAGGTGCCAGAGTTGTGGGTGTTGAGCACCCCCAATATTGCTCAAGCTCTTGTATGTCCAGGGAGAGATACAGTACTTTGTACTGTATTTGGACCCCCAATCATAAGAACATAAGTGTTGCCATACTGGGACAGACCAAAGGTCCATCAAGCCCAGCATCCTGTTTCCAACAGTGGCCAATCCAGGTCACAAGTACCGGGCAGAAACCCAAATAGTAGAAACATTCCATGTAGAACCCCAAAGAATAGCAAGATTCTGGAATTCTGAAGAATAAGAAGATTCCATGCAGAATTTCAAAGTGTAGCAACATTCCATGTAGAACCCAAAGAGTAGCAAGATTCCATTCAGAATCCCAAGTACATAAGTATTGCCATACTGGGACAGACCACAGGTCCATCAAGCCCAGCATCCTGTTTCCAACAGTGGCCAATCCAGGTTACAAGTACCTGGCAAGATCCCAAAACACTACAATACATTGTATGCTGCTTCTCCTAGAAATAAACAGTGAATTTTCCAGAAATCCATCTTAATAATGGCTTATAGACTTTTCTTTTAGGAAGCTATCCAAACCTTTTTTTTTAAACCCGGTAAGCTAACTGCTTTTATTACATTCTCTGGCAATGAATTCCAGAGTTTTTAGTTACGCGTTGAGGGAAAAAATGTTTTCTCTGATTTGTTTTAAATTTACAACTTTGTAGCTTCATTGTGTGCCCCCTAGTCCTAGTATTTTTAAAATGTTGGTACCCATGGTACTACCTAAGCTGGGTAGCCACTGCTCCCTGAAGAAAAGACTCCCTCAGTCGGGAGCTGTGAGGATTTCAGGTATAGGGACTATCAATAGAAATCAAACAAAATAAAACATGGAAAAGAAAATAAGATGATACCTTTTTTATTGGACATAACTTAATACATTTCTTGACCAAATGGCCATATGATGAAAGGGACAGAGTGAGCCACCGGGTCCTGGATCTTTAAGTCTGAGGATACTCTGGGAGTGAACACACGATCGGTTCAGCCTGTCCCATTTGACATTTTATATAGTAACTGTGGAATTTATGGAGATTTATTAATCATCGTTTTGAAAAGATTCACCCAAATTGTGGCCACTTCCATCAAGATTGTTACCTGTACAGATTTCCATCATGAAAAAAAAAATGGTTTTTTTTTTTTGCCTGTTGGGAACTGATAGATTTCCATAGTTAGACAAAAAGGTGGTTTATTTTTCATCTTAAGAGAATAAAGTTTAAAAATAAATGATGTCCTTTCTGTTTCCTTGCCCTTCTCTCCCCCACTCCCCCCCGAGTCTCGGGCTAAAGGGCAGGTGGGATAAATGGGAAAATAAAAAATGTTATAAATGAGTAACTAAGAAGACTGTTCAGACTGCAAGTCCCAGGTTTTATTTGCATTTCACATTAAAACCATTTGAATTCATTTCCAAGAAAATAGAAACTTTTCCTCAGCACCTGAAAAGAAAAGATAGGACACTGAATTGAAAGGAAAGATGGTACCTAGTGTAACTGGTCTGTATGCGCTTAAGCACTTTCTCCAGCCGTGGAGGCGTATTTTCAAAGTACTTAGGTTACTGTGGAATTTTGTAAGTCTAAGTAATTTGAAAATGGGCCCCATAAACACCTAAGTGTGTGGGAGATACACATCATGTAGGGATCAATGTTCAGAGTGATGCAATGACCAGAAATGGTTCCTGGTTGGTTAAGTCGTCTGTTGCTCATTTTCAGCAGTTAGTGCCAAACTGAAAACCGGCTATTTTGGGGGTGTTCCAGGGGGTGGAGTCAGCAGTTGGCTGGTTAAATACCGATATTCAGCACTTGACCATCCAGGGTGATCGTATATATAGGACTGACTTATATGCAGTAACCTATAGCTGCTTAGGTGCTGAATTTCAGACTTGACCGGCTAAGTGTTAGCCAGCTCCGCAAAACCAGATTATTCAGTGCCGGAGCCTGGACATGGCCCCGGCATTGAATATTTGAGAATAACGCTGGTAGCAGTCACCAAAATGCAGAGCACCGTGGCCGAATGTAGGACCCTTATTTTATGATGTTCAGTAAGTTACACACGTGTTCATCCCACCCACGCAGTGGCGGCCCTACCATTAGGCTACCTGAGGCGGGGGCCTCAGGCAGCATTCTTTTAGAGTAGCATCCCCCCTCCCCCACCCTTCCTTCTCCAAATTTACCTTCTTCTTCAGGGCAGCAGTGGTTCCCATACGCTGCCCTGCCACCAACCCTTCTCTCTTATGGCCTGCCTCTCTGATGTGCTTCCCGGTTTCCTTGGAGGCGGGGCAGGCTGCAGTAGAGAGAAGGCGCTGGGGCCGGTGGCAGGGCAGCGTATGGGAACCGCTGCTGCTCCGACTTTTGGAAACCCAGGAAAGAAAGTAAATTCAGGGAAGGAAAGAAGGGGAGGAAGGAAGGGAGAGATGTCAGACTATGGGGGCGGAGTCAGGACGGCAGACTATCTTGGGCCACCCCGGGTCCCACACTACATCCATGTGTAAGCCCACCTATGAAATATGCTGTATGCAGGATATGCACGTATTTTCAGTATAGTGTACAAGCAGAGCTTTGGCATTTATGTGCTTATGTGGACACATACATAAGTACTTAAGTAATGCCACACTGAGAAAGACCAAGGGTCCATCGAGCCCAGCATCCTGTCCCCGACAGCGGCCAATCCAGGCCAAGGGCACCTGGCGAGCTTCCCAAACGTACAAACATTCTATACAATCAAGCCATTGTGACATCACTAATGAGGTTGGCTCTTATTGGTGGAATGAGCCACTATGACATCACAATAGGTTAAATCACTGCTCTATGTAATAAAAGTGAGCCAAGTAGAGGACATAAGTACATAAGTAATGCCACACTGGGAAAAGACCAAGGGTCCATCGAGCCCAGCATCCTGTCCACGACAGCGGCCAATCCAGGCCAAGGGCACCTGGCAAGCTTCCCAAACGTACAAACATTCTATACATGTTATTCCTGGAATTGTGGATTTTTCCCAAGTCCACTTAGTAGCAGTTTATGGACTTGTTCTTTAGGAAACCGTCTAACCCCTTTTTAAACTCTGCTAAGCTAACTGCCTTCACCACGTTCTCCGGCAACGAATTCCAGAGTTTAATTACGCGTTGGGTGAAGAAAAATGTTCTCCAATTTGTTTTAAATTTACTACACCGTAGTTTCATCGCATGCCCCCTAGTCCTAGTATTTTTGCAAAGCGTGAACAGACGCTTCGCATCCATCTGTTCCACTCCACTCAATATTTTATATACCTCTATCATGTCTCCCCTCAGCCGTCTCATCTCCAAGATATGCCAGTATTCTAGTCATTTAAGTGCATTTTGCCACACAAATGTTAGCACCTTATGTATACAATTATCCCCATAATGAGAGAAAAAAACAAAGTTATGTCTAGATTTACTAAAAGGCCCTAGTCTATGGGTGTCCGACCTCGGCACTCGCCAGGTCAGGTTTTCAGGATTTCCCCAATGAATATGCATGGGATCTATTTGCATACAATGGAGGCAGTGTATGGAAATAGATCTCATGCATATTCGTTGGGATAATCCTAAAAAAAAACGACTGGATTTGGGCCCTCGAGGACCAAGTTTGGACAACCTTACTCTAGTGCATTAATACACATTCACACAACATATAACAAATATGAATGTTTTCATTTTCTTTTGTAAACGAAAGTACATCTATGCCAAGTTCTCCAACTGAATCCCAGATCAGCAGTCACCCTCAGTACCTCTGACCAGGCTGCAGATCCTAGAAATCTGTGAGCCTTGTTCCTCACCTGCTGTCCCCACATTGGCTCCCTGATACTCCCCTACGACAATAACCCGAGGATCCAGCCAGCCGTGTCGGGAGAATGGCACAGAGTATAGTTTAACTCTTTTTTTTTTTTTTCTTATAATTTTAAAGAATCTCTTTTCACATCAGAACTCCCACCAATGTTCTGCAACCACAAATCTGCTTTAAGAACAAAACAGTTCTCTTGTCAAAGATGTTTCGTCCTCCTCGATTTTGTAAATTTCCAGAAGTGTAGAAATTATGAAATAGCTGGATAAACAGATCGGATCAGGGGGTGTTTCTCTCTGTCCCATGAGTGATTTTTTTTTTTTATTTATAGAAGTCTTTATTAAGCATTGGTACTACAGGACAGAACGTACTCATCTCAATACAATGCAAAATAGAACAAATATGCAGAATTTAGTACAGAGTACATATTAGAAAGCGCACGAAATAGTTATCCATGTCAATTCGAACACTAATGTTACTTCAAAAAATTTTTTAGTTTTATTGTTGAGACCCCCCCCCCTTCTAACCCTAGCCCCTCCCTCCCCCCCCCCGAATTTTTTTTTTTAAGAGTTAAAAGAATTTTGCTAACTGCCCCTTCAGACATCCAGGCATGTACCAGGCACACCAGATGATTCAAGCCTTTGAAGTTCTCAGCAGTTTATTCTCACTACCTTCTGCCCTTTGGGCTGTTATGTACTGAACTGAAATGTCCTGAAAACTCTCTTACCCACAATCCAAAGGCAGCAACAAGTGCCTGCATTTACAGCTACCCAGAGCCTTTCACCATTTTAAAAATGGGCTGGATATGGGAGCAATCACCAAAGCCCAATCTGGTCCTTGGGCGTTGCAGCTGCAGTGACTTCCTCCCTTCTGGGGAACAGTGAATGAAT
Organism: Microcaecilia unicolor; assembly: GCF_901765095.1. NCBI lineage: Eukaryota > Metazoa > Chordata > Amphibia > Gymnophiona > Siphonopidae > Microcaecilia > Microcaecilia unicolor. The sequence continues at coordinate 234,099,993 of NC_044038.1, forward strand.
CTCCATACCTTCCCCAGCCTGAGGAAATCAAATCTATATCTCCCAGGTGGCTGCATGCAACACTCCATCTCTGACCTGGCCCAAAATACTTAACTTGCTTGTTTTTTTAGTTCTCTGTCTTCAGCCAATGACTCTCTCCCATCCTTTTTCTTACCTAGACTGGGCAGTCTATCTCCCATAATCTGTTAAAATGTACTTCCATTCAATGTCTGCCTACCCATTTAAATGTTAACTGTTCACATTTGAATTTGGAGGGGGGGGGGGGGGGTAGGGATTAGGAGGCGTTTTATCCATGCTACCATTTAAAGAGATTTAAAAAAATCCTAAGATTAAAATACATTTTTTACATCCAAAATACGGGATCCAATAAAGCAGAAAACACAGTACAGCCGCTACATCATTCCCGTTCATTTCTCCTTCCAAAAAATAAAAGTGAATTATAGGTAAATATTCCTAGAAAACAAATTCTAATTTTCTGACTTGAATAGAATACGGTTTCACTTACAGGGCCGCAAGGCTGTCGGGTACATTCTAGGGGGAGGTTTCTGCAGACGATTGGCTTACAGATGTACTTTCACTTTGCCAGATAATCTCCATCCTTGTAAATCCCCATCTAAACCATGCGTGCGCATGAAAGAGAGATTCACTCATGCAGTCTGACCCAGTACAAAAGTTACTGGGCAGAAATCAATTTCAAACCTGCCCTTTGTTTCCCCAGCAACCAGCGGTTCTAAAGTGATGCAAGCGGGTTCCACAATCAAGTGAGGACAACAGACTTCCAAGGGACTTGGACACTTTGGGCTGGATTCAGTAAATGGAGTGGAGGAGTGGCCTAGTGGTTAGAGCACTGGTCCTGATATCCAATTCAAATCCCGCTGCTGCTCCTTGTGATCTTGGGCAAGTCACTTAGGTCCAGATGATCAAAAGCCCCGCGCTGTTCCAAGCAGCGCCCTAAAAATAGCGCCGGGACAGTGCAGGGCTTTTCTGCATCGATGATCAAAGATAATGCATGCAAATCTAAGCAACGCTATTATCTTTGATCATCATGTTGAAGTGCGGGAGAATTGCGCCTGAGCATGCGCTCAGCACAATCCTCCCGCACTTGTTTGACAGGTCTGGGCAGTCAAAAGGCCAAACCTGTCAAACAGCCTGCCGAGGCCCGAACAACGAGGCCGCCGCCGCCAGGCAAACAATCTCCCACCCTTCCACCCAGCGATGGGGGGTGGGGGCTCCCCCCCACGATCCCCCCCCCCCCCCATGTTCATGGAGGGCTGGAGATCCGGTGGGTCTCCAGCACCCCCACCCCCTGAACCCACAGAAATCCAAGTGGCCACCTCCTGAAAAACACTGTCCTACCCTCCTACCCAATGACGGGGGGGGGGGGGGGCTGGAGGATCGATGGGTCTCTAAACCCCCACAAATCGTTGATTGGCCGCCTCCAGCCAAAGGATCGCCCACACGGTGATGTATCGACGGGGGTGGGGGCTGGAGGTCCGGTGGTGCTACCTCTCCCTGGACACGGTCAAGGAGTTTGTTCAATATTGTGGGCGCTCAAGCATCCATAGCAACCACAGAGCTGGCTCCTGTGGCCTGGTAACATTTGCCTCTTTACAGATGATACTTAGATACCCCTTATGGTGTGGTTAACATGAGGAAGGACGTAACGAAGCTAGAGGAATGCTCTGGAATTTGGCAGCTTAGATTTAAGGCTAAAAAATTACAGGGTCGTGCATTTGGGCTGCAAAAGCTCGAGGGAATGGTACAGTTTAGGGGGTTAAGAACGTTTTGTGCACGAAAGAGGAGCAGGGCTTGGGTTTGATTGTATGTGATGACCTTAAAGTGGCCAAACAGCATAGAAAAGGTGACGGCGAAAGCTAGAAGGATGCTTTGATGCACAGGGAGAAGAATGGCCAGTAGGAAAAAGGAGGTGACCATTCCCCTGTATAAGACTCAGGTGAGACCTCATTTAGAATATTCTGTACAATTCTGCAGACCACACCTTCAAAAAGATATAAATAGTATTCTGTAACTTGACGCCTAATTGCTTGGCACACCCCTGACACACCAGTGCCCCTCCCACATCCATTCTTCCTTTGGAATTGTGCACCATAGAAATTAAGTGCTAAGTTTATAGAACAGGGGTGTAGGTCCTGTACGATGTCTAGCTACAAATTGGTACCAATAAGTGCTTGTTGACACCAATCATTGGGTGCCACCCAAAGCCCCACACTCAAATCTTCTTGAGCTGCAGCTGAGTGATGAGGTCAATCCCCAGAGTGCAGAACCTGTTACCTGTGTGAACCCCATGTCTGGCCACCAGGTGTCAGCCCTCTCTCACTGGAGCTGTGAATATGACCTGTACAGCAGTGCTTCCCAAACCTGTCCTGGAGGACCTTCCTACAGTCAGGTTTTCAGGATGTAATTGTGCATATCCTGAAAATCAGACTAGCTAGGTCTCCCAGGACAGGTTTAAGTAGGGTTACCATATGTCCTTTTTTACAGAAAAGTGTAGCAGCCAAAAATGTAGCATGGGTGAATAAATACAACCTGTTTTTTTTTATTACATTTGTACCCCATGCTTTCCCACTTGTGGCAGGCTCAATGTGGCTTACATGGGTCAATAGAGGGTTAAGTGACTTGCCCAGAGTCACAAGGAGCTGTGCCTGAAGTGGGAATCGAACTCAGTTCCCCAGGACCAAAGTCCACCACCCTAACCACTAGGCCACTCCTCCACATTAATAAATGTGGGCACGCTCACCAAGAACCTGACACTTGGGTATGCGGAAATCTCCTTGGAGCACTGGCTTGGTGGCTCAGGGACAGCGAGAGCTGGGTTTCATTCTCAGTTTAGATGGTCAAGGGCAGTGTTGCCAAGGCAGTGCTCAAACCCTTGTTGGGAGAGGGGAGGGAAAGGTTATAGCAAGGAGGTTAGACTGAGACAGGAGATGGCAGATGTCAAAAATCTCTCTTTCCCTCCCCCCCCCCCCAATGAAGCCATCATCCCTGTTCACCCATGCCGGCTTGTGCAGCATATGGATGTGCACAGAGAAAGTATCAGTTTCATCAGTTAGAGTAGTAATTTGGAGGGGCTGGTTTTAGGGACTCCTGTATTCATGCAGAGACGTTTTCACCTAGTAAAGGGCCACCAAAACAGACATGAGAATCAGGTGCTCAACAAATCAGAGTTACTATTTATAAATACAAATATTTTTTTAAAACATTAATTAGGTTGAAACCATGGAGCATTTAGCATCTTTTTATTTTCCTGTGCGTACATCAAAAGAAAAAGATAGTATGTGGGAATTTGCTCCTTTTTGTTTTGTGGAATGCAGTGATATATATTATAAAAAATACACTTCCTTTTTTTTATTACTACTATTTCACAGAGAGGTATTGAATAATGAAGGAAGAGCTTCCTTCATGCAGACATTCTGTCCAGAGTCAGTCTTAAATGTGCCAACATTGTCCAGTTCAGCACACTATTAGCCGCCAAGTTCATACAAAGTTAATTATGTTCAGTGGAAAAGAAATCTATTGGTTGCCTGCTACATGAATTTTCTATCACTGTTTCATTGTTGCTACCAAGTATTACATATTATGGGCATTCGCTTTAAACTCTGATTGTTTGTTTTAATTTGTTTATCCAGACCTTATATGTACATGGTACTGCTTTTTAAACCCAAAGGTGAATCCTAAGGGTGGTTAAACAACTAGGTATAAACTGTATTGTTTCTGACTTTATTTGTTTTGGGCTGCTTTGGATACTACTAATCTGTACACCTGCTGTCTAGAACTTTGGAAGATGGAAATGTGGAAATAAATATTAACCTCCCTATTTACTAAGCCGCCCGGCAATGCTGACACAGCCCATTCAAAGTGAATGAGCTATGTCAGCATTAGCACATGGAAGCCGCCAGCGCAGCTTAGTAAACGGGGGAGGGGGGGGCTAAGTTTTGTATGTACTCTGTAGAAGTTGTTGTTTACTTTTGCAATGCGTGTATGGATGCCTGTGTGCTTGAATAACTGTCTATACTTATGGCTATGATTTCTGAACATGTGGCATCAATACAGGACAGACTTTTAAATGTCCAGTTGGGTATATATGCTAATCTTAACTTGGTTAACTGTTTCAGACACATCCATCGACTTGTTCCCATGATGCTACTGAATTCTATCATTCTGTCTCACTGCACATCCCTAAGCTTTGCAACACAGGAATCCTGACTTAGGGAAACCAGAGATTTGGGTAGGGTTTTCCCTGAGAGATTAAACTATTTAAACATCTGAAGCCAGCGCATTCATAGCCTGTTTGGGGAGCTGTATCGGTCCCACAGAAAATCAGATTTAATGCGCACTAAAAGACTGAAAGAAGAATTCTCCAAAGATCTGATCCATGAGATTTTGAGACATGCAGGTCCCTACCTTGGATTGTGATTATGGTGGGGCGAAAAGCCAATCCTATGTACATCTTTTGTTGCAGAATTCTGAGCTTGTCCAGTAAAAGTGAACAGTTTTACACACTTTGGACAATATTTAATAAATAGCTACTGAGCCTACTGAGAAGGCAATGGAATGTGAAAGAGTCACTGACACTCTAATAAGACTCGGAAGATAAGGATGCCAGCTGGATCCAGATTCACCTGACAGAGTTTATTCAGTTCTGGGTTTACCCCATATCATATAGTCCCTAAGAATAGCAGGATTATAAATCCCAGCATGCACTGGGGTAAACCCAGGAATGGATCAGTCTTGCTGCGTGAATCTGGATCCAGCTGGCAAACTTATCAGAAGAGCATAGGTATATAAGTAATGCCACACTGGGAAAAGACCAAGGGTCCATCGAGCCCAGCATCCTGTTCACGACAGCAGCCAATCCAGGCCAAGGGCACCTGGCAAGCTTCCCAAATGTACAAACATTCTATACATGTTATTCCTGGAATTGTGGATTTTTTACATTTAGTAGTGGTTTATGGACTTGTCCTTTAGGAAACTGTCTAACCCCTTTTTAAACTCTGCCAAGCTAACCGCCTTCACCACGTTCTCCAGCAACGAATTCCAGAGTATAATTATGCATTGGGTGAAGAAACATTTTCTCCGATTTGTTTTAAATTTACTACACTGTAGTTTCATCGCATGCCCCCTAGTCCTAGTATTTTTGGAAAGCGTGAACAGACGCTTCACATCCACCTGTTCCACTCCACTCATTATTTTATATACCTCTATCATGTCTCCCCTCAGCCGTCTCTTCTCCAAGCTGAATAGCCCTAGCCTCCTTAGTCTTTCTTCAAAGGAAGTCGTCCCATCCCCGCTATCATTTTAGTCGCCCTTCGCTGCACCTTTTCCAATTCCATTATATCTTTCTTGAGATGCGGCGACCAGAATTGAACAGAATACTCAAGGTGCGGACGTACCATGCAGCGATATAACGGCATTATAACATCCTCACACCTGTTTTCCATACCTTTCCTAATAATACCCAACATTCTATTCGCTTTCCGAGCCGCAGGAGCACAGCATGTGGCTGCAAGAGGTCATGGCATTACTTGGCCTACTCCAGCAGTTCTCAAGCCAGCCCTGGAGGGTACATTAACCAGCCAGATTTTCAGACTTTCTATATTGAATATGCATTGAATAAATTTGCATATGCAGAGCCCTCTATTCAACAGCAATTGTTTTTACCAGACACAAAAGAGGTCTGTTGTGTGTGTCTAAAATCCAGGTCCACGTATGCAAATTCATCTCCTGCATGTTTATTACAGTAGCCTGGATACCAACAAGGGTGGTTCGGAGGGCCGAGCTGGGACCTGTTGGCCTGCGAATCCATCCTAGTGCAGCCCCTCCCAATGATTCCTTTTCTTCCAATATTTATTTATTTATTTGGATGTACTCACTGTTTACATTGTAAGCTCTTCTGAGCAGGGACCGTCCTTATTCGTTAAATTGTACAGCGCTGCGTAACCCTAGTAGCGCTCTAGAAATGTTAAGTAGTAGTAGTAGTTTTTTCTCAGTAGTTCAAGGCGAGTTACATTCAAGTACCGAAGGTATTATTTACCTGTCCCTGGAGAGCTTTTTAATTTCTTTGTATTTTATTTATTTCTTTATTTCTACCCCGCATTTTCCAACCTAGTGGTAAGTTCAGTGTGGCTTACAGTTAACATAAGGTAAACAGGTTACAGGTTATAAGGGCGTTTGGGATGCAACAAAGTACATTGAAATCTGGACTTAATGCATCATAACAGAAAACGTTCTCATGCACTAAGTAAGTCCAGATTCAACACGGCACAATTTTTAAGACTTTTTCATTTTTTTTTTCAGGTTGTGTGCTAATCATTGTTTTTATTATTATATCATCTCTCTTGCAAGGCAAACCAGAACTGTTTACGATGACTGTTTCATACATAAAATATAATACCTAAGGGAAATCCATAAAATGATAGAGAGGTGTGGTAGCCGTGTTAGTCCACTTTTAAAGGTAATCAATAGAAATAAAACATGGAAAAGAAATTAAGATGGTACCTTTTTTATTGGACATAACTTAATACATTTCTTGATTAGCTTTCGAAGATTGCCCTTCTTCCTCAGCAAATGTTGGTAGATGACAGTATATATAAGTGAAACATCAAAGCATTTCAGTGACAGTCTAACAGGATGGGGGTGGATAGGTGAGAGACAGGAAGAGTCGGGTGGATGAGGGACAGGGAGATATGCATGGAGACAGGAGGGTGACAAAGCAGTACAATTTTATGGTTTATAATGGGTAGAAAACCCAGATCTTAAGTCCTGTCTCGTGGGTGTCAAAATATTTAATCATTCTGACTTCAAAGGTCTTTTAAAGTTTCCTTTCAGGATTCTTACCATGAAATCACTGGTACAGTGTTCTGGTTTTGTAAAGTGCTGCCCACAGAGGTGACATCCTGATTGTTACTGGCATTTTTCATATGATGTCTATGTAAATTAAATCTCTTCTTTAGCATCTGACTTGTTTCTCCAATGTAGCAGCCTTCGTTGCATGTTTTACACTGAATGATATATACCACATTGGAAGATGAGCACGTGAAAGATTCCTTAATGTTGAATATTTTTCCTTTGTGAATGACCGTGGGGTCCTGTGAAATGTTTTGGCATAGTTTGCAGCTGGATATATTGCAAGGATGTGTGCCATTCTCTTCTTGTTGAAAGGAGAGAATGGCACACATCCTTGCAATATATCCAGCTGCAAACTATGCCAAAACATTCCTACATAAATCAACAACATTTCTAGGATGTAGGATGTCCATCAGGTCTCTCATTTTGGTGAATGTTGCATCACAAGGCGCCAAATGCTAATTGAAAGAAATGTGTTTTAAGCATGGTATGGACTAGTAAATTTAAAACAAACTGGAGAAAAGTTTTCTTCACCCAACGCATAATTAAACTCTGGAATTCGTTGCCGGAGAACGTGGTGAAGGCGGTTAGCTTGGCAGAGTTTAAAAAGGGGTTCGACAGGTTCCTAAAGGACAAGTCCATAAACCACTACTAAATGGACTTGGGAAAAATCCACAATTCCAGGAATAACATGTATAGAATGTTTGTACGTTTGGGAAGCTTGCCAGGTGCCCTTGGCCTGGATTGGCCGCTGTCGTGGACAAGATGCTGGGCTCGATGGACCCTTGGTCTTTTCCCAGTGTGGCATTACTTATGTACTTATGTCCTCTACTTGGCTCACTTTTATTACATAGAGCAGTGATTTAACCTATTGTGATGTCATAGTGGCTCATTCCACCAATAAGAGCCAACCTCATTAGTGATGTCACAATGGCTTGATTGTATAGAATGTTTGTACGTTTGGGAAGCTCGCCAGGTGCCCGTGGCCTGGACTGGCCGCTGTTGTGGACAGGATGCTGGGCTCAATGGACCCTTAGTCTTTTCCCAGTGTGGCATTACTTATGTACTTATGTAGTGCATTTGATTTTTAGTGTGCAGTACCCATAAAAAATTAACATGGGAGCCCCTGTTAACTCGCATTAGCCAGTTACTCCATGCTAATGCAAACGTGGTAGCTGGTTAATACTTCCAAGTTCTTTCTCTGCCCATGGCATGCCCCCCTCCAAAAAATATTTTTCGAAAATAGTTGGTGCACCAGTTAGGGAAATGGGACTTGATATGCCGCTTTTCTGAGGTTTTTGCAACTACATTCAAAGCAGTTTACTAATATTCAGGTACTTATTTTGTACCTGGGGCAATGGAGGGTTAAGTGACTTGCCCAGAGTCACAAGGAGCTGCAGTGGGAATCGAACTCAGTTCCCCAGGATCAAAGTCCACTGCATTAACCACTAGGCTACTCCTCCATTTTGGAATTGCCTTATCTTTTCCACACTAACACCCAGATTCTATATATCGCACCGAGAATCCTGCATGGAAATCAAATATTGTTCCATAACAATGCGCATAACCTAATTGGTTAACAAGCCAATCAGCATTGATAATTGCCACTTAACAAGCAATTATTGAACTAATTGGCATTAGAATTTATGCGCAGAACTGTCTAGTAATATTCTATAACATGCTGCACATAAAGTCTTTAAGTCGCATGAGTTGAAAAGGGGGTGTGGCCATGGGCGGGTCATGGACGTTTCTAAAATCTATATGTTGTGTTTATAGAACACACCCAGTTCTGCACCTTATTTATGTGTCGGTATTTACACCAGGTTTTACTTGGCTTAACTTCGCACGACTAAATGTAGTCATACATACAGGTGCTTGGTGTAATCTATGAACCGTTTGGACATTTAGACTTATTCTATAAAGTAAGCCTAAATTAAGACGTACTATATAGAATGAGCTCAGGTGAATTCCATTTTGGCGCTGAATTTTTAGTCGTGATATATAGAATCTAGTCCTAAATGTGTGTGAAGGGCTTAACTCCCTTTAGTGAAAGGGCCCCAAAGTTTGTACCTGAGCCAGTTGAGGGTTAAGTGACTTGCCCAAGGCAGGGCCGGCCCAAGGCAAGATAACAGGTGCCCCTCCCCGGGCCGAGATGCTGCTCTTCCCCCCCCCCCCCCCGGACGTTTTACCTTGTCACGGTGATGTTCCAAACCCGGCAGCAGCAGCGATTCCCATACACTGCCCTGCTGCCACCAGCACCCACCTCTTCCCTTTTACTGCAGCTGCCTGAGCATCTGATAAAACAGGAAGTTACATCAGAGAGGCGGCCACAGTAAAGGGAAGAGGTGGGTGCCAGCAGCAGCAGGGCAATGTATGGGAATCGCTGCCGGGTTTGGAACGTCACCATGACGAGGTAAAACGCCGTGAAAGGGGAGATGCCGCTCCCTGAGATGCCGCTCCTGCCTCAGGTGGCCTAATCATCGGGCCGCCCCTGTCCCAAGGTCACAAGGATCCACAGTGGGATTTGAACCAGGCTTTGCTGACTATCAACCCATTAGTGCATTTTGGAGATGTGGGCTATACTCATTTTTAAATGAAATACATAAATTAGGCTATTTCTCTACTGACAGGTGTGTTGGCCCTAGAGGCAGAGGTACTGGGATAACTTAAAGTAGTTGTTTGTTCCAATTTTGATATACTGCAATTCAGCTAATTATCAAAGCAGTGAACATTCAAATTAAAATATAAGAAAGAAGGGTGATAATTTCCATTACCCACAGAGGACAAAATGGGTTTTCCGTAATCCCTGCCTAATTTTTAAGACCAAGAAAAAAAACTACATTGTTCCTTCTTCTCGGAGGTAATCATGACCTTCCAGGGACAATGAAAACCGACCACAAGTTTCCAGCAGCAAAGCTTCAGTTCTTGTTCAGCAAAAAGTTTTCTCTGAACAGGTCGTTTTCTGCTTCTGGTGACTTGAGAGCTTTGCCCCTGTCTGCTGGTCTAGATCTCCATGTTTCCAACAGGGTGCTAACCGGTTTGGAGGCCTTAAGCAGGCGGGGATGGGATGAATTTGGAGGAAGCAGAGGCCCAAGGGGAAGGCAATTTAAAAAGCCAGTTCCTTTGAGCTGCTTGGAAACTGGAAGCCTGTTGCGTTTTTTTTAATGCCTAGCACCAGGGCTGGGAGGAGGATCTGCATGGCCCAGGCCCAGCCAAGGAGGGGGTGGGGGAGGATGGGAACGGAATGCAGAGAATGTGCAGTGAGCAGATAAGGTCTCTTTCTGCTCATTCCAAACAATGGGAGCTTTGCTGAAAAGCCTCACAGCTTTGTGCCTGGTAGTCTGGGTGGATTTCTGTAAAGCTTATTCCTAAATGTACAAAAAAAAAATGCACTGAACCTGGAGAGAGTTTAGCAGATATCTCACAGGAGATTGGGGACTGAGAGACTAGTTTGTCTCCCTTCCAGTGCTAAACCTTGACTGTAGCAAAAGTCCGAAGTGATAAAGATGGTCTGCATCTTCATGGTGGGTGGAAGGAGAAAGATCAGCCCACCACAAGAGAGCGACTAGAAATTTTTATAGTGGCGAATGGAATTCTGAAACCCTACTCTTGACAGTATAATTAAAATAGCTCCCAATACCCCTAGTTTCACAGCTGCATCAGAAGGAGGCATCTATCGGTATGACTTAACTGGTACCAGGATGCTGGAACAGCACAGTGGACAGACCACTGACCTGTAACCCCCCCCCCCCCCCCCCCCCCCCCCACAACCCTTCACCAGTACTAGATGACACTAGTATTTCTATAAGAGAATCTAGATGCTCAGATTCCACCTTGTGGCATTGTACTGCCTAAATGGAGATGCCCCGCTTGAAATGTCCAATTATTCCTTTTTTAAGGTTTGATTTGGGAGGGGGGCAGTGTTAGGGTAGCCATGGTTTTTTTTTTTTAGTCCAGTTATCAAAATCTCATGGCCTGGAAACCAATCGACAGTGTGTGTGTGGGGGGGGGGGGGGGGGGGAAACACAAGACCGAAGTTTCTCCCAGGGTACCTCTGCTTGTCACCCTCTGTTTGTCACCCTCCTCTCACCTATCCACCCCCATCCTGTTAGACTGTCACTGAAATGTTTCACTTATATATACTGTCATCTACCAACACTTGCTTATTTCTGATCTGACAAAGAAGGGCAACCTTCGAAAGCTAAGCAAGAAATGTAGTTAACTTATGTCCAATAAAAAAGGTATCATCTTATTTTCTTTTCCATGTTTTATTTTGTTTTATTTCTATTGATTACCTTTAAAAGTGGACTAACACGGCTACCACACCTCTCTTCCCAGGGTACCTGAAACCCTTGCAGTGGCCCTGCCTGATAGTAGTTTGTACACCTGAGGGACACTTGAGCAATGTGTACATTTTCCTAGTTTAAATAGAAATGAAATGCAGTGTCCCACACCTCTGCTGAATTTCTGCATAACTCTCATTTATCACCATGTTTTCATTTGCTGCCGCTCTCATCGCTATAGTATCTAAGTTTCATTTCCCTCCTGCTCCACAGGAAAACCCCAGTCATCAAAATGTCTAGCAAGAAGACCAAAGCAAAAACCACCAAGAAGCGGCCCCAGCGCGCCACATCTAATGTCTTCGCCATGTTCGATCAGTCCCAGATCCAGGAGTTCAAGGAAGCCTTCAACATGATCGACCAGAATCGCGATGGCTTCATTGACAAGGAGGATCTGCACGACATGCTGGCATCTCTAGGTAATCGGTTCGGGCCTGCTGGGAACAATAGTAGGAAATGCAGAACTACAGATCCCAGAATGCTTAGAGGCAGGAGTTGAAAATCAAAGATGGAGGCAAGATGTCTCTGAGGACTTGCAAGTAGCAGGCAGCTTTGTAGGATTAAAACATACACACACATAAAAGGCTGTCGGAAAGGGCAGACAAAATGGGTGAGTAGCCTGGGAGGTACCAGCGTGACTCTTCAGGAAGTAGGGCATTAACGCTCCATGCCATCACTAAAGTAGCAGGAGTTATTCCGAGTTCTTATGTGGCCACATCATCAGAGGGCCCGTAGGGTTACCATATGGCTCCAGAAAAAGGAGTGAACTCTATATGTCTAAATTAGAGCTTGTAGAGTATAAGATATTCAACAGTCAATCCTAAATCAATATACTCTCTTATGTTTTACTGTTCTGGTATATGCTTGGAGGAAAAAGCCTCAAATACGGATAGATACTCCTTTGATGGACTTCAGCCTAAGGGAGTTCTATCTAAATCATCACAGGCTTAAAAAAATCTGGGAGGTTTTTTAAACCTGTGATGATTTAGATAGAACTCCCTTAGGTTGAAGTCCATCGAAGGAGTATCTATCCAGGGCCGTGCCAACACGGTAAGTGCTGCAGGGGGTGCCTGCCTTCAAGGCGCCGCCGCACCATCGCGTTGTATTAAAAAAATAACAGCCTTACTCCTCCACTCCCCTCCGTCCCCGATTTGGCGCTTTAAATTTACCTCCCTCCGACGTCTGCGCAGCGTCAGTGAAAGCGCTGCCTGTCTGACGTCTCTCCACCAGCTCAGCCTTCCCTTCGCTCGTTGGTTCCTTCTGTGTTCCGCCTTCTTCTGATGTAATTTCCTTGAGGGCGGGACACACAGAGGGAACGAATGAGCGAAGGGAAGGCTGGGCTAGTGGAGAGACGTCAGACGGGCAGCGCTTTCACTGACGCTGCGCAGACGTCGGAGGGAGGTAAATTTAAAGCGCCGAATATGGGATGGAGGAGAGCGGAGGAGTAAGGTTGTTTTTTTTTTTTTTTAAATACAACGCGACGGTGCACAGATGTTGGAGGGAGGTAAATTTAAAAGTCCGGGGGGGGCAGGGGGGCGCCAACTGATGGTCTGCAGGGGGGCGCCAGAGACCCTAGGCACGGCCCTGTATCTATCCGTTTTTGAGGCTTTTTCCTCCAAGCATATACCAGAACAGTAAAACATAAGAGAGTATATTGATTTAGGATTGACTCCAGAAAAAGGAGGACAGATTAAGCCAGTCTGGGTTTTACTTCCCTTGCTTTCAATGGAAGCAAAACCTGGACTGGATCAATGTGTCCTCCTTTTTCTGGAGCCATATGGTAACCCTACAGAGGGGGATCCTAGTTAATCATTTGTTTTGTAGTTTTGTATTATCTAATGAAGACCCTTCCTCTCCTACTGCCACCCCCTAAGCTACCCGTAGACCACTGGTTCCCAAACCTGGTCCTGGAGGCACCCCAGCCAGTCAGGTTTTCAGGAGATCCGCAATGAATATTCATTGAGAGATTTTTGCATGGGCTGCCTCCACTTCATGCAAATCTCTTCCATGAATATTCATTGTGAATCTTCTGAAAACCTGACTGGCTGGGGTGCCTCCAGGACCAGGTTTGGGAACCACTGCCGTAGACCATTTGGCATGCTATAGTTATGCTATAGGTAAATATCGCATGCCAAAATATCACTTAATACTAATCTTTCACTAATATCACATGATCACATATGAATGTACATTAACACTCTTCTTCTTTAGATGGTTTCCTATTATAGTCTGGTTTTGCATTATAACTTTGCACTATCTAATCTACTAAACCTCAAGAGTCTTGGCAGTAGGTTGATAATCCTGGTACAACGCTACTGGACTTCAGCTTCGTCATATTATAGAGTCTTCTTATTACATAATTCCCACTGTTTGAGACACAATGTCCCGGACTCAGAAGACACTGGTGATACAAGCATATAAATGAACAAACAAACCTTTTCCAAAAATGGAGAAGAGGACACGAAATAAAGCTGCAAGGGGAAAGCAAAAAGCAACAACAGGAAGTACTTTTTCACGGAGAGGGTGGTAGATGCCTGGAGTGCTCCTCCGCAGAAGGAGGTGGGGATGAAAATGGTGATAATTTTTAAAACGAGAGAGCATAGAGGAGTGGCAAGTACAACCCTAACAACAAAGTGGGGGGGGGGGGGCGATAACCTGCACAGAGCGGCAGGTACAACCCTGGCCACTTTTCTGGACACTCTGAATGGACCGTGCTGGTCTTTATGTTCCGTCACTTACTGTGTTACATAGAGGGGCATTTTTGATAGAACGTCTAAATCAGAATTTGGACGTTTTACAAATAACATGGAATGGAGGAGTGGCCTAGTGGTTAGGGTGGTGGACTTTGGTCCTGAGGAACTGAGTTTGATTCCCACTTCAGGCACAGGCAGCTCCTTGTGACTCTGGGCAAGTCACTTAACCCTCCATTGCCCCATGTAAGCCGCATTGAGCCTGCCATGAGTGGGAAAGCGCAGGGTACAAATGTAACAAAAATAAAATAGATACTATTGGAGATTCTACATGGAATGTTGCTACTATTGGAGATTCTACATGGAATGTTGCTATTCCACTAGCAACATTCCATGTAGAAGCCTGCGCGGCCACATTGAGTAGTCTAGTGGTTAGAGTGGTGGACTTTGGTCCTGGGGAACTGGGTTCAATTCTCACTGCAGGCACAGGCAGATCCTTGTGACTCTGGGCAAGTCACTTAACCCTCCATTGCCCCATGTAAGCCGCATTGAGCCTGCCATGAGTGGGAAAGCGCAGGGTACAAATGTAACAAAACAAAAAAAAAAATCCAAATTTTGAACAGGAAAGAAGGTCATTTTCAAAAAAGATAGATGTCTATCTTTTGTGTTCAAAAATGCTATGGATGTCTTGTGATTTGGACGTCCCTTTTTTTTTTTGGGTCCATTTTCCAACAAAAGACGTCCAAACGCAAGACTTCCAAAGCAGAGGAGGAGTGGTTTAATGGTTAGTGCAGTGGGCTTTGATCCTGGCAACATGGGTTCCATTTCCACTGCTGCTCCTTGAGACTTTTTGGGCAAGTCAAATACAGAAAGGGCATTTTTGGATATGACATCTAAGTCTGAATTTGGACGTTTTTTGTAAAACGTCCAAAATCAGAACAGGAAAGGTCATTTTCTACAAAGTCTATCTTTTCCTTTTGAAAATGCTGTTTGGAAAAATGTTTGGGATTTGGGGGAGTAAGGGGAGGTGATCCCCGATTCCCTTCAGTGGTCATCTGGTCATTTGGGGCACCTCTTGCATAGAGTAGAGGACTAGCCTAGTGGTCAGTGCAGCAGACTGTGATCCTGGGGAAGTGGGTTCAATTCCCACTGCAGCTCTTCATTATAAAAACAGGTCTAGCTCAAAATGTCTTAAGTTTTAGCCTTGGACATTTTTGTTTTGTTCCATTATGGCTGAAAGACGTCGAAGTCTTAGGAATGCCCAAGTCCCGCCTTGAACACACTTCTGGCACGCCCCCTTGAGATTTAGACATCCTTCTGACGGACTTCAGAGAAAGACGTCTAAAAATAGGTTTCGAAAATACTGATTTGGATGTCTTTGTGAGATAAACGTCCAAATGCAGACGTATGTCACTTTTTGGAGGTTTTTCTCTTTTGAAAATGAGCCTGTAAGTAACGCTGTTATATGAAAGGAAAAATATTCAAAAGCGTTTCTGCAGTTGATAGTGGACGCCATCCTCACACGTGCTTTTTTATAAGAATTTTCTCTGGTTTATGGATTACTAACTATTTGATATACCCACCTTTGGTACATAATACAGCAAAAGTGGGGGAAGATAGGCTCTTTTCAATCAATGGGGGAGACGTATAATTAAATTAAACGTAATGTTTATTATAACAAGTTGGCTCAACACAGCCGTGTTTCGGCTCCGTAGCACCTTCTTCAGGAGTCTACAAAAACAAATATAAAACATAAATAAATATAGCTATAAACAATAAACAACAACAATCAGGTGCTATGGCGCCGAAACACAGCTGTGTTGAGCCAACTTGTTATAATAAACATTACGTTTAATTTAATTATACGTCTCCCCCATTGATTGAAAAGAGCCTATCTTCCCCCACTTTTGCTGTATTATGTACCAAAGGTGGGTATATCAAATACTTAGTAATCCATAAACCAGAGAAAATTCTTACAAAAAAGCACGTGTGAGGATGGCGTCCACTATCAACTGCAGAAACGCTTTTGAATATTTTTCCTTTCATATAACAGCGTTACTTACAGGCTCATTTTCAAAAGAGAAAAACCTCCAAAAAGTGACATACGTCTGCATTTGGACGTTTATCTCACAAAGACATCCAAATCAGTATTTTCGAAACCTATTTTTAGATTACGTTCACCGCCACACTTTGTGTGGCCCCCCCTTTCTTTAGACATAATACAGCAAAACAGTTTACAATTTAAAAGCAAATTTAAAATTCAAAACAGCAATAAATGAAAGAAACGCCATAGTTCACTTAGGAAAGAAAAGAACCACATCAAAATGAGAGAGCACAAAGAAATAGTGCAGAAATCTGAAGAGAATAAATATCCAGTTCTGGTCGCAGCGTGCAGTCGGCGTGCGCCACTTGCTAACAAAAGCAAGCCCTCAAGGCAGCTTTTAAACCTACATAATGGTTCAGCTCTTCCAGGGCCCTGTTTACTAACGTGCGTTAGCGTTTTTAACGTGCCTACAATTAGCGCACGTGCGAACTTTGAACCGTGCAGGGATATTGTAGGCATGTACATGGTTATCGCGCCTATAACGTGGCTTAGTAAACAGGGCCCTAAGTCATATAATAGTGAATTCCTTAAGTGGGAAACTAAAAAGAGAAATGTAGAATGTCAGGTGCAGAACAGTGGCGTAGTTACGTGGGGGCATGGGCCCCCGTAGATTTGGCCCTGGCCCCCCCTGCCGACGACCCTCTCGACCCCGACGCCGCCGTCGGGTACCTTTGCTGGTGGGGAACCCCAACCCCCGCCAGCCGAGGTCCTCTTCTCCGGCGCAGTTGCGTTGCTGATCTGCAAGGCTTCGTTCTGTTTCTGTGAGTCTGACGTCCTGCACGGTCAGACTCGCAGAAACAGAACGAAGCCTTGCAGATCAGCCAGCGAGGTCCTCTTCTTCCGGCGCAAGGCTTCGTTCTGTTTCTGTGGGTCTGACCGTGCAGGACGTCAGACTCACAGAAACAGAACGAAGCCTTGCAGATCAGCCAGCGAGGTCCTCTTCTTCCGGCGCAAGGCTTCGTTCTGTTTCTGTGGGTCTGACGTCCTGCACGGTCAGACTCGCAGAAACAGAACGAAGCCTTGCAGATCAGCCAACGAGGTCCTCTTCTTCCGGCGCAAGGCTTCGTTCTGTTTCTGTGGGTCTGACGTCCTGCACGGTCAGACTCACAAAAAACAGAACGAAGCCTTGCAGATCAGCCAGCGAGGTCATCTTCTTCCGGCGCAAGGCTTCGTTCTGTTTCTGCGAGTCTGACGTCCTGCACGGTCAGACTCGCAGAAACAGAACAAAGCCTTGCAGATCAGCCAGCAATGCGGCCACGCCGGAGAAGAGTACTTCGGCTGGCGGGGGTTGGGGTCCCCCGCCAGCAAAGGTACCCGACGGTGAGGGTGACGGCGGCGGCTGGGGAGGGTTGGTTGAGGCGGAAATGGGGGGTCGAAAGGGTTGGCACCGGGGAGAGTCAAAGTTGTTGGGGGGGGGGTCGGCGGCACCAGGTGGGGATAAAATGTGCCCCCCTCACCTCGGGCTCTGGACCCCCCCCCTCCCGCCGAAGTCTGGCTACGCCCCTGGTGCAGAAGAAGGGATTGGTAAAGAAAGAAGCATTTCAGTAGATGATGAAGACGTTTATTTGGACAAAGAGATAACGTGAAGTTCCAGAATGGAGAGCCCTTTGAGAAAGCACAAGAATTTTGAACTGAAAATGATCTTAAACAGGAAGCCAGTGGTATTGAAAGAACAATGGAGAAACATGATCAAGTTTACAAGCATGACAAAGTAGTAAATTTAAAACGAATCGCAGAAACTTTTTCTTCACTCAACATGTAAATTTAACCCTGGAATTCGTTGCCAGAGAATGTGGTAAAGGGCGGTTAGAGTGGGATATGGGCCTGGGTTCTCTTCTCTAAATAGTCCACTGCACCGACCACTAGGCTACTCCAGGGACCCGCTTGCTGGCCATAACATCTGAAGCTGTCATAGAGGCTGGTATATACTGTTTCTTTCACATCTTTAGGGAGTGGGATGGAATCCCTACTCACCTACAAATGCACTCGATCTGCAGCCCCTCCTTACCTCTCTACCCTCATCTCCCCTTACGTCCCTACCCGTAACCTCCGCTCTCAAGACAAATCCCTCCTTTCAGTACCCTTCTCCACCACCGCCAACTCTAGGCTCTGCCCTTTCTGCCTCGCCTCTCCCCATGCTTGGAACAAACTCCCTGAGCCCATACGCCGGGCCCCCTTCCTTACCCATCTTCAAATCATTGCTCAAAGCCCACCTCTTCAATGTCGCCTTCGGCACCTAATCACTACATCTCTTCTCAGGAAATCTCATCTACCCCAACTTGACATTTCGTCCTTTAGATTGTAAGCTCCTCTGAGCAGGGACCGTCCTTATCCGTTAATTTGTACAGCGCTGCGTAACCCTAGTAGCGCTCTAGAAATGTTAAGTAGTAGTAGTAGTATTACATATAGCAGTGATTTAACCAGAGCTGAGATTGTGATGTCATAATGCCTCATTCCACCAATGCCTAAGAGCCAACCTCATCAGTGATGTCACAATGGCTTGATTGTCCTATATTTGTCTCACTCTTATCTATTAGATTGTAAGCTCTTTGAGCAGGGACTGTCTCTCTTTGTTAAATTGTACAGCGCTGCGTAACCCTAGTAGCGTTCTAGAAATGTTAAGTAGTAGTAGTGATCTGGAATCGGTAACCACTGGGGGATTAAGGGGGGTCATTCCTTAATCCCTCAAGTGGTCATCTTCATCATTTAGGGCAGCTTTTTCTGACCTAGGCATGATTGAAACGGATCTAGACCGAAACGTCAAGCTTTTAGTCCTGTATGTTTTTGCTTTGCTCTATTATGGCAGAAAAAACATCCAGGTTTTGGGAATGCCAAAATCCTGCTCCCAACATTCCCCCTTGTGATTTGCACACACTGCAGAGAAAAACATCTCAGATTTGAGTTTTGAAAATCACAATTTCACTTAAGTAGAATTACAAAATCTAGTGAGGAGAATATTACAAACTATAGTAAACATAGTAAGGTTTTAAGAATGTGTGAATTAACACTGAGAGGTAAACAAGGATAGGATAAGCAAGGGGAAAAGAGATCGGGAGGGGTATGGTGTAGCGAAGATTAAGAAGAAAAGACTGGGGGATGAGCATAAGGAGATTGGGAGACATGGTCTGAGGTATAACCATCATCAAAACAGGAGTCATGTGGGTGGGTCTATAAGGTTAAGTTGGGTCGTTTGCAAAAGGATCCTCTATACTTTAAATATGAAACTTTGTTTTGTATAATCCTATAATGAGGGACTTCCTAAAAGATATTTACCAGAGCAAAATGCTATCCTAGGTTACTCGGGCACCTGTATATTTCATTTTTAGCCACTGAGGTTCCTGGTACACTCTGCATAATCCCAGGGCCCTTGCACTTTCCACCAGCTTAATCCCTTTTTAGGTCTGAATTACTCTCCTATTCAGGGCCGTGCCGACACGGTAAGCGAGGTAAGCATGGCAGGAGGGCGCCATCCTCTGGGGGGCGCCCCGCCGCACCATGCTTACCTCGCCCTGTTCTCCCCAGATCCTTGTCCTTTTTTTTTTGTTTAAATTTACCTCTCCGGCGCGTGGCAGCGTAGCGTTAGTGAGGAGGCGGCGCTCCCCCGCCCCGACGTGTCAGTCTCTTCCCTTCGCTCGGTTCCGCCTTCTTCTGACGTCAGAAATGATGTCAGAAGAAGGCGGGACACTGAGCGAAGGAAAGAAGACACGTCGGGGCGGGGGAGCGCCGCCTCCTTCTCACTAACGCTACACTGCCGCGCGCCGGAGAGGTAAATTTAAAGGAAAAGGATCTGGGGAGAAGAGGGCGGGTAGTGTAGCGATCGTTTTCGGGGGGGGGGGCGTGCTGGCGGGGCCAACTGCAGGGGGGCGCCGGAGACCCTAGGCACGGCCCTGCTCCTATTCTGTACGTCGAAAACACCAAACTGGAACATACCAATGCCGTATCCAAGAAATAACAAAACTGCCACCTGGCACCAGTGGTTTATGCTCTCTGTCTCATATTCGTAGGAAAAAATCCCGCTGATGACTATCTGGAAGGGATGATGAGTGAAGCTCCAGGCCCCATCAACTTCACCATGTTCCTGACCATGTTTGGGGAGAGGTTGAATGGTACAGACCCCGAAGACGTTATTCGCAATGCCTTTGCCTGCTTTGATGAAGAAGGGTCAGGTAGAGACACCCTGATTTTTGCTATCTGTTTCTGGTTCATGCATGCATGCACCTGCGGATACGTGTGTATCTTGTAGCATTAATGCCTTCAGAGGACACCGGGTTTTATTTGATACTAGTAAAAAAGGCCCGTTTCTGACACAAATGAAACAGGCGCTAGCAAGGTTTTCCTCGGAGTGTATATGTGAGAGTGACTGTGTGTGAGAGAGAGAGAGTGAATGTGCGTGTGTGTGTGTGAGAGAGAGAGAGAGAATGAGTCTGGGTGCGAGTATGTCTGTGAGAGAGAATGTGTGTGTGTGAGAATGAGAGTGTTCGCAAGTGCGTATGTGAGACAGTGTGAGAGAGAGAGAGTGTGTTTCACACAGATACAGTGTGTGCGAGAGAGAGAGTGTGTGTGAGACACAGACTCTCTGCGAGACTGAGTGTATGAGACCAAGAGCGTGTGTGAGTGACTGTGTGACACAAAAGTGAATGTGATACAGTGTGTGTGAGAAATACATTGACTGTGAGAGAGAGAGAGTGTGTGTGTGACACACTGGTGTCAGGCCCCCCTCCCTCCCTCTCTCTGGTATCAGCCCCCCCCCCCCCCCACCCTCTCTCTGGTGTCTGAGCATTACTGTGCAGGACGCTGAGCTCTGGCTGTGCTTCAAGGAACTGACCAATCCTATTTAATAGAATGTACCTCCAACATTCTGAAGCCGAGAAACCTCGTGTGGTTGGTCACTTCTGCTTGTGATGAACCCGGAAGTACGTGATGTCAATTCAGGAGATGGATACAGAGAGCAGGAATGCCTCAGCCATGCAGTCAGCTTCAGAATGTTGGAGGTGCCTTTTATTATATAGGATTTACCACTGGGCTGCCAAGCATTTAATTCCTCAAAAGGTTGGTGGTGTGAGTGGGCTGTTGATTGGAACATGGACTAGGAACAAAGTAAGATTATTTCAGATGTAAACCTGCATTTTTAGGTAGCCATATGCCAGAAATAGTTTGTGCCTGTGTAATTGTGCATTCCTGTGGCTAGTGAAAATACAACAGGATGTATGTTTGTATCACACTACACCTTTTCTTTCTTTCTTTCTTTCTTTCTTTCTTTCTTTCTTTCTTTCTTTCTTTCTTTCATAAGTACGTAAGTATTGCCATACTGGGAAAGACCAAAGGTCCATTGAGCCCAGAATCTTGTTTCCAACAGTGGCCAATCCAGGTCACAAATACCCGGCAAGATCCCTGAAAAGTTCAATACATTTTATGATGCTTATCCCAGAAATAGTGGATTTTCCCCAAGTCCATTTAATAACGGTCTATGGACTTTTCCTTTAGGAAGCCATCCAAACCTTTTTTAAACTCCGCTAATCTAACCGCCTTTACCACATTCTCTGGCAACGAATTCCAGATTTTAATTACACGTTGAGTGAAGAAAAATTTTCTCCGATTCGTTTTAAATTTACTACATTGTAGCTTCATCGCATGCCCCCTAGTCCTAGTATTTTTGGAAAGCGTGAACAGACACTTCACATCTACCCGTTCAACTCCACTCATTATTTTACAGACCTGTATCATATCTCCCCTCAGCCGTCTTTTCTCTAAGCTAAAGAGCCCTAGCCACTTTAGCCTTTCCTCATAGGGAATTTGTCCCATCCCCTTTATCATTTTCGGCACCCTTCTCTGCACCTTTTCTAATTTCTTTCTTTCTTTCTTTTCAAAATTGTTTTTATTTTCTCCTCTTCCCCCTCCTTTGCTTTTGCAGGTTTCATTCACGAAGACCACCTTCGCGAGCTGTTAACCACCATGGGGGACCGTTTTACGGATGAGGAAGTGGATGAGATGTACCGTGAAGCCCCAATTGACAAAAAAGGCAACTTTAACTACGTGGAATTCACTCGTATCCTGAAGCACGGGGCTAAAGATAAGGATGATTAGACCAAATGACACCTGCTCATCCTTCCCAGCCACTCAACTCCCCCTGTAGCCTCTAAGCCCACACCGCCTGAATGGACTTTAGACTCCCTCCCTAGTACCTTCATTGTATTATCACAGACAGTTCTCTGATCATTTTATTCACTAAAGGATATCTTGACCTGTGGTAGAAGTAGCACCACCTATCCTGCTGTGCCTTTATCACCACCTTCCCAAACTTTCATGCCAAGAAGGTGAACTTTACAAATTTAGCAAAACAAAGTCATCCAGTGAGTACATTCTAACATTATGATGTCACCTCTAAGAAACAAAAAAGGTGGCACCTAGCGACTCCGAGGGTGGTCCACAGCAACACAAAGAGTTTAATTATCCCAAGCAGGATTCCGACTTTGTCGATATCTTATAGCCTTCTGCTGTGGTGTCCTCATGCGGAAAAAATTCCGTCTAAACACTCCAAAATTCCCCGCGCGCTGACCACATCCATTCCATATCAGTTTTGCCAACCAGGTGACTTGAAATCCCCAGAACCCGGTGGGTTGACTGATTCCCATCTTACTACAATGTAGGCTTTGCAGTTTTTTAAGTTTTCCCAGACAAACAAGGGACTCAAAGTCACAAAATTCGGTAGGATAGCAACCCAGGCTTTGAAGTGATTTTGGAAGCTTTATACTAGACCTGCCAATCCAGCACTTTTTTCTAGACAATCTTGCTCATCAATTCCTTTCTAAAGCTGCAGCCATTCAAAACGCCCCTTCCTGTGAGATCCCTGCGCCAGGAGCTTCCTTTACATTGCCAGGAAAGAGAAGCCGCTGGAGATGTTTGCAGAAGGAGACTTTGGAATAAGAAATGGAGGGAAAAGGAAAAGTGAATAATGAGATTAAAGCAGAGGGAGGAAGTCAGAGAAAGGAGAAAAGGGAGGCTGAAAGAGTCAAAGCCACCAGTCCTGAAAGTGTTAATTGTTCGCAATCACATAGGGGGCCTTTTTACTAAAGCTTAGCATGTGCTAAATTCTAAGAAGCCCATAGGTATATAGGGCCAGAGTCTATATAGGGTGCCGAAAAACACATGCTTAGCGGTATTCTATAAACCTCGTCTAATGTTAGGCCTGGTTTATAGAATACACGTAGTGGCTGTCCCTTGACTAAAATTTAGGCGCAGCCCATTTACGCCAACTGAAACCTATGTCTTATTTAGGCGCAGATTGGGCATATTGAGGGGGATAATCGAACGGCGCCGGCCACCTCCGAGGACGGCACCGCAAAGGGGCAGAGCCAACCGTATTTTCGAAAAAGATGTCAAGCCATCTTTTTTTGTCGATAATACGGTTGGGGCCACCCAAATGTCAGAGATGGCCGGGTTTGAGATGGTCGGCATCGGTTTTTACCCATAATAGAAACCGAAGCCGGCGATCTTGAGTCCGGCCAAATCCAAGGCATTTGGTCATGGGAGGGGCCAGGATTCGTAGTGCACTGGTCCCCCTCACATGCCAGGACACCAACCGGGCACCCTAGGGGGCACTTCTAAAAAGTCAAAAATAAAAATAGCTCCCAGGTGCATAGCTCCCTTACCTTGGGTGCTGAGCCCCCCAAAACCCACTCCCCACAACTATACACCACTACCATAGCCCTAAGGGGTGAAGGGGGGCACCTACATGTGGGTACAGTGGGTTTGTGGTGGGTTTTGAAGGGCTCCCATTTTCCACCACAAGTGTAAAAGGTAGGGAGGGGATGGGCCTGGGTCTGCCTGCCTGAAGTCCACTGCACCCACTAAAACTGCTCCAGGGACCTGTATACTGCTGCGATGGACCTGAGTATGACATTTGAGGCTGGCATAGAGGCTGGCAAAAAAAGTTTTTAAAGTTGTTTTCTTGAGGGTGGAAGGGGGTTAGTGACCACTGGGGGAGTCAGGGGAGGTGATCCCCGATTCCCTCCGGTGGTCAGTTGGGGCACTTTTTTGGGACTTGGACCTGAAAAAAAAGGGACCAAATAAAGTGGACCAAATTCTCATCAAGGTCGGCTTTCTATTTTCCATTGTCGGGCAAAGCCAGCCATCTCAATGCACGCCCCCGTCTCGCCCCGTCCTGCCTTCGCTACCGTACTGACACACCCCCTTGAACTTTCGCTGGCCCTGCGACGGAACGCAGTTAAAGCCGGCCAAAATCGGCTTTCGATTATACCGATTTGGCCAGATTCAGGAGATCGCCGGCCATCTCCCAGTTTGTGTCGGAAGATGGCCGGCGATCTCTTTTGAAAATAAGCTGGACTCTGTAACAGTACATGTAATTTTCAGGAATGCCTTCAATCCACCCATGTAGTTGCACCCCCTTTATGATCCACACATTAGAATTGACGTGGACCACTTTACAGAATATGCTTAGAAAGTTGTGTGCGTAAATTCTAATTAGTGCCAATAACTGCTTGTTATTGGCAAATTATCGATGCTGATTAGCTTGTTAAGCAGTTAAGTTGCACTCGCAAATCGGCTACACACAGTGGCATAGCCACAGGTGGGCCTGGGTGGGCCTGGGCCCACCCACTTAGGGCTCAGACCCATCCAACATTAGCACATGTTTAGCGGTAGCCGGTGGGGATCCCAAGCTCTGCCAGCTGAAGACTTCCCCCTGATGGTAATGAAAATGCTACTGTCCACAATACCGGCACCTGCGCATACTCAGCTTTCAGTGCATGCCTGCTACAGACTGCAAAGGTGGAAAGGAGCGTTTTTTCACCAGCTGAGATAATTTTTTTTGGTGGTGGTGGTGGGGGGAGGGGTGAAGGGAACACTTGGTGCCCACCCACTTCTTGCCTAGGCCCACCCAAAATCTGTTGTCTGGCTACGCCTCTGGCTGCACATGCAGATATGCTCACGCAACTTTAGTCGCCATTTACAGAATTGGGGGAATAACGGGTGTCCATAAGTGCACAGTAAGCTTTAGTAAAAGGGACCCTTTAATTTTCTACCCTGTGAATCTATTCAGTATGACGGAACCGTCTCTTTACACTGAGGATTTCTGACCAGCCTGGGACATGAAGCACATAAGCAAGGAAAGCTAGAGGAGATTTTGCCTCATGGTCACATGCTTATCTGCATCCCGGCTTAAACAGCTCAGTATCCGTCCTTCTTGAGTGCCACGTGCCACTCTGCTCATGGTAAGACGTGTGACTATGTTCCTCCTGGTAATGCTCTGCAGGAGAGGACTGGTGGTCCTCAGTTTGGCAGTGGGAAGTCTTCTGAGGAGTGTAGAATAAAACGTTCTGTCTCCAATCTTTGGTCTATCTTCTCATCTCTCGTGCTTACTCTCGGCATACACGCGACTACATTTAGTAAATGGCGCCCAAATATGAGCGCGGAAAGTAATCCATGCTGAGCGCTATTCTATAAATGGTGCTTCAAGTTGCGTGATGTTTATAGAATAGTTTGTCGTGCTGGGATCTGCTCTCAACTTTGGGAGTGAGAATTTCCCCCATGTGAAACTTGGTATAAATGCTGGAGCGTAAGTTAGGCGCAGTTCCCCAAATTCTATAATACTACCTGCATCTTTAATGAATACCCCTGACCAGTGGCGTAGGAAGGGGGGGCGGGGGCGGTCCGCCCCGGGTGCATGCCGCTGGGGGGTGTCGGCTCCGCGCTGGTGCACTGCCCTCTCTGCCCTAGAACAGATTACTTCCTGTTCCGGGACAGAGAGAGCAGTGAACCAGCGCGGAGCCGACACACCCCAGCAACGTGCAGTCGGGGCGGATTGGCCTTCCCGCCCGTCCCTTGCCACAGGTATGCGCTCCGGGGGGGAGGGAGAGGTATGCGCTCCGGGGGGGGGAGGTATGCGCTCCGGAGGGGTGCGCTCCAGCGGGAGGAGGGTGTGCCGTGCTGCACCCGGGGGGGGGGTGCGCAGCGGCGACCCGCCCCGGGTGTCAGCTCCCCTCACTACGGCTCTGCCCCTGACCTGTCGATGCCCATCCCATGGTCACACACCCTTTTCAGTTGCATGCTACAAGATTTGTGCGCAGATCTTTACAGAAGAGCGTTTAGCAAGCTGCGTGTGCAGATCCTAATTGGAGCCAATTAACTGTATTAATTGGTTGTTAGCACCCAATTATTGCTAGTTATTTGCTCATTACTCAATTAAAATGTGTGCACAACTTGGGGAGCACAATTTGGGGCAGCATATACAAAAGGCGGGGGACAGTTTTATTTAGTACTATGAGGATATGTTCTGCACCATTAGAAGAGATCTGAGCATTTTCACTTATTGGTTCTGGAGCTATCACATAATTCTTTCCTTCTGTCCCTTAATGTAATTTGCCTTGATCTATACCTGAAAATCAAAATCCCCTCCCTTTCTGTGGGATAAACACAAAGGAATCCTGTGCAGAAGGAATGGATCCTCAGAAGCTTAGCTGAGATTGGGAGGCGGGGCTGGTGTTTGGGTGGTGGGGCTAGTTCTGGGCAAGGCTTCTACGGTCTGTGTCCTGAAAGTGGCAGATACAAATCAAGGTAAGGTATACACAAGAAGTAGCACATGTGAGTTTATCTTGTTGGGCAGACTAGATGGACTGTGCAGGTCTTTTTCTGCCGTCATCTACTATGTATGTTATGTTCTGATCAGCTCAAAGTATAGTAAATGGTGTTTCTCTAAGCCATCTGTGGGGTAGTTTGGCTGAAGACTCGTTTCTGTTTGAAGAACCAATAAAAAGATGAAGGTCATGAGTGTTTGCGACCTCACAGATCCCTGTTGAAGAAGACACCTGTATACTACTTAACATTTCTAGAGCGCTACTAGGGTTACGCAGCGCTGTACAAAATAAACAAAGAAGGACGGTCCCTGCTCAAATGAGCTTACAATCTAAAGAACGAAATGTCAAGTTGGGCAGTCTAGATTTCCTGGGTACTTGGAAGCTCATGTGCTACACCTTCTAATTGGTCCTTGACGTAGTAACAACACCAATCTTTAAAACGGTATCAGAGCCTACTTACTGACCAATGTAACTGCTAGAATTAAATCATTCAACTTTCCTACCTGGTATTTCTCACTTTCTCGATAGCACTGCCAATGGGTTTGGAACACCTCTTGGATGTGAGATCATTTTCCATTCAGTGAACATACACTCTATCTGTAAACAGTTGGGATAAATTTGAAGAATTTGCAGGATTAAAACACACTGAGGCCAAATGCATCCAATTCTGATGGCTGAGACCGATCTGGAGCAGGTCTGATGCTAACCAGCTTTCCCTCCATTTCTCCTTCCTAAAGCATCTGAGAAGCCCGTCTCTTCAATGGATACTCTTACTCGGAGGCTAAATACAAATCTGTTTGTAAAAAAAATAATAATAATAATAAAAATATATATGTATAAAAATAAAATAATCTTTACTATATGAACCTGTGTGTCAAACTGCTTTCTGCATATTTGTGCTGTTACTTGGGGCTTGTATATGTATGTGTTCTGCATATTTCCAGGCATATTCTTCTGGATTCTATAGATGGTGCTCAAAGTTGCATGGCCAACTTCGGGCACTCTTCCAAGATGCTCGCACAAATAAATTGGCTAATGAGCTCTAAACTATCAATAATTGGGTGCTAACAAAAAGGTTTGGACAAGTTCCTGGAGGAAAAGTCCATCGACTGCCATTGAGATAGACGTGGGGAAAGCCATTGCTTGTCCCTGGGATCAGTAGCATGGAATCTTGCGACTCTTTGGGATTCTCCAGTTTTGCTACTATTTTGGATTCTGTCAGGTACTTGTGATCTGAATTGGCCACAGCAGGAAGCAGAATAATGGGCTGGATGGACCATTGGTCTGACCCAGTATGGCATTCATATGATGCTAATTGGCATTTATTAAAATTTGCACGCACATCCAGCTGTGTGCTATACTGTAAAACATGGCACCTAACTGCCATGGTGGGTATCTCAAAAGGGGGCATTTGGGGCATATTGAGGCATTCCAAAAAGCACTTGGAATTACAGTATACTGTCTAACATGGGCACCGACATTCACACCAAATTTTAACAGGTGTAAGTCTGGTGCCCAAAAGTTAGGCTCAGGATCTGTGCTAAACGCTATTCTAGATAAGGCGAATGCTCTTTATAGAATAGTACTTAGCGCTGAATTTTTCAGCACCTGTTTTGGCGCTGTTTACTGAATGTGGCCCACTGTGTCCCTTCATGTATCTGATGCACCCATGTTGTTCCATGTGCATACCCATAAAGGAAGAAACAAGAGAAAGGTCTCCACAGAAATGCCAGGAGAAAACGAACAGCAGTGACCATCAAATGAAGAGGCAAAATGGCACACAGCCCATTCAAACTGAATGGGTTGTGTTGGCAGTACTGCACCGCCAGTGCGGCTTTGTAAACAGTGTGGATAATCTGTTATAATAAGAGAACCTGACACGGCCGTGTTTCAGCATGTATTGCCTGCGTCAGGGGTCTGTAACTTTTTGTCTTATATTTATACTAGCCGTTAAGCCCGTTAAAACGGGCGAGATTTGTGTTTTACAAAATGTAATAATTCTCACCTCCATCCATGTCCAGCAAACTGCCTCTCTCCCCTGCCCTCCCCTCCCCCAATCCATGTCCAGCAACCCTGCTCTCTCCCCTGCCCTCCCCCCATATCCAGCAACCCTCCTCTTTCCCTTGCCCCCCCTGTCCACCAACCCTGCTCTCTCCCATGCCCTCCCCCCCAATGTCCAGCAACCCTCCTCTTTCCCTTGCCCCCCCTGTCCACCAACCCTGCTCTCTCCCCTGCCCTCCCCCCATATCCAGCAACCCTCCTCTTTCCCTTGCCCCCCCTGTCCACCAACCCTGCTCTCTCCCATGCCCTCCGCCCATGTCCAGCAGCCCTCCTAGCCTCCCCCCCCGACCCTCCTCTCTGCCCTGTTGTCCTCCCATATCCAGCAACCCTCCTCTTTCCCTTGGCCTCCCGTCATATCCAGCAACCCTCCTCTTTCCCTTGGCCTCCCCCCGACCCTGCTCTCTCCCCCCCATGTCCAGCAACCCTCCTCTCTGCCCTGCGCTCTCCCCATGTCCAGCTACCCTCCTCGCCGCCACTCCCTCCCCCCTCCACGCCGGGCCCCCTGCACTGACATGAAAGCGCTCGGGGATAGGGTGGTGGAGGTTGGTGTGCCGGTGATGTTCCTTCGTCTCTAGGCTCCAGCGGCAGCGTCCGTTTCCCTTTCTGTTCCGCCCTCTGACGTCATCACATCTTGACACGAGGGCGGGACAGAGAGGGAAGTCTACTGCGCATTTGCGGGTGAGTCAGTCACTTGTCATTTATATGTTTGATATGAACAGTTGGTCAATATCAATTTACAGAGTAATAAAAGCATACAAATAGAAAAAAGCAACACTGGGCCTTCAGGATGGAGATAAATGCAGTCCTTTTTATTCTGAAAATGACTTGACACCGGCCGTGTTTCGGTGTACAAACGCCTCCCTCAGGGGTCTAAATTAAAAACATCAAAAGTCCTTATGGATATAATCACAGAAAGTTGGAAAAAAAAAAAACAAAGTCAGGGTATATTGCCATTTTCATCTCCAGCTATTTTCTGGCGATCCTCTGCCGACACGTGAACCAACTGCAAAATAAGGGGTCTTCGGGTGACCACTCCAGTGCCTCTGGGGAGCAAATCCCTGCCAACAAGGCTTTCCAGCACAGAGCTCTTTCCCCTGCTCTGCTGCAGATTGTGGTACAAAGAGAATTACAGTTACAATTATAAATGTAAACAAAACAAAAAAGCAATAAAAAGATCAAAAGAAAGAAAGGGCACAATTTTTAAAAAGTTCTAATGAAATGATATACAATGTTATAAGTTATGGTAGTAACATGCAATCAGATAACAATTACCAGCAGAGACAATTATGCATTGTGAAAATGTTATAGTTAACCCGTTAACGCCATTTATATAGTTCATAGTGGGTTACAGCAAAAAAAAAAACTAGAAAATAAAACGTTGGTTTTCAGCAAGATTCTTCGATCTTATTAACTTGTAACTATGTATTACCTTTTGCTACCTTTGTTGTTTATATGATACCTAATTGTTCATTACCTTGCTCTTGGCACCTGGTCAAAAGAAATCAGACAAAAAAGTTCCAAACAAAAAAAGTTTCCCGACATAAAAGTCCCGACAAAAGGGCCTGATGAAATAGATTTATTTTTGAATTGGTACGAATTTGAAGGGTACAAAGAAGTGGAGGAGCCATAAATTACTGAGAAAGCCCACAGCTTGTCACTTGAAAGTCCTGGCACCTGCCTATGGCTTGACTTCACTATCCACACTTAGTATCTAGTGAGAATCATAAATCTGCTTTAAAACATAATCCAGCTTGATTAAGTCTAGTTTGTCTTGGGTTATTTTGTTGTGGGGTTTTTTGTTTTTTTTTTTGTCATGGTCTGTTTTGGTTTTATTCTGTTTTGTTGGGTTTTTATTTTTTTGTATGGTCTATTGTGTCGGGGTGCCCTTACTCTTTCATTGTTTAATTGTACTTTTCTGTACTGTAGTCTTCCCTACGGTTCTATGCTAGCCACATTGAGCCTACAACTAGTGGGAAAATGTGGGGTATAAATGTATTAAATAAAATAAAAATAGATGAAAAGAGTAACCTTTAAAAATCATTTAACATTATCAATAATCATTTGTTCATCACACATTTGTCAAAAGTAATGTCTTTAGACCTTTCTTTAAAAAATTATAATGAAATGAAAACCTTAGCGTAACTGGTGCAAAACAGAATAATTATGGTGTTGAGAAATGTTAGATAAAATATTGTCTGAAAGATTAATTTTTCTAATAGTTGCCACCATTTGTTTGTTTTGTGATATTAGATTTTTCAGAGGACTTACATTCATATTTATAAATCAAACATAGAGGCCCCAGTGCTGAAAACACTGGCGCTGTACAAAATAGCACCGGAAAAATACCACCAGAACAGCGCAGAGGAACAACGCCCTAATGCTCAACGCTAATGAGAAGCAAATTTAGGCACGCTCGTAGCATTCAGCATTAGGGAATTTAGCGGGAGGATTGTGCTTTGGCTTTGGAGGGTTGTACTGGCGCTTATGCAGAAGAGTTCCCATGGTAAGCTTGACTCCTGTGCGCACGTGCCTGGTAAAACTCCAATGCGAAGAAACATTAGTGTCTGTTTTCTGTGGCCTAAATATGAGCATTTTACATTTTTTTTTTAGATTGGACACATATTTAGACCAGGGACGTAGCCAGACTTCGGCGGGAGGGGGGTCCAGAGCCCGAGGTGAGGGGGCACATTTTAGCCCCCCCCCCCCCCGGTGGCGCCAACCCCACCTCCCACCATTGCCGACAACCCTCTGGACCCCCCCTCCCAACGCCAGCCCGCCGTCGCCTACCTTTGCTGCCGGGGGACCCCAACCCCCGCCAGCCGAGGTCCTCTTCTTTCAGCAAAAGGCTTCCTTCTGTTTCTGATGCCCTTCACGTTGTACATGTAGGACGTCAGACTCACAGAATGAAGCCTTCCAGATCAGCTGATCTGCAAAGCTCTGTTCTATGAGTCTGACGTCCTGGACGTCAGAACAGAAGGAAGCCTTTTGCGTAAAGAAGAGGATCTCGGCTGGTGGGGCTTGGGGTCCCCCGCCAGCAAAGGCAGGCGACGGTGGGAGGGGGGTCGAGAGGGTCATCGGCAGGGAGGTCCAGGGCCAAATCTGTGGGGGCCCAGGGCCCCCCCCCCCAGGTCCCACGTAGCTACACCACTGATTTAGACACAGCAAACAGACACCAATGTGTGCTTTCACTATGCATTTTTATTATTTTTTTTTATTTTAGCATGGATGTTTTAAATTTAGATGCAGGAAACAGACGCCAATGTGTGCTTTTAGATTGGTCTGCTGTTTCTCACAACCAGCGCTTAAGAGCTTGCACAGGCTTCCTTCTGCCTCCAAAAGCAATCCAAACTGGCAGATTTTGCAGAAGGAATCATGAGAGAAGCAGGAGAATCATACGAAATCCTCTCTTCCAACACCCTAATGCCTGCTCCAACCTGTCATTAGTTTTCTGCAGCAGTAAAGCAATTTTGTTTCAGGTGCTCTTTTCTGAGCATTGGGGAGGAATACAAAAATGACCTCATTTGCATGAGCTTCACTATATTTGCATGCTATCTGTGCTAGTGCCTGGCATGCTCCTTGTTTCCCATGCTAGACCTCTCTGAACATTCTGTGCAGGTTAATACAGGCACTAATGAGGAATAGCCTAGTGGTTAGTGCAGTGGACTCTGATTCTGGGGAACTGGGTTCGATTCCCACTGCAGCTCCTTGTGACTCTGGGCAAGTCACTTAACCCTCCATTGCCCCAGGTACAAAATAAGTACCTGAATAGATGTAAAGCACTTTGAATGTAGTTGCAAAAACCTCAGAAAGGCAGTATATCAAGTCCCATTTCCATTTTCCCCTTTCCCTTATGACATCAGAAGTGAGCCAAGTATCAGACAATCAAGCCATTGTGACATCACTGATGAGGTTGGCTCTTATTGGTGGAATGAGTGGAGGAATAGCCTAGTGGTTAGTGCAGTGGACTTTGATCCTGGAGAACTGAGTTCAGTTCCCAATGCAGCTCCTTGTGGCTCTGGGCAAGTCACTTAACCCTCCATTGCCCCTGGTACAAAAATAAGTACCTGAATATATGTAAACCACTTTAAATGTAGTTGCAAAAACCTCAGAAAGGTGGTATATTGAGTCCCATTTCCCTTTCCCTCTAGTGCCAGAGTATTCTACCAAAATGTGGGGTTTAAGGTGTCAGCATTTTTGAAAAACAATAGAGACTAAAACATCAAATAAATGCAGTTTGTCTTGTGGTGGATCAATATCGGGATGAGCAGATCTTAAGAAAACAGTTGACGTTGACATGGGGTTTTGTTTTGTTTTTTTACATTAAGAATATCCTGAATACAAAATTTTCTGAACAAACTTAGGGGCCCCTTTTACTAAGATGCGTAGGCAACCCATGTGCGTACAATGTACATCATTAGAATTACCGCCCGGCTACCGTGTACCCCTGGCGGTAATTCTAATTTCTACACGTGTCCAATATGTGCGGCAGTAAAATAATTTCTATTTTCTACCACATGGCGCTAATCAGGTGGTGATCGGCAGTGTGCGTGGGCTGACAATTACCGCCCAATTAACGCATGAGACCTTACCGCTAAGTCAATGGGTGGCGGTAAGGTCTCGGGTCCAAAATGGACATTGGCTGATTTTTATTTTGTCACATGTCCATTTTTGGCAAAAAAGGGCCCTTTTTTGTAGGTGCACTGAAAATACACGTGTCTACACCAGCGCAGGCCATTTTCAGCGCACATTTGTAAAAGGACCCCTTAACTGCCCTACCTTAACTTCTCAGAATCAATCTGATCTAGGGAAAGCCATTGATGGAAAAGAGGTGACATTGGTCATAGGTGCCGACTCCATAGGTGCTGTGGGTGCTCAAGCACCCCCAATATTTCACCCACCAGAAGTTTGTTCCCTCCCTCCCTCTTCCCTTTAAGTTCCAGGCCCCCTCCCTCCGAATTTTAAAAGTCATCTATTTTACCTCATCGGGGTTACGGCGGCAGCAGCGGTAAAAAGCGTGCAGGCTCGGCGCTTAGTTCAGTTTTCCCTTCTCTCTCAGCTCTGGTCCCGCCCTCATTTCCTGTTTCCGCAAGGGCGGGACCAGAGCTGAGAGAGAGAGAAGAGAAAACTGAACTAAACACCGAGCCTGCACGCTTTTTACTGCTGCTGCTGCTGCTGCCGTAACCCTGACGAGGTAAAATAGATGACTTTATAATTTGGAGGGAGGGGGCCTGGAAGTCGAAGGGAGGGATGACAACCTTGGAACTGGGAGGGAGGGGGACCCTGGAACTTGGAGGGAGGGAGGGGGACCCTGGAACTCAGAGGGAGAGAGGACCCTGGAACTCGGAGGGAGGGGGGCCCTGGAACTTGGAGGGAGGGGGAGAGAAAGGAGAGAGAGAGGGTAGGGAGTGGGGCCTGGAACTCAAAGGGAGGAAGGGAGGGAGGGGGGCCTGGAACTGGGAGAGACTGGGAGAGAGGGAGGGGGGCCTGGAACTTGGAGGGAGGTGGAAGGGGGATGAGGGAGGAGGACAGGGGAGGGTGAGAGGGAGGGGGGAATGCACCACCTGTAAAAAAAAAAAAAATTCAGCACCCCCAATCATTTTGAAAAGTTGGCTTCTATGACATTGGTTATTAAATCTCTTTCTTCTAACAAAACTCACGGACCGGACAGCCTCACTTCTGAATTTTATAAATGTTTCAAAGTACTGCTCACCCCATTAGGTTAATGCCCCAGGCTTCCTTGAGTTCCATTACTGCAGTCCATCTCAACCCAGTCTTCAGGACCCACCCAGACAGTTAGGTTTCAAGGATATCCACAAGGAAGGAATCTGCATGAGATAGATTCAGTGTGATTGCACATTAATTGAGGACATCCTGAAAAACAGACTGGATGAGTGAATCTTGAAGACTGGGATGAGAAACGCTGCATTACAGGTTTGCTTTGCAAAGATGCTAACACACCACCCAGTTCCAGGCAGGAGATTTTGGGCAGTCCTAGATTTCTGACCACCCGGTGCAGGAGAATTATGGGACTTGCAGCACTGATTTCAATGGGCAGGATCAGTCACTGCAAATCCTACCCTGCTCTGGGATGTAAATTCAAAAGCAGAACTGGCTGGCCAAAAAGGCTCCAGCCTGGCTCTGGGTAACTCTGGAGGAGTGGCCTAGTGGTTAGGGTGGTGGTCTGGTGGACCTTGATCCTGAGGAACTGAGTTCAATTCCCACTTCAGGCACAGGCAGCTCCTTGTGACTCTGGGCAAGTCTCTTAACCCTCCATTGCCCCATGTAAGCTGCATTGAGCCTGCCATGAGTGGGAAAGCGTGGGGTACAAATGTAACAAAAATACTACTACTTACTTACTTCTTATCATTTCTAAAGCGCTACTAGACGTACGCAGCGCTGTACACTTGAACATGAAGAGACAGTCCCTGCTCGACAGAGCTTACAATCTAATTAGGACAGACAAACAGGACAAATAAGGGATAAGGACAAAGAGTAGCAAGATTCCGGAATCCCAAAGAGTACAAGATTCCATGCAGAATCCCAAAGAGTAGCAAGATTCCGGAATCCCAAAGACTACTACAACTTATCACTTCTATAGCGCTACTAGACGTACGCAGCGCTGTACACTTGAACATGAAGAGACAGTCCCTGCTCGACAGAGCTTACAATCTAATTAGGACAGACATACAAGACAAACAAGAGATAAGGGAATATTAAAGTGAGGATGATAAAATAAGGGTTAGGAGTTAAAAGCAGCATCAAAAAGGTGGGCTTTTAGCTTAGATTTGAAGACGGCTAGAGATGGAGCTTGACGTACCGGCTCAGGAAGTCTATTCCAGGCATATGGTGCAGCAAGCTAAAATAAAATAGATACTATTGGAGATTCTACATGGAATGTTGCTATTCCACTAGCAACATTCCATGTAGAAGCCTGCACAGCCACATTGGTGATCTGCAAGGGCCGACTTCTACATGGAATGTTGCTAGTGGAATAGCAACATTCCATGTAGAATCTCAAATAGTAGCAACAGTGGAGGAGTGGCCTAGTGGTTAGGGTTGTGGACTTTGGTCCTGAGTTCAATTCCCACTTCAGGCACAGGCAGCTCCTTGTGACTCTGGGCAAGTCACTTAACCCTCCATTGCCCCATGTAAGCCGCATTGAGCCTGCCATTAGTGGGAAAGCGCAGGGTACAAATGTAACAAAAATAAAATCTCTGGGTTTTGCCTGCATCACCTCCACTGCAGGACTGATCCAGACATCCAGCAAACTTTCTAAGACACAGCTCATATAGTAACAAGGACAACTGCTGACCAAAAGACTGCCTGCTAAGGTTGCCAGGTCAGTACCTGCTGTGCAGTGCAGGCTGCTTTCCCCATGCCTTTATTTGGGGGTTGTACCTGCCACACAATGCAGGTCGCTTTCCTCATGGATAAGATAAGCAGAACTGTCATTTCACAGCTCCTTTGAGTTGAGGTAACTCCATTCTTGGTTTCATTCTTTTGCCCTTTGGAGATCCACTGGGAGTTTTAAATACATACAAGCATAAAGATTATTTTATTAACATTAACCTGCACTAAGACCTCACAGGCTCAGAGTATATTGTTGAGACGGGGGGGTTTTTTTCTTCAAAATTACATCCGTCTGTGCTTCTGAAACATTATCTTTCATTTGTGGGGGACAGTATGAGGATCTGTTGTTTCATTCAGGGAGTAAACATGTGACCTTGAGGGTCCTACACTAGCAGAAAGATCCAAGACCATTTACTGTGTTTTTTTTGCAGTTGGTATGTTGGAGGGGGTTGATTATGACCTGTGTCATCTCCAGGGTTTTTTTTTTTTTTTTGAGGGGGTACTGGGTACCGGCACCTATACCACTGTCTGCTAAAATTGGCCCATGGTCCCTAAGTGTTAATGAAAGAGCTCAGGCCAGAGCCGCCGAGAGGGGGGGGGGGGGGGGGGGACAAAATTCCCCGGGCCCGGGCCTCCAGGGGAGCCCGGTGCCACCGCCACAGTCCGGCCCGCCCGCCCTCTGTCGCTCCCTGGCATTGAACTTAAGCACCTCACCTTCGAAAGCGCAGCAAGCACTCCTTCCTTCCGTGTTCCGCCCTCACCTTACGTAACCCGTGAAGGCGGCAGTGGCGTAGCCACAGTTGGGCCTGGGTGGGCCAGGGCCCACCCACTTAGGGCTCAGGCCCACCCAACAGTAGCACACGTTTAGCGGTAGCTGGTGAGGATCGCAAGCTCCGCCAGCTGAAGACATCCCCCTGATAGTAATTAAAAAGCTGCTCTCCACGATACTGGCACCTGTGCATGCTCAGTTTTCAGCGCATGCCTACTGCAGACTGCCAAGGTGGAAAGAAGCATTTTCCCACCAGCTGAGATATTTTTCTGGTGGGGGTTGGGAAGAACACTTGGTGCCCACCCATGGAAGGAGTGGTCTGCCACTGCTTGCTACGCTTTCGAAGGTGAGGCGCTTAAGGTCTGTGCAGAGGGCCCGGGGGTGGAGAGAGGGCCCGTGGTGGGTGGAGGGGGGGGCCCGGGGCGGCCTTGTCCCAGGCCTGGCCCAGTCTCTCGGCGGCCCTGGTTCAGGCTCTACACACCAATTCTGCCTTGTCATAGATTCTGTGACTGGTTGCAGGGGGCCTGGCTATTCTGGAGTGGGTCCGTCAGTGATCACCCCACCCCTGAAGGATGGCCTGGCATTTGAGTACCGGCACCTTTTTCGCTAGAAAAAAGTGCATTTGGACCCAAATAGAGAGTTTGTTTAACCTAAGACAGAAACACACAGCAAGAGGGAGAATTGTGTGAAAGGATTTCTGCAGAGCATTTAT
Source organism: Microcaecilia unicolor (assembly GCF_901765095.1). Lineage (NCBI taxonomy): Eukaryota > Metazoa > Chordata > Amphibia > Gymnophiona > Siphonopidae > Microcaecilia > Microcaecilia unicolor. The sequence goes on from NC_044038.1 coordinate 234,137,475, forward strand.
GATCCCCTTCCTATAGGGTTCAGCTCTTTCCATCATCCCTGACCCTAGTATGGCTGAGAGCTGAAATGAGTTTTTCATGCAGTCTTACAATGACACAGTGAACTAGTGTCCCCAGTGCACAATCTCACAGGGTTTGTGCTGAAATCAGAAAATCACCAGTGGTGCTCCAGAGGCATCCTGAAGTCACATTATGAAATAAATATAATTCAGGATCACTGTGATAAAAGGATGATTCACACAAACCATCATCATAGAAACGTGGAAAATGGGGGTAGATAAAGACCATATGGCCCATCCAGTCTGCCCATCCATAAGGAGAGCTACACGGCAATGGGGACAACGAGGAGGGGGGACAGTGAGAATCCCGGAGGGATGGGGAGAGATGTTGGATCACACGGCCCCCAGTAGCTGTGGTGTCCAGTTTGCTCTCCCCCCAAACACTAAGAGTGCATCGCTGCTGGGTGGGCCCCTGCCCACCCATGGCTAGGCCACTGCTGAGCAGAATGCCAGGGCTTTTAATGCCAAGTCTGAGGAGGCATAGAAGGCTAAGTTTGTTCTTCCACAATAACATCTGAGAGGATTTCATGCCCGTTTCCTCTCTTTTGCTGCAAGCATATGGGACCCACCAACTTTTTTTCAATGGCATCCACGAACAGCATGAGCAAAAAAATAAAATAAAGGCAGGTCAGGGGAAGTGTGCTGAGCAGTTAGAGCTGCCCACAGGTCATAGAAGAAAAAATTCTATTGGCACGCATCTGTGCATGTGCTGGAATGCTGTTCTGCGCAGAAACAGTGGCATTGCAAACATTTTCTGCATGAAATAACATTTCAACCATGCACCGATGTGTGTCAATATGTTTTTCTGCTTCAGTCAGACAGAACCATGGTCTATAAAATAATGAGAGGAGTTGAACGGGTAGATGTGAAGCGTCTGTTCACGCTTTCCAAAAATACTAGGACTAGGGGGCTTGCGATGAAGCTACAATGTAGTAAATTTAAAACGAATCGGAGAAACATTTTCTTCACTCAACGTGTAATTAAACTCTGGAATTCATTGCCAGAGAATGTGGTAATTAAACTCTGGAATTCATTGCCAGAGAATGTGGTAAAGGCGGTTAGCTTAGCGGAGTTTAAAAAAGGTTTGGGCGGCTTCCTAAAGAAAAAAGTCCATAGACCGTTATTAAATAGACTTGGGGAAAATCCACTATTTCTGGGATAAGCAGTATAAAATGTTTTGTACATTTTTGGGATCTTGCCGGGTATTTGTGACCTGGATTGGCCATTGTTGGAAACAGGATGCTGGGCTCGATGGACCTTTGGTCTTTCCCAGTATGGCAATACTTATGTACTTATGCACATTTTTAACTGCTTGATTATGAATTTTACATTGGAAATGCTGCTTACGCTCAATCCTGGATAACTGTATGATGTTCATGTGATGTGTTGTTTTTTATTTTATGTTTAATATTATGCTTGTATGTTGTTACTTGCTCAGGAATGTAGATGATGCGGGCTACACGTTTTTGTGAATAAAATAAATAAATAACATCTGGTGTGCTCTTGCAGGTTTCTGCAGAAATATTCAGCAGGTCCAATTTGCATAAAATTTACTTACTACATTGGGAGTTACGCTAAGCCATAAGCACTCGGCTCTAAAGCAGTGGCGTAGCCATGGGTGGGCCAGGGGCCTATCCTATTTGGACTCAGGCCCACCCAAAATTTTGGCACTCTTGCTATGGCTGGCAGTGATCCTCAAACCCCACCAGCTGAAGATTTCCTCCTCTTCAGGAAGCCGGTGCTCTTTCAACCCGCAGCTGGCAGAACTTGCCTGGAGCTGACACCAACATCAGCCCCTCTGCACGTGCTTACTTTTTATGCATGCGCAGCCTGGCTGCTGTTAGGAAAAGCGCTGACTGCCTGAGCAGCAGGGTTGCCAGGTGGAAAATTTTTTTCCCACCCAAACCAGCCTAAATCCAGCCCCAAACCTGCCCAAACTCAAACCCTGCCCCTGACACCCCCACCCCCGCCGTCATCAACCCCGCCCCCGCCGTCATCGGCCCCACCTCCCCTGTCACCGGCCCCGCCTCCCTCGTCATCGGCCCCGCCCAGAACGTCACTAACCCCGCCCAAAACATCACTAACCCCGCCCCTGCGGCCGAAAAAACCGCCTGAAAACCGCCCAAAAGAAAAAAAAGAAGCCCAAAAAACCGCAACCCGCCGCGGGCAAAAATTTCCTGCGGCGGGTCGCGGAAAACCGCCCACCTGGCAACACTGCTGAGCAGGAGGAAATCTTCAGCTGGCGGGGTTTTTTAGATCCCTTCTTGCTCAGGTATTTAATATTTTGGGCTTGCAGGTGGAGGGAGAGACAAAGAGCAGAGAGCGGAGCAAATCAGAGCAGAGGGGGGCTAGGAACGGGGGAGCATGAATTCCCTGCCCACCCACCTTGGACTCAGGCCCACCCAAAATTGGCTGCCTGGCTACGCCCCTGCCCTAAAGCAAGATAACTGCATCTGTTCCTCAGTGCTTGAAGCATTAGGGCAACAGCTCCCTATAAAGGTAACACAGTATTAAACTCTTGCGGTGAAGGCAACAGCGCAGAATCCATGCTGCCAGAACAGCGCAGAAAACTAGCTTGCCAATGCTCGAAGAACTGGTATTCAAATTATACGTGCGCTGTAAAAGCAAAAGCAAGGGGAGGGGTTGGGAATGTGCTTGACGCATGCACACAAGAGTTTTGCAGTACGGTCTGCTCTTGGGTGCGTGCGCCAGGCAAACCCGAAAGTGAAGCAGGCATTAGCACCTGGTTTTTTTTTTTCAAATTTGTTAAAATTAGCTTATATTTAAGCGCAGGAAATAGCTGCCAATGTGGGCTTTCACTTTTGGGTTTGTTCTGACTCGCACACGTTCGTCTCTCACTATCAGCGCTTAGGGGTCTTGCACGGGCTTCCTCCTGCTTTCAAGTTATATAAAAATCCAGCAGATTTGAAAAAGAAATAATCATGAGAAATCCTCTTTTCAAACACCCTCATGCCCGCTCCAAGCTGGCGTTAGGTTTTCAGCGGTAAGGGTGGCTTTGTTTTGTGCGCTGTTCTCTGAGCATTGGGAGGGAATAGGAAACGACCTCACTAAAAATCCGTTTGACTACATGTGCGTTCTATTTGCGCTAATCTTGGGTGCGCACATGCTAAAGCCCTGAGCATGCTGTGCTCACTAACGCAGACGCTATTCTGGCGCTAATCGCCTCTAGCACCGGTGTTACATTTTGAGCATCAGCTTAACCTGCTTTCAGAAAGAAAACAGCAGGAAGGCAATGAATGCAAGCAAAGAGACCCATACTAGGAAAATTTGGGCTTGTGTACAGGGGATGCAAGGAGCCTACATTACAATTAGAAGTTTAAAACTAGCTTGAAAAATAAATATCACTACCACTGGTTGTCTACAGGAAAACTAAACAACTTTTAGGCTCATCCAAGGGTGGGTGGCTACAAAATGTTTGCTTTTATTAAGACCTGCATTGTTATCTATAGGGACAGATAACAGTTTCCTTTCCAGTTCCCCCACCCGTGTTGGAGAGAGAAGGTCTTTTGTTGTAGGTAGCAACAGCAGCCTGAGTGGACAGCACATCAGGTGTGAATGGGTGAACATTTGGACGCTGTCATCACCCAATCACCATGAGAAAGACTCTTGAAATGCAGAGTGAACTTGGGTGCTTGATTCTCCTTTACGGTTAATCCCCTCTCCAATCTCTTGTAAATGTCAGGAACTTACAGGGCATTGTACTGTAGCTCTTGCAGGCCCGAAGGTGCAAGCTCTGAGCCTCCAGCTGTTCACAAGTCTCTTGTTTGATCCAGTTACTTTAAATAAGGCAAGATCATTCAAACTAATAGGCAGACCTCTGCAACCTATTTGGAATGTTAACCTGAGTGGAAAGACATAGTTGTCGCTCTGCCCCATCACTCCTTTCCCCCCCCCCCCCCCTCCCCTCCAAAACTCCAGCACTATCAGGTACTATGATTAGCTGAACTTTCTGGAAACAATATCAGAAACCTTCCTATATATTTATTTATTTATATTTGCTCACACCTTGCTGTAGTAGCTCAAGGTGAGTTACATTCAGATACACTGGGTATTAATTAAGCAAGATTCAGTGAGGCTTTTTTTGTCTATATTAAAAAAAAATACTGGTGTGTACATACAGGACTAACTTTAGGGTGTAGGACAGTGATGGCGAACCTTTCAGAGACCTAACAGGAAATGAGGGCGGGACCAGAGAGCTTGAGAGACGGAAGGCTGAAGACGCGACGAACCAGCAGCACGCTTTTCACTGCTACTGCTGATGCTTACGCCGCCTACTCGAACAAGGGAAGACTTTTAAATTTCTTCGGGTTCGGAGGGAGGGATGGAGGCCGGGCGGGCTGGTGCCGGGTGGGAGGGAGGGAGGAATGCTTGACGCCGGGTGGATGGGAGGGCTAAGTTTCGGGTGAGGCGACCGGCAGCGCGCGTGCCAACAGAGAGGGCTCCGCGTGCCCTCTCTGGCACGCGTGCCATAGGTTCGCCATCACTGGTGTAGGATAACTACCAATGGCTCCACCCCCACAGTAGCCATTCCCCCTGCAACCAGCTGCAGAACACACTTTAGCACAATAAATAGAGCATAGTAACATAGTAGATGACGGCAGAAAAAGACCTACATGGTCCATCCAGTTTGCCCAACAAGATAAACTCATATGTGTGTACCTTACCTTGATTTGTACCTGCCTTTTTCACCCCCCCCCCCACCCCCGCCCAGATTTCCTAGCCACTGCTGCTGTTCTCCTCTGCCCAGAGGCATCCCTTCCTCTGCACCCCCCCTCCCCACCTACAAGATTCAACATCTCTCAATCCACGACTACCTTAAAATTTGTCTCTCTCCATCTTTAAATGCCAGTGGCAGTGATCAACACCTGGAGCCTTCTCTGACCTGTTCTGTCCCCTCTGATGCAACTTCCGGTTTCCGCAGGGGTGGAACGGGTCAGAGAGAAGGCTCCGGAGCAGGCTGCAGATAGAGTATGTTGATTGTTAACTTCTAAAGATGGAGAGAGACAAATGTTAAGTTAGATGAGGGATTGAGAGACAGGGGGGGCCCTCACCAAGACCCCTGTAATGCTAAGGCTGGCCCAGTACCCAACCATACGAAAAACTAATCTCTATTATCCCTTCCTCTCTTTAAGAGATCCTTTGTGCTTTTCCCATGCTTTCTTGAATTGACACAGTCTTTGACTCCACCACCACTGAGAGGCCATTCGACTCATCCACCATCCTTTCCGTAAAGAATTACTTCCATTGATTACTCTTGAGTCTATCCCCCTTTCACCTTCATCCTATGAGAACTCTCTGGGTTCAGTCTGGCATCTCTGGGTCTGCAGAAAAGGTACCCAGAATCTCCCTGCAGTCAGTTTGAAAATGCCACCAGGTGACTGACCTGCAGTTAACTCCTCTGTCTGCTGCTGTTACCACTTCCCCTTCCACCAAGATCTACTGCTTTCAGCATGAGAGCAGGGCAGCCACCAGGCAGATTGAGCAAGCAGGAACAATGGCTCAGGGGGAGAACGGCACTTCCTGCTCTAATTCTACTGTTGTCTACAGAGCAATGGGCTGAGAACCAGATAAGTTAGAGTTTAATTCTCCTCGCCTCTGCCACTTTTGGGGGGCAATACAAAAAGTTATCACAGGTTGAACACAGGTTGCATGCGATGAGCAATGCAGAGAAGGATTGAGCATGGGTGTTAACTTGAGTGGCATACCTGGTCGCACATAGCGTTTCAGCAGTGGCGTTCCTATATCGACTGCGTGCCCCCCTGGCACATCACACCCCCTCCACCCAGTGCATTACCTCCACCCTCTGGCGCATTATCCCCCTGGCACATCACCTCTTGGGTGTGCAGGGAGCAGCCGCTCAGCTGTCGACTCCGCTGGTTCCCTGCCCTGGAACAGGAAGTAACGTCAGAGGAAGCAGGGAACCGGAGGAGCTGACAGCCACGTGGTTGCTCCCTGCACCCCCTTGCAGCGTGCACCTGGGGCGGACCACCCCCACCACCCTGCCCTTGGTACGCCACTGTGTTGCAGTGAATGCTAATGAGGCCATTGAGTATTCTGCATCAATGCAGAGAGGTAAACGGCTGCTTTTTCCAGGTGATAACTTTGCAAACCTTTTTTTGCCATGTCCAGGACAGCGTACAAAGTATTTCATGATAGTTTTTGAGATTTATTTGTCACTTTTGTCTCCTTATGCAACCTGAAGGGGAGGTGTCTGAACAAATCTGAAAGTGAAAGCCTTAAATACAAGCCTCACAACAATTTTATGTGGGAACAATTTTTGCAAGGTTCATATTTAGGTGCCGAAAAAAAAAACCAGCTGCCAATGTGTCCTGACACTTTCATTTTTGTTTGGACATCGGGTTTACTGCGAAACCTTGCGCGTATGTGTCCGGCACGCTTCTCCCCCGTTAACCGCAAGATTTCTGTGCATAAAATTTGCATGCCATCAGCGTTTCACATGATGCGGTATTACGCTTGCGGTAGACGCTGTGCACGCAGACATCCGCCCACAGCTCTACCATATTGGCTCCTTTGTGACCCTGGACAAGTCACTTTATCAACCAATACTTTTTATTTTCCTGCTATGGTAAGCTATATAAAGAAACTTGCTATTTGTATTGTAAGGTCTTTGGAGCAGGGACTAATTGTACCCAGTGGCGTAGCTATGGATGGGCCTGGGTTGGCACAGGCCCACCCATTCGGGGCTGAGGCCCACCCAGCAGCAGCACCACACTGCTCTCTCCCCACTTTCCTCAACAGCATCCCTGTGGGAAACCAAGGGTTTGGTCCCTCCTGCTCCCCTCCCCCCTCTCTTTCTGTCAGCAACTGATTTACCAGGGCAAAAATCTGCCTTTGCAGCCATTTAATTAGCATATCTCAGAGGGCCCCTCCTAAACATTTGGGCCCTAGGCATGGGTCTAGTTTGCTTAGGGCTTACCTCCTGCCCTGACCCTTGGTGCAACTCGGCAGGGCAGGAAAACAGTGGAGCAGATGCATGCGGAAGCAAGGCTAAAGCCAGTTCACAGTTTTTCTGCTAATTGAGGGGGATGGGCAGATTACCTGAGCTTGATGGTATTTGTCAGCTCTCCTATTTTGTGTTTCAACCAACCAACTCAATATGCTTCAGGCATTAAAGGAGTGTTTGACAGTCACTGGCCCAGAAAGTGCAAACATACCTTGAGAGAGGGTCCGCTAAGGCTCTAGGCCCACCAGTCAGTTTCCCTTATTTAAATGTTACTTCCTGCTGGTGCTACTACTACTACTACTTATCATTTCTATAGCGCTACTAGAGGAACGCAGCGCTGTACACATGAACATGAAGAGACAGTCCCTGCCTAACAGAGCTTACAATCTAATTAGGACAGACAAACAGGACAAATAAAGGATAAGGACAAAGAGTAGCAAGATTCTGGAATCCCAAAGAGTAGCAAGATTCCGGAATCCCAAAGACTTACTACTACTTATCATTTCTATAGGGCTACTAGACGAACGCAGCGCTGTACATTTGAACATGAAGAGACAGTCCCTGCTCGACAGAGCTTACAATCTAATTAGGACAGACAAACAGGACAAACAAGGGATAAGGACAAAGAGTAGCAAGATTTCGGAATCCCAAGGAGTAGCAAGATTCCGGAATCCCAAAGACTTACTACTACTTATCATTTCTATAGGGCTACTAGACGAACGCAGCGCTGTACACATGAACATGAAGAGACAGTCCCTGCCTGACAGAGCTTACAATCTAATTAGGACAGACAAAGGATAAGGACAAAGAGTAGCAAGATTCCGGAATCCCAAAGAGTAGCAAGATTCCGGAATCCCAAGGAGTAGCAAGATTCCGGAATCCCAAAGACTTACTACTACTTATCATTTCTATAGGGCTACTAGACGAACGCAGCGCTGTACATTTGAACATGAAGAGACAGTCCCTGCTCGACAGAGCTTACAATCTAATTAGTACAGACAAACAGGACAAACAAGAGATAAGGGAATATTAAAGTGAGGATGATAAAATAAGGGTTCTGAACAAGTGAATAAGGGTTAGGAGTTAAAAGCAGCATCAAAAAGGTCCTAAAGAAAAGATTAATTTCATGCAGTACCCTCCAGGCAAAGAAGTGAACTGGGCCTTTAATGCTTTATTAACAAAACAAAAAAAAAAAAACTTCACTGGCTACTAGCACAAGACTAAATTTAAAACTCTATGTCTGTTCTTTAAAGCCCTGGAAGGAAATGGCCCAGAGTACTTGAAGAACAGGATCTCTCTCTATATACACCTCCAAGGACACTAAGGTCCTCTCCCACTGACCCCACCCTCTCCAAAGGACATGATGTGCTACCCCCTCCCAGCTGGCCTTCACCAGCCCTCACACTCTGGAATTCACTCTCTGAAAGGCTTCCCTGAACACAAGACTACCCTAGCTAAGACAACCCTGAAGCACCTTTCTGAACTCACGTGGCTCCAGACTGTTGGAACAGTAACTGCAAGAACGCTGTTCACCTTTCCAACCAATCTTGTTGACCGGAGGACAATGCAGAAGGGGAGAAGAGACAGACTGCTGTGGGCAATAGTGGCTCTGATCCCTTACCCCCACCCCTCAATCCCTCTCCCCCTCCCCCACCCCACTTCTGCAAGCAGCTGATATATCAAGGAAAAATAAACTACCTCAGAAGGCCCCTTCTAAAGATCTGGGTCCTAGGCGTGTGCCTAGTTTGGCTATGCCTGAATCCTGCCCTGTTACCATGAGGTGGTGGAGATGAAAACGGTAACAGAATTCAAACATGCGTGGGATAGGCATAAAGGAATCCTGTGCAGAAGGAATGGATCCACAGAAGCTTAGCTGAAATTGGGTGGCGGGGGGAAGAGGGGTTGGTGGTTGAGAGGCTAGGATAGGGGAGGGCAGACTTATACGGGGTCTGTGCCAGAGCCGGTGATGGGAGGCGGGACTGGTGGTTGGGAGGCGGGAAATACTGCTGGGCAGACTTATACGGTCTGTGCCCTGAAAAAGACAGGTACAAATCAAGGTAAGGTATACACATATGAGTTTATCGTGGGCAGAATAGATGGACCGTGCAGGTCTTTTTCTGCCGTCATCTACTATGTTACTATGATAAGTTTTCAAGGTCTACATGGGTAATCATTTTTTTAATGGACATCAATATGAACTTGTCAAGACCAGCTATTCCAAGCTTCCTTCACCACATCCTCTAGCAAAAAAATTCCACTGCTTGATTCTTCATTTTGAGTGAAAAAAAAAAAAAAGAAAACTTCATTGAGTAAAAAACAAACAAACAAAAAAAACCAACCCACACACACTTTCTCCAAAATATTTTAAATCTTATACCTGCTGATTTCATGGTGTGTCCCCTAGTCCTGGTATAGTTTGAAGGCATAAGTAAACGTTCCCTTTTTACCTATTCTACCCCCCACCTGATGATGTTATGCCCCCTCTCATCCATCTCTATTCCAAGCTGAAAAGCCTTCACCAGCTCCCTTCATAAGGGAATATTTTCATCCCCTGTATCATGTTTGCCATTCTCTTGCAGAGATAAGGTCCTACAGGATGGGACCTGTGCAATTCATAGGTCCCAAACTCTTTCTGGAAGCCATCACCAGCTCTCCGGTTACATTTATCACCCCATTCTATTCCTGTGTCAAAAACGTTTAGGGAATACAAGCAAGAAATCTTCATGCTTTGCATTGCCTTAGCTACCCTCCCCCACCCCTTATCTCAAAGCTTTTCATTAGATATTAACTCTATTTAGCTCTGTAGCCAGTGATCCTTTTCTCCCCATCCTCCTTCCTCCCCTCCCCCTCCCCCAACAGGAGGTCTGAAAGCAAACATGCCCCCATCCCTCTAACAAAACAATGCAGAGAATAACCTATTAAATTCTTTACTGCTCACAATGTCTACCCCACCAGTGTCTAATTAATTCTTTGGAGCCTGCTTGGCTTCAGCTGTTTACCTAGGTATTTACTAAGCACCAAGCAAAAGAAGTCCCTGTATTCTCTGCTGCTGAATATCTTCTCCAGCCTGTTTCTATCTCACTCACAGGCTGATGCTCAGAACTCCCGCGGTAAGCCAACAGCACAGAAACTATACTGCGGGAACGGCATAGAAACCTAGCTCACCGGTGCTCAAAGCAGTGGCGTAGCTACGTGGAGCCACTGGGCCCCCTCAAATTTGCTCTGGGCCCCCGGTTTGGCTGGCTGGGGGGGTCCCCAGCCCCTGCCCGCTGAAGCCTTCGTCCAGCGCTGGTCTCTGGCGCCGCTGCATTGCCTGCCGCATTGTCTGCTCAATTTCATTAAAACCAGCGTGCCGGATGTGAGGGGAAGAGAAAGCAGGGCAGGCAACGCAACGGCGCCGGAGACCAGCGCTTGCCAAAGGCTTCAGCTGGTGGGAGTTGGGGACCCCTGCCAGTCAAGGTATTTGTGGTGGCAGTGCTTCAGTCAAGATATGTACAGTGGCGGCAGTGGGTGGGGAGCGGCAGGGTGGTGAAGGGCGATGGGGCGGTGGACCAAAATGTGCCCCCCCCCACACTTTCGGCTCTGGCCCCCTCCCACCTCGAGGTCTGGCTACGCCCCTGGCTCAAAGGAAATGCTATTCAAATTATATGCGCGCTGTAAAAGCGAAAGCAAGGAGGGGAGACATGCTTGGCCCATGCCCAGAAGAGGTTCGCGGTAAGCTCAGCTCCTGTGCACATGCGCCATGGAAACCTGAACGAGAAGCACTCTGTACCTTTAAATATAAGCGTTTCAATTTTTCTTTTTCACTGGCAAGGCTCATATTTAAACGCAGGGAACAGGAGCCAATGTGTGCTTTCACTTTTGGGTTTGCTCTGACTCACGTGCATTCGTCTGTCAAGACCAGCGCTTAGGGGCTTGCACGGGTTTCCTTCTGCTTCCAAAAACATTTCTCTGCAGAGACTGACCACGCCATGAACAGACTAGTCACCTCCCTTTCTCTAAGGGGTCCTTTTGCTAAGGTGCGCTAACGGATATAGGGCTAGATTCTAAATATGGTGCCAAAAATATCGATACGGAAAAAAGCGCTATTCTGTAAGCAGCACTTAAAGTTAGGCGTGGTTTATAGAATAGCACTTACGCCTGGGAATCGTGCGTAACTTTTGACGCGGCCTTTTCTACCAACTGAAACATGGTGCAAACGTAAGTGCATATCCCCCGTTATTCTATAATAACAGGTGTTAATTTTAGTAACACCAAATATGGCTGCGCTAACCGATTAGCACAGAAATGCCCACTCGCCATCTCTCAGACACGCCCCCTTAATAAAATAATAAATGTTGTTTAGCGTTTTGGGTAGCGCACACTCATTAGGGGATGGGACAACTTCCCTATGAGGAAAGGCTAAAGCGGCTAGGGCTCTTCAGCTTGGAGAAATGACGGCTGAGGGGAGATATGATAGAGGTGTATAAAATAATGAGTGGAGTTGAATGGGTAGATGTGAAGCGTATGTTCACGCTTTCCAAAAATACTAGGACTAGGGGGCATGCGATGAAGCTACAATGTAGTAAATTTAAAATGAATCGGAGAAAATATTTCTTCACTCAATGTATAATTAAAGTCTGGAATTCATTTCCAGAGAATGTAGTAAAAGCAGTTAGCTTAGCAGGCTTTAAAAAAGGTTTGGATAGCTTCCTAAAAGAAAAGTCCATAAGCCATTATTAAAATAGACTTGAGGAAAATCCACTGCTTATTTTTAGGATAAGCAGTATAAAATGCATTGTACTGTTTTGGGACCTTGCCAGGTACTTGGCCTGGATTGGTCACTGTTGGAAACGGGATTCTGGGTTTGATGGACCTTCGGTTTGTCCCAGTATGGCAATGCTTAAGTTCTTATGGATTATACCGCAGGATGCCTCAGCGTCCCCAGGGTAAGCATGTGTTGGTGCTTTCTGCAGCTCAGTGAAAGGGTCCCCAGATGTTTAAGGAGACTGCACAATCTGAAATAAAAACAAAAAAAAAATCAAATGATGAGGTCTTCTTTGAAAATGTTGTGTTCGATATTGATGGCCCCTCCCACACAACAGGCAAAAGTCTGATTCCATCTCTAACCTCCAGCAAGTGTGTGTGTGTGTGTGTGTGGGGGGGGGGGGGGGGGGGAGGGGGTTGTTGATCCTCTGATATATCTTGTTTCCTAGTCTCCAGAACCTATTAGAAAGAGGCATGTTTAAATGCTGTTGATTCCCCCCCCTCCCCATCCCAGTCTCTGACTGTTAATTAAGGAGTGGGCTTGATGTAATAAAGAGCTTTTCTCACTTTGTGTATATGGGGGGAAATGCTTCCTGTACCAGAACCTTTTTCTGCTTCATCCCAATTCTCATTTTAGTGCTTGAGGTGCATTTGAAAGCTGTGGAACCTCTGTTTTAGGGGGGAGGGGGGGGGGGAGAGTTATCAACCTGGGCTACTCTGGTTAAAAACAGTTCACTCCACCTTAGTAGTTTTCTCAGGGCTTTTTTTGAGGGGGTACTTGGGGGTACTGAGTACCGGCACCTTTTCCATTGTCTGCTAAAATTGACCCATGGTCACCAAATTTTAATGAAAGAGCTCAGACTCTACACACCAATTCTGCCTTGTCATAGGTTCTGTGACTGGTTGCAGGGGGCCCGACTATTGTGGGGTGGGTCCCTCAGTGATCACCCTACCCCTGAAAGCTGGCCTGTCATTTGAGTACCGGCAGCTTTTTCATTAGAAAAAACTCACTGAGTTTTCTGTGACTTGCTGTATCAGGTGTAAAAGCAGGCTTTTTTTTTTTTTTGAGGGGGTACTGAGTACCAGCACTTTTTCCATTGTCTGCTAAAATTGGCCCATGGTCCCCAAGTTTTAATGAAAGAGCTCAGGCTCTACACACCAATTCTGCCTTGTCATAGATTCTGTGACTGGTTGCAGAGGACCCGGCTATTGTGGGGTGGATCCCGCAGTGATCACCCCTGAAGAGTGGCCTGGCATTTGAGTACCGGCACCTTTTACGCTAGAAAAAATACACTGTGTATAAGTCTCCCTTCCTGTCAGTGTGTGAGCAGGATTCAATTAGCACCAGAAGGTAGAAAACACTTTTTTTTTTTTTTTAAGGTTGGACCTCCTGAACCCAATCTGCAAAAATTCCCTGATGCCCTAGTGGACCTAAATTCCTTGATTGCTCAGTGGGCCTTGAATTCTAACCCGCTGCCCCATACCCCCAGCCTATCTGGTCTAAAGCATGCTGGTGTGGACCCTGGTCCAGGGAGGTGTGGAACAGTGTCCTTCTCTTTCCACCATCTTGGAAAAGGACAGTGCCTAAGCCCTATCAGTGTCAGCCTGCCAAACAGGGGACTGCATCCTTTATTGACAAACAGACTGAACCCTAGAGGTGCATCCCGACGCACTACTAAGGATTAGGAGCTGCCATTTTCCAAGATAGTGACAGGAAGAGAAGGGCACTGCTGGCCACCTCCCCAGACCAGACATTTATTGGTACAGTGGAATCCAGCATCATGACAGCTCTCTGGTCAGGCCTCCTTGTGCCAGGTGCCTGGTCCAGCGATATCCTAGCCCAGACTCAGGGGCCCTGGGTCAGATAGCCTCACTACCAGGCCAATTTGGGTCACAAGTTCTCTGAGGTGGATTATGTCAACCCTGAGTTGAAGCAAAGATTCTGTGCTAAAGAGTAAGTAAGTAAGACAAAAAAAAAAAAGCACAAAATTTAGTGCTCTTTTAAAGGACAATTTCCAATTTGGCAAGCTGATTGCACTATCCTGTGGCACAATGGTTTTGCTGCATGGGAAGTAAGAGCAGCCTGGGAAAATCGAAAGTAAACTGGTTCTTGTTTGCGGGAAGTAGTGTGAGATTTTGACCCTGCTTTCGTTTGCTTTTTCGTGTGCCTCATCATTTCTTTTGGATACTGTAAAGGTTTTTCTTCTGACTGCGCTCTCTCGTTTTGCTGGTTTGTTTTATTTATTTATGAGGATTTATTTACCGCCTTTTTTTAAAGGAATTCACTCAAGGCGGTGTACAGCAAGAATAGGTCAAACATAAGCAATAGACAATCACAGCAGTAAAAATATTCAAACAGCATTTCAAAGTATGGTGTAATTTTGTCTTCCGCTGCTCACTTTGCATCCCTCCCCCTTTTGATTATGTACTTTGTAAACCATTTATGTATATATTATATTGATATGCAGTATATCAATCAGAATTTAACTTGAATTTAAAGAAGCACAGGATCCCCCAGAGGTTATATATGGCGCCCCGAGTTGCGCAAATAGAGCGTTGGAGTGGACGATGCCAACCACAATCTCCAAGGTGATCAGTAAATTATTATTATTATTATTATTATTACTACAGTCTTATAACTACTACTACTACTTAACATTTCTAAAGCGCTACTAGGTTTACGCAGCGCTGTACAATTATAACCCGTAAAATGCCAGAAGTTCACTACGCGTAACAACAGGCAAAAGCTGAACAAACATCAGGAATTACAATATTTTAAACCACATTATACAATCATTTAAAAAAAACACCATTACCACAAATTAGCAAAATTTCTTTAAAAATAAATGTCTTAAGATCTTTCCTAAACAGAGGATAACCACACATTCTTAAAAGAAAGGAAGGAAGGATGAGGAGGAGAGATCAAGATGGCTGCCGCACCGGTTGACTGCTGAGACGCTCCCGAGTCTATGAGGAAAATTTACCCCTTTTTTCTTATTGAAAATGCCACATACAAAACGTAAAGGAGTGTCGAGATCGGTACCTCCACCTGCCTCAACTTCCTCACCAGCTCAGACGTCTCTCGAGCGTTTCTTTCCCGGCGCTTCCAGATTGCAACGAGGAGAGGATCCCATAGTGGGGGGGAACTGGAGGAGCGGAATCCCCGCTGGGAGAGGAAGTCTCCCTATCACCACCATCCGCTTCGTTCATCCCTCCCAGCCCAGCGTCGAGAGCGGCCCTGGCGGGAAACCCCATCGACTTCGAGGACACGTCGATAGGGGCAACAGGGGAGGACCCAGGCATGCAAAAGGTGAATCGGGGCACTGGGGGAAGTTTGTCTTCCACAGTGCAGACCTTGGAGGTGACTCTACAAACCCTAAAGGTGATGTTGGACCAGATTGCTGCCACGTTACAGAAGAGGTCAGGTGATGTTATTAATTTAAACACTAAATTTGACGAACTGCAAAGTACGGTAGATTTTGTTAAGAGTGACCTAACAACACAAGTTTTCTGAATTTCCCGATAGTAGCGGGGGAAACCCTGATTACTACTTTTCGGAAATATTTGACGGAAAATTTGAATATTCCCCCTGAGGCTATACCCCCGCTAAATAAGATTTACTATATTCCTTCTAGAAATGGAGCTCAAGGTCCTGTGAAAGATAACTCCTGATTTACAAAATATCTCTGATATTTCAGAGCAATCTTCTGAAACAATAACGAACAGAACTACAATGATTGTATCATTGGTTTTTGAACAGGATTATAATAACATCTTAAGACTTTACTTTAAAAACCTTAAATCTCAATTCTATGGTTCTAAGGTTTGGGTATATCCTGACGTCACTAATCAACTCAACAAAAAAGGAAACTTTTTCTTGCTTTAAAACAGAACACAATAGATATCAACATGTTTGTGCAGCGCTGCGTATGCCTTGTAGCGCTATAGAAATTGTAAATAGTAGTAGTAGTAGTATCCGTGTAAGTGTGTAGTAAAGCTGGCTCAAACTAAATATACATTCTTTTCACCAGAACAGCTAAAAGTGTTTGTAGAAATGAAGAAATTGAAGTGAAGGGAAATGATATACTGGAAAATGTAGCCGATACTTTATTGTGATTATTTGCCTTTAAATCTTCTCTAACTCTTTCTCTCCTTCCTAGCATTGCTGTGGTCTAAAAAAAGCTTTAAAATATCAATTCTTTTTTTGTATAAATGCTCCAATAGAGATTTTCTTTATAGTGTTAAATTATTATATATGACCGTTTGGAACATAATCCTGTTATTTTCATTTTGCCTGTATTTCTGAACAAGGTTATCCTTGTCTTATTGTATTAAAAAGCATAAATAAATAATAAAAGAAAAAGAAAGGAAGGAAGGAAGAGAATTCCAAAACTGTGCAGCCTGATAGAAAAACCCTCTTTGCCTTTACATGGCAAAAACCATAAAATTGTACTGCTTTGTCACCCTCCTGCCTCCATGCATATCTTCTTGTCTGTCACCTATCCATCCCCATCCTGTTAGACTGTCACTGGAATGCTTTGATGTTTCACTTATATATATACTGTCATCCAGGGCCGGTCCAACCCGGTAAGCGGGGTAAGCACCGCAGGGGGGCGCCTGCCTGCAAGGGCGCCGCATGCGCCTCCCTCCCACGGCCTGCCCAGCTGTTCGACAGAGGGTGCAAACCAATGGGGCCATGGGGGGTGTCCTCTGCTCTGGCCTGCCCATGCTCAGTGCGTTCCTGCTTCCCGTAATGCTGCACGCGGCAGCGTGCGTGCTTTACACCTCCGCGGTGCTACTCTTGTCTCCTTCCAGCCTGGCCAGCGGCTCCGCTCTCGACATCACGACGATGCCTCCTCCCCCTGCGGCACCCTGCGTGCGCGCCAATGCGCCTTGTGGTTGTGGCCGGGCCTTGAAGCGTCTCGTGTCTCTGAGTCCTCTGGCTGGCTCGCTCCTCCGTCCCAGGCGCTGAGGCTCCCAGCTGACTGCCTGACTCACTGCCCTAAGCTTCCGTCCCTGTCCTGGCCTTTCCTGCACTGGCTAGTGCACTCCTCCTCCACCCCTGCCATCCACGGACCACGCCACCAGTCGGGATTCGGCACAGCAGAAGAGAAGAAGAATCTTCAAGTTCTTTAAGCCAGGTAATGGCCCCACGGCACGGATCTATTATTTATTTATTTCTGCTGCCGCCTTTTAAGGCACTGAGCTGAAAAAGGGGTCAGGGAGGGAGAAGAGAGAAAGAAGATGCTGGGGGGGGGGGGGGCACCAACTGATAGTCTGCAGGGGGGCACCAGAGACCCTAGGACCGGCCCTGCTGTCATCTATCAACATTTGCTTATTTCTGATCTGACCAAGAAGGGCAACCTTCGAAAGCTAATCAAGAAATGTATTAAGTTATGCCCAATAAAAAAGGTATCATCTTATTTTCTTTTCCATGTTTTATTTTGTTTGATTTCTATAGATTCTACATGGAATGTTGCTATTCCACTAGCAACATTCCATGTAGAAGTCGGCCCTTGCGGATCACCAATGTGGCCGCGCAGGCTTCTGCTTCTGTGAGTCTGACGTCCTGCACATACGTGCAGGACGTCAGACTCACAGAAACAGAAGCCTGCGCAGCCTTCTACATGGAATGTTGCTAGTGGAATAGCAACATTCCATGTAGAATCTCCAATAGTAGCAACATTCCATGTAGAATCTCCAATGGTATCTATTTTACTGTCATAGTAATGCTTGAATGTTTTCACTTATATACACTGTCAGCTAGCACATTTGCTTATTTCCGATCTGAGGAAGAAGGGCAACCTTCGAAAGCTAATCAAGAAATGTATTAAGTTATGTCCAATAAAAAAGGTATCATCTTATTTTCTTTTCCATGTTTTATTTTGTTTGATTTCTATAGATTCTACATGGAATGTTGCTATTCCACTAGCAACATTCCATGTAGAAGTCGGCCCTTGCGGATCACCAATGTGGCCGCGCAGGCTTCTGCTTCTGTGAGTCTGACGTCCTGCACGTCAGACTCACAGAAACAGAGGCCTGCGCAGCCTTCTACATGGAATGTTGCTAGTGGAATAGCAACATTCCATGTAGAATCTCCAATAGTAGCAACATTCCATGTAGAATCTCCAATGGTATCTATTTTACTGTCATAGTAATGCTTGAATGTTTTCACTTATATACACTGTCAGCTATCACATTTGCTTATTTCCGATCTGAGGAAGAAGGGCAACCTTCGAAAGCTAATCAAGAAATGTATTAAGTTATGCCCAATAAAAAAGGTATCATCTTATTTTCTTTTCCATGTTTTATTTCTATTGATTACTTTTACATAGCAAAATGAGGGATATTTTCGTAAAAATTGATTTCTCGTAGATCTAGAAATAGAATCATTTAGAAAAAATGAGATGAACACCTATGTAAGCAGGAGTCGATCCATACAATGCTTGATAGGACAAAGCTGATACCTTAAATTGAAATCTTGCCTCCAATGGTAACCAATGCAAACGGAATAACAAAGGAATAAGTAATATGATCATATTTGTCTGCTGCAAAAGTAACTCTTGGTGCTGCATTCTGTGCTTGTTGTAAAACGTTTATTGTCCAAATGCAATGGTGCTGACAATATGAACCCAACACAGGCCGTGTTTCGGCACTGAAGCCTTCTTCGGGTGTTCCCATAAGCCAGCAATGTGACAACAAAAAAGTGTCACAATACCAAGTGTGAAAAGTTAACGTCAATAATTAGGTACTACCAATCAATTATTGGTGTTAATTAGCAGGCATTCAAATTTTCATGTGCATCTGGAGGCGTGCTATTCGATGAGGCACGGCGCCTAACTCCCAAGGGTTGTATCTCAAAAGGGAGCGTGGCCATGGGTATGTCAGGGGCAACATTAGGTTTTAGCGAGCGTAAATCTGGATTCCACCCTTATAAATTAGCCCTTAGTGCTGACTATTTTTCAGCGCTTAAGTTTTGGTACTGTTTATTGAATTCCCTCCTTTATTTATTTGTTGCATTTGTATCCCACATTTTCCCATTTATTTGCAGGCTCAATGTGGCTTACATAATACCGTGATGGCGATCGCCAATTCCGGTATGAGAAATACAGAGTGGTATTGCGTTAAAGTTCAAGAGTGACAGAGTAAATGAGGTAGTCAAGGAGGAAGAGTTAAGTTTTGTCCAGTTCTGGTATAAGTTTTGTTGCATTGCAGGGTGCGGGTGTTTAAGTTGGATCATTTTGCTATGCCTTTTTGAACAAGTTGGTCTTTAATGATTTCCAGAAGTCTGTTAGGTCGTGCATTGTTTTCGTGACGTTTGGTAGTGCATTCCATAGTTGTGTGCTTATGCAGGAGAAGCCGGATGCATAGGTTGATTTCTATTTTAGTCCTTTGCAGCTTGGGTAGTGGAGATTTAGGTATGTGCGTGTTGACCTTTTTCTGTTTCTGGTTGGTAAGTCTATGAGGTCTACCATGTATGACATCAACCCCTTAGTAAAGGCAGGAGTTGATACTTTGCTGGATCTTGCTTCCCCTCTCCAGAACTTATTAAGGAGGGAGAAGTTGGGAAGTAGTATATCCCCTTCCAGGGCCTACCTCTCAGTGCTGGGCTCTGATTGGGGGGGGGGAGGGGCCTGTCCTAATTAGATTGTAAGCTCTGTCGAGCAGGGACTGTCTCTTCATGTTCAAGTGTACAGCGCTGCGTACGTCTAGTAGCGCTTTAGAAATGATAAGTAGTAGTAGTGATACTAGAGGGACTAGGCATCTGCCTAGGGTGGCAGAATTTTGGGAAAGGTGGTTTGGCTCCCTTAGGCCAGCCCAGGGAAGGGAAGAGGGTACAGTTTGAAAACTGTACATCCTGGGCTCTAATTGAGAACATGGGGTTGAAACAACTGCGTGTCCTGGGTTCTGATTGGCGGGGGGGGGGGGGGGGGGGTACAGTTTGAAAGCTGTGCCTTGGGCTCTGATTTTGGGAGGGGGGTGCAGTTTGCATATCCTGGGCTGTGATTGGGGGGGGGGGAAGGTGCAGTAGTAGTATATCCTGGGCTCTGATTGCGGGGGGTCAGTTTGAAAGCTGTATGTACTGGGCTCTGATGGGGGGGGGGGTAGAAATACAGCTTGAAAGCTGTGTGTCCTGGGTGCCCATTGCAGGGAGTATGAGGTGTGCAGTTTGAAAGCTGTGCTTTGGGCTCTACTTTTTTTTTTGGAGGGGGAGGGGAGGTACAGTTTGAAAACTATGTGTCCTGGGCTCTGATGGGAGGGGGGGGGGTGCAGTTTGAAAGTTGTATATGCTGGGCTCTGATTGGGGGGGGGGGGGGTAGAAATACAGTTTGAAAACTGTGTGTCCTGGGCCCTGATTGCAGGGAGTAAGGGGTGTGCAATTTGAAAGCTGTGCCTCGGACTCTGATTTGGGGGGGGGGATGGTACATTTTGAAAGCTGTATATCCTAGGCTCTGATGGGGTGGGGGGGGGGAATTCAGTTTGAAAACTATGTGTCCTGGGCTCTGATGGGAGGGGGGGGGTGCAGTTTGAAAGTTGTATATGCTGGGCTCTGATGGGAGGGGGGGGGGGGGCAGTTTGAAAGTTATATATGCTGGGCTCTGATTGGGGGGGGGGTAGAAATACAGTTTGAAAACTGTGTGTCCTGGGCCCTGATTGCAGGGAGTAAGGGGTGTGCAATTTGAAAGCTGTGCCTCGGACTCTGATTTGGGGGGGATGGTACATTTTGAAAGCTGTATATCCTAGGCTCTGATGGGGTGGGGGGGGGGGATTCAGTTTGAAAGGTGCATGTACTGGGCTCTGATTGTGGGGGGGGGGGGGTAGAAAAACAGTTTGAAAGCTGTGTGTCCTGGGCGCCGATTTGCAGGGAGTAAGAGGTGTGCAGTTTGAAAGCTGTGTCTTGGGCTCTTATTTGAGGGGGGGGGGGGGTTACAGTTTAAAAGCTATGTGTCCTGGGCTCTGATGGGGGGGGGGGGGGGCGGTTGTTTGAAAGCTTCCTCCAAGCGCCCACTGAGGACAGGGCAGTTTGCAATGGAGCAGCCAGAAGTGGGGGGAGCGGGGCTGTGACGTCACCGCCGAGAGGTGGTTTCCAAGCTGAGCTGTCAGACAACTGTGTGTCAGGTATTAAACACGTTAGATCGAAGGAGCACTTGAAATCTCTCTCGCACACCTCCTCCTCCTCCTTCCCAGGAGAGACAGACAGACGACCTGCAGATCCTCTCTTCCCCCTGCAGCAGCCCAGGCCAGGGGATCCATCAGCAGCATGAGGCCAGCGCTCAAGCTCCAAGAGTCAAGTAAGTTGTGTGTTTTTTTTTTTAAACAAAGCGAAATCCGTGCGCGCCATTGCCATGTGCTGCGGAGCAGCTCACGTGGCTTTTGTTTGAACATAACTTTTCCTCGCCTTCCCCCCAGCGAGATCCAGGGAACGATTTAAGCTCTGGAGGGTGAGGGGGGGAGAGCAAGATCGGGAGGGGTCGATGGCAGACCTTGCTTTCTCTTCCCTGTAGGTAGCAAAAAGCCCTGGGAAACTTGCAGAGCAACAACTTCAGGGGGGGGGGGGGGGGGGACTACTTAAAATCACTCAAGTATGGCAAAAAAAGGGAGAGAGGCGAGCAGGCTGGGCCAAAGTTTTTGTGTGATCGCAACAAGAGAAGTGAACGTACAAAAACTTTCATGCATCCCTCCCCCCCCCTCCCTAAAAAAAAAATCCTCCTTCCTCCAAAACGGATTTCTGGGCAAACAAAAAGTAACGGGAGGAAGCGCCCTCCTCAGCACGGCACCTTCTGTCTCCCTTTCAAAGCAAACAAATGAAAAGTTGTGCGTTCTTTTTTGTTGTGTGTGTGTGTATCTTGCCGAGGCTTGCAGTGAAGTGACAGCTGGGGAGGGTGAAGAAGCGCTGGGGGGAGCAGCAAGAGCAGCAGCCCGCGCAAGTTCCTGTTTCTTTTTGGGAAACAAAGAAAACTCTGTCCAGGCATCTGTCACTGAGAGAGACGGAGGCAGAGAAACTTCGGCCTCTGCACGTTTGCAGCCAACTTGGAGTTTGTGCGCGCGCCACCCCCTCCTCCTCGCCCTTTGTTGCCGGGCGCAGCGGATACAAAGTAACTATTTGAGCCCCTCATGGAAAGGGACGACAGGACTTTGCTGGGTGAGACAATGAACGTTTAATTTTCGTGGAGGGGGGGGGAGGGAGTGGGTCTTGGTGCGGGGGGCATGGGAAAAGTTTAAAGGGAGACGGTTTGGGAGGGGAGCGTTCGGATATTCGCTGGGGGGGGGGGGGGCGTCTCGCGCAGCTTCCCCTCCCCCTTTCTCTTTTGTCGTATAAAAAGAACTTTTTGTGTTTTTTGCAGGACAGTCGTTTACAGGTTTCGACCTCCCCCTCCCCCCCTTTAATAAAATAAGGGCTTTCTTGGGGGGGGGGGGGGGATTCGTGCTTGGGGCACTTTTGAAAAGTAACAGCACTTTGTATCTGTTAGCAGAGAAGGCCTTGGTCCCCCCCCCCCCAACCACCAACCCAGAGGGGGGAGGGGAGGCCTTTGCCGAGAAGTTGCTCGTTGTGTGTGCGGAGATGTCCTAATTATTTGAAACCTCTGCTAAGTTTTCGTTTCAAACATCCGTTAAAGAGAACTAAGCGCACAAAAAAAAAAAATCAATGCATATTTTTTTTAAAATCGCACTATTGTGTTCGGGGAAGAGGAAAGTAATCGTTTAAGAATGCTGTAAATTTAAAATAAAAGTTCTAAACATAAAAGCAAACTTGATAGAGGCCCCCTGAAACTCCTGGATGTTATTGGCTTAATTGAAACAAACTTTTTTTTTTTTGGGGGGGGGGGGGGGGGGGAGCGGGCTGCCATTTTCACTCACAGTAGCCCAAGGGTTGGTTGTGGTCTCTTGATGCAGGAGGAGGGGAGGCAGCTCAGCCCCTGGTACAGGCTGGATCCACACTCGGAAACGGAATTTCCCCCGGCCTTGGCCTCCCCCTTGATTGTTGGGGGAGGAGGAAGATCCCATTTGTTTTGGGAGAGCAAATGCAATTCCCCCCCCCCCCCCCCCCGGTTCTACAGGGAGCTTAATCCTTAGTCTTGCTTTTTTTGTCGGCTGGCATGGATTCAGCTGGTTTTTTTTGGAGCTGAGAGACCATTGGTTCTTTTTCTAGAATTTGAACTTTTTTTTTTTAATCCACTTGTCAAAGTTTACACGTGTGATATAAAACAATTTTTCCTTTTCTTGTATATATTGCAAAGTGAACCAGACGTTCCATGTTAAGATGTGTTCAATTTAAAATTGTAATTTGGAATTCTTAAAGTATCTTCAGAAATGTAGGACACGATTTATCAAAAGGTGCTATTGGCTTGCAGGCGCCAACGGACAGCCGTAAATCTAGTTTCTCAGTTTTTTTTTTTGGTGTTGTTTTTTTTTTTAGTCAATGTAGCTGATGATTTTGACAGTTAAGGGCATGGATAAATCTGTTTTAAAAATTTACTCTCATTAATTTGTTTTGGCTAACGTCAACTTCGGTTATAAATATTGTTTTCCTCTCAAAACATATGGAAATGTTTTATATAGTTTGGGATCACCTACGTATTTTTTTTAGCAAAACCTTAACCAGGCTTCCGGAGGAAATAATGGATTAAAATAACGTATGGAATGAAGCGAATGATTTATGAGCCTGAATGGTTTGTTTACACTGTCAACAACAAAAAATTGTTTGTTATGGAAATGGTACAAAGTGTGATTTTATTCTTGGAGAGTACTATGCATTGCATCAGCTGAGGAAAACAGACTGAAATTTGCAGTGCTGGGTTCAAGCTGAAAATGTGATCACCAATTAAATGCAGACAAATTGCCAAAGCCCCTGTAATCCAGGACACTTTTTCACCTGTGGTATTTGCATGACCTGCAACATTTTTGGGAGACTGGCATTCACTACTACTACTACTTGACATTTCTAGAGCGCTACTAGGGTTACGCAGCGCTGTACAGTTTAAAAGAAAGGACAGTCCCTGCTCAAAGGAGCTTACAATCTAAAGGACGAAATGTCAAATTGGGGCAGTCAAGATTTCCTGAATAAAGGAATGATGGTTAGGTGCCGAAGGCGACATTGGAGAGGTGGGCTTTGAGCAAGGATTTGAAGATGGGCAGGGAGGGGCCCTTGTATGGCCACATCTTTTTAATGCAATACATCAATGATAGTTATAAGGACCATTATGAATGGTAGATGTATGGGGAAAGTAGCCCATCCTTTCTCAGGTATGCATTTGCCAACTGTTCAGAGTTCTGTTTGGCTCTTTAAACTGTCCATCTACATAAACACTTAAACATGCATAGATGTGCCAAGTCATGTCAGATGTTTGGAGGGGAGTAAGAGGGATTTCCTTTTATTATTCCTGCCCATCTTCAAATCCTTGCTCAAAGCCCACCTCTTCAATGTCGCCTTCGGCGCCTAACCACTACACCTCTATTCAGGAAATCTTGACTGCCTCAACTTGACGTTTTGTCCTTTAGATTGTAAGCTCCTTCGAGCAGGGACCGGCCTTCTTTGTTAATTTGTACAGGGCTGCGTAACCCTAGTAGCGCTCTAGAAATGTTTAGTAGTAGTAGTAGTATGTACCCTGGTGCTCTTTCTCCATAGAGGCATCTAGTCTGCTGATTTATAGAACTGGGTTGTTGTGTGTAGTAGGCCATGGCCTGGGTGTTTTTCACTCATTTTGGAATTAAGGACCTTACATGGAAATAACTAATAGAAAATATTTTTTTCACTCAATGAATAGTGCTGCTCCTTGTGATCTTGGGCAAGTCACTTAGAACCCTCCATTGCCTCAGGTACAAACTTAGATTGTGAGCCCTCCTGGGACAGAGAAATATCCAGAGTACCTGAATGTAACTCACCTTGAGCTACTACTGAAAAAGGTGTGAGCAAAATATAAATAAATAAATACATAGTTAAGCTCTGGAACCCGATGCCAGAGGATGTAGTAACTGCGGTTAGTGTATCTGGGTTTAAAAAAAGGGTTAGACAAGTTCCTGGAGGAAAAGTCCGTAGTCTACTATTGAGACAGACATGGGGAAGCCACTGCTTGCCCTGGGATTGGTAGCATGGAATGTTGCCACTATTTGGGTTTCTGACAGGTACGTGTGATCTAGATTGGCCGCTGTTGGAAACAGGATTTTGGGCTAGGTGATGCCATTGGCATGAAGAGGTATTCTATAAAGGGCACTTAAGGAGCTCCCTCTACAGGATGGCGCTGGAATCTGCACCCAGCTTTGGATGTGAGGATTTACGCAACTGAAACCAGGTGCAAATTAAGCGCAGATCCACCTGTAACAGTGCATGCACTTTAAAAAAAAAAAAAAAATCAAATAACTTTTATTATGTTTTCTTTTGATAACTCACAACAGCATGACGGCAACCGGCAATGAGATGGTTAAAAATGTTGTACTGAAATAACCACAAAATGTTTTAATACTTAGTCAAAAGGCAATAGTACCATCCTGAAAAGAAAAACCGAAAGAAAATCCTCATTGAAAAGGAACTATGTATATTAAAACAATTTCTCGATAAATATAAAATGTCTCCAACATTTGACAGTATTAAGAAACAGAAGTACATCAAAACTATAACCATAACATGCAAAGAGAAAAGTAGAAGGGAGATGTATGTTTATAATGTAATGGAAATTAGCAGAGAAATTATCATATCTATATGTTAAACCTAGTGGACTTACCGCCCAGGAATGCCAAAAGATCGGCCCGCAAATTCCTCAACCTGAACTTCCCCAGCTGTAAAGGAATGAAATACAAACGGGTTTATGCTACTACCTTTGCGTACAAAAGCACACAGTCTTGGAACGCACTACCCATGGCCCTAAAAACCATGACCAATCTAACCAGCTTTTGCAAAGCTTTGAAAACCTATCTCTTCAACAGAGCCTACAAAAGTCACCCTCAATGAAACAAATCATTCCTTAAACCACCCGAGTACACCAAAACACCTCTCGCAGGACCTTACCTAACACCTTCTACCCAAATTCCTCTTTCACCTCAGCTTATGATCGATCCACTGTTCTCTTAAATCATGTAATGACGTTCTCATTTCCATACTCTGTAAGCCACATTGAGCCTGCAAAAAGGTTGGAAAATGTGGGGTACAAATACAATAAATAAATAAATAGAGCAACTGTCAAATAAGCAAATCAAATAAATAGCAAATCCTGGAATGAAATAAATATAATAGAGATGTATAGATAAACCTATGGTTAAAAAGAGGAATTGTAGCAAATGGGTCCATATGGTTTATTTCATGGGCTTTTCCATATAGGCTACATGTGTTTTTAAAGGAACGCCCCCATTTCAGATCCACGTGGAAACACTTAGGGCCAGATGCACTAAACCTAATGAGCCCACAACTTGCGTTTTAAACTGGTTCCAGCCAGTTTAAAATGCAAGTAGTTTACCGGGGGCATGCACTAAGGGCATTTTCCCTGCCACGGTAGCAGGCAACGAAAACGGAATGCAAATTATTCAAACGCTATTATAATGAGCTGCACTACCGTTTTTCCGATTCCCTTACCGTAGGAACCCTAACGGGAGGTCTGCACCTCTCGTTAGGGCTCCTGTGAGGGAATCGGAAAGGAAAAGGGCCCCCCAAAAAAGGTAAAAAAGAAAAAAAAAAAAGCAGGGAGCGCATGTGAGGGGCGTCCTTTATGGAAGTACTCTCCCTGTGCTTGTGAGAGACGTCTTTTTTTTTTTTTTTCGCCGTTTTTC
This sequence comes from Microcaecilia unicolor, assembly GCF_901765095.1. Classification (NCBI taxonomy): domain Eukaryota; kingdom Metazoa; phylum Chordata; class Amphibia; order Gymnophiona; family Siphonopidae; genus Microcaecilia; species Microcaecilia unicolor. The sequence goes on from NC_044038.1 coordinate 234,164,023, forward strand.
GCTCAGCCGTTTTTTCCCCCCTTCTCTTTTGTCTTCGCCGCACCACTTACCCCTCCACAGCAAAATTTTTCTATTTTCCTGGTTGCCGGAGAATCAGGATGTCCCTTTCGATTATGCACCTCTTCCTGGTCTCTTCAGCCAATCAGAGCGCGTTTCGCTGACAACAGCCAGCTAAATCCGCTTTGATTGGCTGAAGAGACCAGGAAGAGGTGCATAATCGAAAGGGAGGTCCTGATTCTCCGACTGGCAACCGAGGAAAATAGTGAATGCAACGGAGCTACAATGAGTAGCTCATTTGCATTCCCGTTCCCTACCGATTCGCTATGGAATCGGTAGGGAACGGGAATTACCGACGACTTTGCATCTGGCTCTTAGGCGCTTTCTTATAACTGGATTGTGCAAATTTAGTTCCGTGCAGATCTGCCGGTTTTGGCGCCTTGCTTCCGTTATGATTTTCCATGTTGAAATAGCACGTAAAGTTAGGTGCTGCATGCAGAATTCCCTAGTTTACGTCAGCACCGTCCTCTGGACACACCCACCCAGCCAGTCAGGTTTTCAGGATACCCACAGTGAATATGCATGAGCTAAACTGTAAAGTAGCAAATTATCTCATGCATATTACTGTCAATATCCTGCAAAGCTGACTGGCCCGGGTTGTGCCCTTGAGGGGGAGTGGGTTGAGAATCCCTTGTCTATAGCCTGCTTAATACATCCTGGTCCAGAGGTTGGTTGTAAAGGGGCTCAACGTTTTCTGTGTTCTGATTTTATTTCAGTGGAGAGATTTTCCACTGTTTTTCAGTCCTCTGCTGGAAACATACCTAGTCAGTCAGGGTTTAGGATGTCCACAGTGGATTAGGCCTTGGACCCTGCTTAGGGGAGTGCAGTGCTTGTCCTGTAGGGTTGGTACCTCTTAACTCCTTGCCTACCTGACTCATTTTTCTTACCTTGACACTCATGCTACTCCAGTTTTCGGTTCTTGTTGTGTAGACTAGTTTCTTTCCTGTCCAAATATTGTAGTTGTTTTTTTTTTTCTAAATGTACTTAACATAGTAACATAGTAGATGACGGCAGAAAAAGATCTGCACGGTCCATCCAGTCTGCCCAAGAAGATAAATTCATATGTGCTACTTTTTTATTTGTACTGTCCTCTTCAGTGCACAGACCGTATAAGTCTGGCCAGCCCTATCCCCGCCTCCCAACCACCAGCTCTGGCACAGACCCTATAAGTCTGCCCAGCACTATCCCCGCCTCCCAACTACCAGTCCCGCCTTCCACCACCAGCTCTGGCACAGACTGTATAAGTCTGCCCAGCACTATCCCTGCTGCCCAACCACCAGCCCCGGCACAGACCATATAAGTCTGCCCAGCACTATCCCCGCCTCCCAACCACCAGGCCCTCCTCCCACCACCAGCTCTGGCACAGACCGTATAAGTCTGCCCAGCACTAGCCCCGCCTCCCAACCACCAGCTCTGCCACCCATTTACTTTGTAAATGTTTTAGCCGGTGCAGCTCCTTGGTCTGCTAGTCAGTGAAGGCCGAATAGCAATTATTAATAATGAAATAAAAGAAATGAGGGACTTGCAGTAGGTCTCCAATTTATGTCATGCATATTAATTGGGTAATCCTTAAAACCGGGCCTGCTAGGGGGAGGGGAGGGAAAGGGTTGAGAAGCATGGCTCTAGTTTGGGGGCAGATGCTTAAATCTACTGCCAGCGTTAACATGGGTTAGGGCTGGGTTTGCGGTCGTTATTGTGCAGCAAATGCTCATATGGTCACAGCATGGGTTTTTTTTTACCTATTACCGCAGACTGTATTAAAATGCATGTTAAGGCAGTCATTACCCACCCTGTAACCATGCTTTAAAAAAAAAAGGTCTGGGGCAGTGGGTTGGTTAAGAGGAGCAGGTGTCAGCACCACTCCTTTTCTCCCCCCCAACCCAGCTACCCTGGCTCAGACTGCTTTCTGCTTCCTTCCTTCTCCCCCTCCCCCCCCCCTTCGATAATAAATGAAAAAAACATTCCTGGGTGGGCTAATGGCCCTCAGACCCCCCCCTCCTGTTCACTTGCACAAATCCAGGTAGTTCAGTCATTTTCTGTCCCTGGTAGTTTAGTGCCCACCCCATCACCCGACTGACCCCCCCCCCCCCCCCGTACCTGGAAGGATTCAGGAGCAATGCCCACTGGCTTCTGCCTCTGGTCGCTGTCATCTGCAAAATGGTGGTGATTCACCCTGCACTGGTCAGGACCTGTTTACCTTCCAGGTATGGGGTTGGGTAGCCTTGGGGTCAGGATGGGGGAGGGGGAGAAGACATGCCACTTTGCAGCATGTGTTTTTGGTGGGTTTTTTTTTTTCCTTTTAATTAACTTCCCTGTCGGTGCCTGAACCAATCACCTCTCAGTCACTGACAGGAAAGTTGACATTTCCTGGTAAGTTGCGGATTATTGCTGTGATTTTAAAACTGCAGTAATTTGCGTGCTTATTAGCCGCGGCATGCTCAAACAGTGTTTTCACTCTATAAGTTCACAGTAGAGTGAGGACCGTACTGGGAACCGTTAAATATCGGTTTCCTCAGAGCTGTTTTTTTTTTTTTTTTTTTAAACCATTTTTCAGACTGATCCAAATGCCACAGACTCCCACTCGTGTAAACTTCAAAAGGTTTTAGCCCTTAGCTGTCGTTGTTTTCTAGTGTAAAGCCATCCACAAGGGACGACACAAGTTTCGATTTAAGATTTTTGAGCCAAAGACTGAGCATCGGTGGATTTAAGCCGTGAGATTCCGTGGCCCTGAGTAAGCAGATGGAACACTTGGGTAACCTGGATGTTCCTTGATAGGGTGAATAACTGGGAATTAATAGCCATGAAGGTGCATCCTTTAGTAAACAAACAGGAATCTCCACAGCAACCTTTCAGTGAAATTTCTACTTGCTGAAAACACTCTCTTTTTAAATTTTATTCATAGAATTGTAGCAGCAGTTCTGTAAGTACGGTGGGGCGGGGGGGGGGGGGGGGGAAGTAGTTGCCCAATGAACCAGACGTAATAGGGACATTCTATATATGGCACTTAAAATCGGTTCCGACTAAGCATATTCTGTAGAGTTAGGTGCAGTATATAGAATACACTTAAGTTGGCATTCTAGCGCCTTAAACTATATGTGCATCTATTTACACCAGTCGAAAACGTGGCGTAAATCCCCCAGTGCGTACATTTAGGTGCACTTGGCCATGTTCTATAACTTTGCGAGTAAATTTCGGAACACCCATTTCCCCGCCCCTTTTGTCTGTGTGTTACTCACTCTGCTGCTCCCCAGTATCTCTCCACACTCGTCCTTCCCGTGCACTCCGCTCCATGGATAAATCCTTCTTATCTGTTCCCTTCTCCACTGCTGCCAACTCCAGACTTCGCGCCTTTTGTCTCGTTGCACCCTACGCCTGGAATAAACTTCCTGAGCCCCTACGTCTTGCCCCATCCTTGGCCACCTTTAAATCTAGACTGAAAGCCCACCTCTTTAACATTGCTTTTGACTCGTAACCACTCGCCTCCACCTACCCTCCTCTCTTCCTTCCCATTCACATTAATTGATTTGATTACTTTATTTTTGTCTATTAGATTGTAAGCTCTTTGAGCAGCGACTGTCTTCTATGTTTGTGCAGTGCTGCGTACGCCTTGTAGCGCTATAGAAATGCTAAATAGTAGTAGTGTTAGAAGTTAGGCGCACTGTATTAACAGAGTTGCGTGTGTAAATTCTAATTAGTGCTCATTTATTATTTAGATTTTGCTCACACCTTTTTCAGTAGTAGCTCAAGGTGAGTTACATTTAGGTACGCTGGATATTTCTCTGTCCCAGGAGGGCTCACAATCTAAGTTTGTACCTGAGGCAATGGGAGGGTTAAGTGACTTGCCCAAGATCACAAGGAGCAGCAGTGGGATTTGAACCGGCCACCTCTGGATTACAAGATCTGTGCTCTAACCACTAGGCCAGTCCTCCACTTGTTATTCTTTAGGGTTCTACATGGAATGTTGCTACTGTTTGAGATTCTGCATGGAATCTTGTCACTCTTTAGGATTCCAGAATCTTGATATTCTTTGGGGTTCTACATAGAATGTTGCTATTCTTTGAGATTCTGAATGGAATCTTTATTTATTTATTTAGATTTTGCTCACACCTTTTTCAGTAGTAGCTCAAGGTGAGTTCCATTCAGGTACTCTGGATATTTCTCTGTCCCAGGAGGGCTCACAATCTAAGTTTGTACCTGAGACAATGGAGGGTTAAGTGACTTGTCCAAGATCACAAGGAGCAGTGGCGGGATTTGAACCGGCCACCTCTGGATTGCAAGACCGGTGCTCTAACCACTAGGCCAGTCCTCCACTCATCCTTGCTTGTTAAGACCTGTTATCAAGGCTGATTAGGGCACATTGTCATAGAATATCCTCAATAAGAGGGAACAATTTTCAAAGCTGTTTCCCAATAGACTTAAGCAGAGAAAGGCTGTTTAAAAACTGGCCTTCCTATATGCCCATAAACTTGTGTTCTTACTTGTTTCAAACGCATGTGACTGTTTTCAGGGAGCCCCTTCATGGAGCAGAAATTAGGACTAAAATCAGCAGCCTAGTTTGTTGCCCTTATAATGGGCTGTTTTTATTTATTTATTTTTTTTTTACATATTCTCCATTTTTGCTGGGTTAATTTAGCTAAGGATTCATGCCAGGGTGTGTGGGATAGACCACGATGACTGAGGGCTCTTGGACTGCCCCAGTTCATTCAGGGCCATTTCAGCACTAGTAACGGAGAAAAACACCAGAATGGCACCAATTATAGAGAGATCGGTTCCAAGCAATTGGTGGACAGAGAGAATATTCTCAAATATCAAGAAATACAGTCAGAAGTAAGAACAAGTGGAGAAAAGATACAGAAATATTTCCCATTGTATTGGGTGCCGCCATAGGCCTGATTACAAGGAATTTTGGGGCTTACCTTGGAGTGGACCAATGTAAAAAGCCTCAGGGCTGTACTAAAAACTACCATGGCCCCTGGTACAAAACAAGTACCTAAATATATGTCAACCACTTTGAATTGTAGGTGCAATCAATAGAAATCAAACAAAATAAAACATGGAAAAGAAAATAAGATGATACCTTTTTTATTGGACATAACTTAATACATTTCTTGATTAGCTTTCGAAGGTTGCCCTTCTTCCTCAGATCGGAAATAAGCAAATGTGTTAACTGACAGTGTATATAAGTGAAAACATTCAAGCATTACTATGACAGTCTGACAGGGTGGGAGGATGGGGGTGGGTAGGAGGTATGCATGGGGACATCAAAGCATATCATTGATATTCTAACAGGATAGGTGTGGATAGGTGAGAGGAGGGTGATCAACAGAGAAATACAGCTTTATGGTTTATAATGGGCTAGGAACCCCAGATCCTTGTTAAGTCCTTTCTGTTGGGTGTTAAAATATTCAATCATTCTGACTTCAAAAGTCTTGCGTTCTCGTATGGTTTTAAATGTAGGTACAAAAACCTCAGAAAGGCAGTATATCAAGTCCCCTTCCCAAACTACTTTCTTGTTAAAATTAAGGTAATAATCCACAGCTCATTGCTGTCACCCTTACTGTAGATGCCTCAGCAATGATTGGTTCAGGCACAGACAGAAAGGGTGACATGAAAATAAAAACCATATTAGTTCCAAGCTGCTGGCATCTGCATCGGCCCCTGTTCCGAAGACTTGACCTTGCTTTCCCTGACAACAAATGCTACTACTACTTATCATTTCTATAGCGCTACAAGGCATACGCAGCGCTGTACACCATACACAAAAGACAGTCCCTGCTCAAAGATAAAAATTAAACCCTGGAGTGTAGGGGCACCCACCAGACCACGACCCCCCCTACCCCCCCTTCATGTGCCTCCCTTGACTCAACATACACCTTTCTTCCCTTTATTGCACGCTGACCCCCAGGATGCAGTGTGCCAATATTTTTAAAGATGGTGGTGCCAGAGACAGGATTGAGCGGACATCGCTCCTTTCTCAGAAGGTACAATGGGGAAGGGGTTGGGTATGTATAGGGGGAGGGGAGGGTTCCAAGACTTTTGAAGTGCAGGTAGGGGGGTTGGGCTATTGTGTTAGGAAGGGGGGAGGCCCATGCAAAAAGGGTATCTGGTGGTCAGGTTGGGATGACAGCCATTCCTCTCAGCCAACCCTTCTGTGATGCTCTGGATACAGCAAAACATTTTCTGTGTTAGCAGTTCAGTCAAAACCACCTTAAAAAAAAAAAAGAAATTGTGTGCTGTGTTGTCGGGGTTTCCATGTGAGTTTAACACCTGTGCTGATACCCTTTTTGTATTGTTAACCCGCGGTTAAACTGTTAAATCCATGGAAACCACACATGAATTTTTCTACACCAGGCCCCCTTGAAAGACTTCTTACAGGCTTCACCTTACAAACTTCAGAAGGAAACGTTCTTTGGCCCAATGCAAGTACTATGAGAGGGGCCTCGGGATCTCCGCCAGCCAAGGTATTTCCTGTTGAGGCAGCAATGGGGGAGGGTGGCAGTGATCGGGTGGGGGGGGGGGGGGCTGTAGCAGAAGCTTAGCCGAGATTGGGTGGCAGAGCCGATGGGGGGAGGCGGGGCTAGTTCTGGGCAGACTTCTACGGTCTGTGCCCTGAAAATGGCAGATACAAATCAAGGTCAGGTATACACAAAAAGTAGCACTTATGAGTTTATCTTGTTGGATGGACCATGCAGGTCTTTTTCTGTCGTCATCTACTATGTTACTATGAAGAGACTGAGATTGCAGCCCCCATAACCAAACTTAGGAGTGGGAGGTCCATTGAGAAAAACTAATTCATTTGAACACATGCTGCCTCCCCCCCCCCCCCCCCCACTTCCTAAAGTGGTACCCCAGAGGAGTGGTGAGCGGAGCAGGGGTTCTGTAGACACACCCAGCCAGTCAGGTTTTTAGGATACCCACAATGAATGTGTGTAGAGGAGAGATTTACATACGTGGAGATGGTGCACACAAATTTTATCTTATGCATATTGATTGTGGATATATATATTTATTTATTTTATTGCATTTGTATCCCACATTTTCCCACCTCTTTGCAGGCTCAATGTGGCTTACAATACATCATGAATAGTGAGAATAATTATGAAGTAGACATTTGGTATTACAGAAGGGTCTTGGGCAACATGATAATGGTAGAACATGAAGTAATTTAACAATAAATGTAATTTAACAATAAAATATAAATGAAGTGTTTTCAAATGAGTGCATAATAGACCCGGACAAGTGCTTAGAAAGTCAAAAAAGGTAAAAAAAAAAACACACTGGTGTGGTGGACTAAATAGGTCCTGGATGAGGGCTTTCAGGATTAAACCAGTGTGGGATCCAGTGTTTCAGAATGATTAAGGGTACGAAACGATACGAAGGACCGACCCCGCCCTGGGCACTGTAAGGGAGTTTTTCAGAATATTGGGGGGATGCTGTTCCATTGAGCTGCTGGTACCTACGGTCAGCAGTATAATCAGAAACCTTGCCTTAACACCCAGGCTTCCTAGATTTTATCCCGGTAACCCCAAAGCCAACCTGAGCTCACCGGGACAGGTTGTGGAGGTCTGTCTTACTCCTAGTGTGAGTCTGATACAATGTTTCTGGGGAAATGACCATCTGAAATCGGCTGCTTGAGAGAGAAATACGTTTATGCTGAGTGGAGGAGTGGTTAGGGTGGTGGACTTTGGTCCTGGGGAACTGAGGAACTGAGTTCAATTCCCACTTCAGGCACAGGCAGCTCCTTGTGACTCTGGGCAAGTCACTTAACCCTCCATTGCCCCATGTAAGACGCATTGAGCCTGCCATGAGTGGGAAAGCGCAGGGTACAAATGTAACAAAAATAAAAAATAAATAAATAAATGAACCACTTTGAATTTAGTTGCAAAAACCTCAGAAAGGCTGTATATTAAGTCCCATTTCCCTTTCCCTATTCGAGATTGTACATGGAATGTTGCAGTTGCTACTATTGGAGATTCTAAATGGAATGTTGCTATTCCACTAGCAACATTCCATGTAGAAGGCTGCGCAGGCTTCTGTTTCTGTGAGGCTGACGTCCTGCACGTACGTGCAGGACGTCAGACTCACAGAAGCCTGCTCGGCCACATTGGTAATCTGCAAGGGCCGACTTCTACATGGAATGTTGCTAGTGGAATAGCAACATTCCACGTAGAATCTCAAATAGTAGCAACAGTGGAGGAGTAGCCTAGTGGTTAGGATGGTGGACTTTGGTCCTGGGGAACTGAGGAACTGAGTTTGATTCCCGGCACAGGCAGCTCCTTGTGACTCTGGGCAAGTCACTTAACCCTCCATTGCCCCATGTAAGCCGCATTGAGCAGGGTACAAATGTAACAAAAATAAAATAGATACTATTGGAGATTCTACATGGAATGTTGCTATTCCACTAGCAACACTCCATGTAGAAGGCTGTGCAGGCTTCTGTTTCTGTGAGTCTGACGTCCTGCACGTCAGACTCGCAGAAGCCTACGCGGCCACATTGGTGATCTGCAAGGGCCGACTTCTACATGGAATGTTGCTAGTGGAATAACAACATTCCATGTAGAATCTCAAATAGTAGCAACAGTGGAGGAGTGGCCTAGTGGTTAGGGTGGTGGACTTTGGTCCTGAGGAACTGAGTTCAATTCCCACTTAAGGCACAGGCAGCTCCTTGTGACTCTGGGCAAGTCACTTAACCCTCCATTGCCCCAGGTAAGCCGCATTGAGCCTGCCACGAGTGGGAAAGCGCAGGGTACAAATGTAACAAAATAAAAGAGATACTATTGCAGATTCTACATGGAATGTCGCTATTCCACTAGCAACATTCCATGTAGAAGCCTGCGCGGCCACATTGGTGATCTGCAAGGGCCGACTTCTACATGGAATGTTGCTAGTGGAATAACAACATTCCATGTAGAATCTCAAATAGTAGCAACAGTGGAGGAGTGGCCTAGTGGTTAGGGTGGTGGACTTTGGTCCTGAGGAACTGAGTTCAATTCCCACTTCAGGCACAGGCAGCTCCTTGTGACTCTGGGCAAGTCACTTAACCCTCCATTGCCCCATGTAAGCCGCATTGAGCCTGCCATGAGTGGGAAAGCGCAGGGTAGAAATGGGGGCAAAGAAGCCGAGATCCTGAATGCATTGATTCTTAATTAGGTGATGCTGAGACTTTTTGATATTCTTGGCAACTCCAGACCTACCTCATACATTGACCTATAATTACTCTTCTCTAATAGAGACTAGTCTGAGGATAGCAAAAAAAAAATGCAGGTCAGTTTCAGGGAAATTCTAAAGGAGAGAGGTGTGGTAGCCGTGTTAGTCCACTTTTAAAGGTAATCAATAGAAATAAAACATGGAAAAGAAATTAAGATGGTATCTTTTTTATTGGACATAATTTAATACATTTCTTGATTAGCTTTCGAAGGTTGCCCTTCTTGGTCAGATTGGAAATAAGCAAGTGTTGGTAGATGACAGTATATATGTAAGTGAAACATCAAAGCATTTCAGTGACAGTCTAACAGGATGGGGGTGGATAGGTGAGAGACAGGAAGAGTCTGGGTGGATGAGGGCAGTGGCGTAGGAAGGGGGTGGCGGTGGGGTGGTCCGCCCCAGGTGCACGCTGCCTTGCTGGTTCCCTGCTTTTTCTGCCCCGGGACAGGTTACTTCCTGTTCCGGGGCAGGGAAGCAGCAGAGCCAACGCAGCTCCCAGTGACGTGCACTGGGGGGGGCGGATCGGCCCTCCCGTCTGCCCCCCACTGCAAGGTAAGGGTGCGTTTCGTGGGGGGGAGGGTGCGTTTTAAGGGGGGGTGCGCCGTGCCCGTGCTGCACCCGTGGGGGGGGGTGGGGGTGTGCAGCGGCGACCCGCCCCGGGTGTCAGGCACCCTCGCTAGGGCACTGGATGAGGGACAGGGAGATATGCGTGGAGATAGGAAGGTGACAAAGCAGTACAATTTTATGGTTTATAATGGGTAGAAAACCCAGATCTTAAGTCCTGTCTGGTGGGTGTCAAAATATTTAATCATTCTGACTTCAAAGATCTTACGTTCCTGTATTGTTTTAAAGTTCCCTTTCAGGATTCCTACCATGAAATCACTGGTACAGTGTTCTGGTTTTGTAAAGTGCTGCCCCACAGGTGTGACATCTTTATTAGTACTGGTATTTTTCATATGGTGTCTATGTAAATTAAATCTCTTCTTTAGCATCTGACTGGTTTCTCCAATGTAGCAGCCTTCCTTGCATTTTTTACACTGAATGATATATACCACATTGGAAGATGAGCACGTGAAAGATTCCTTTATGTTGAATATTTTTCCTTTGTGAATGACTGTGGGGTCCTGTGAAATGTTGTGGCATAGTTTGCAGCTGGATATATTGCAAGGGTGTGTGCCGTTCTTTTTGAGTCTGTGTTGGGAGCTTACTTCTAAGCAGACTGGAAATTTAAAGCAGAGGAAATTTAAAAAAAAAACAACCCCAAAATCTCTTTTTAAGCACATTTGATGCATCCGTTCTTCGGTTAAATTATTTTGTATTACCATACAGAACAGCATTATTACTCTATATATGTTTCATGTAGACCAGGTGAAAGATTTAGTTTGGTATCACATATACCACTCCAAATTGATTTCCAGATAGGGGGAGTTTTGTGCCCCAGAGATATGTTTTAAAATTGTCCTTACCATAAGAAGTTTGTTCAAAATGGAAACTTACAATATCTGTCTTTTGTTTGTTTGTTTTCTCCTCCCAGCATTTGGCCAGGAAAAGCCTGCAGACTTCTCCACCATGTCGGACAGTGACCTGGGGGAAGAAGAGAGCTCCTTCACGCTCGACCTGCCCCAGTCTAATAAGAGGAAGAGGAGAGGAAACCTACCCAAGGAGTCTGTCAAAACCCTGCGGGACTGGTTATACGAGCACAGATTCAACGCATATCCCTCCGAGCAGGAGAAACTTAGCCTTTCCGGGCAGACAAGTCTGTCTGTGCTGCAGGTGGGTACTTTTGAATTACGTATTGAATTGTTTATTGCCTTTTTAAAGAAATTCACTCAGGGGGGTCTAGGCAATTGACAATTACAGCAGTAAAAATATTCACATCACAGTACATTATGGCACAATGCACCATTTGCAATATCAACACAAAACACATTAAAACGTCTTAATAGCTTAGAGTGTAAGGGGCGGTGGAACATAGAAAGAGATTTTAGTCAGCCTTATTTCTATCTTAAGAAAAATAGCTCACAGAGTCGGAGAAGCTGCTGGAAAATAATTTCAGGTAGAGGAGGAATGGATAAGCAAAGTCCCTGCCACAGTATGGGGCTCATTTTCAAAGCACTTAGACTTACATAGGTTACGCCTCTAAGGCTTCGATCAATTGTTCTGAAACAGCACCCTAAAAATGGCACCGGAGCAGCACGGGGAATTAACTCTCCGATGAGCATAATAACACGCAAATTTAGGTGCGTTATTAGCATCGGTCATTGGAGGAAAGTGCGGGAGGATTGTGCTGCTCGGGCATAATCCTCCCGCATGTGTTTGGAGGTCCCCAAAGGCAAGGCCCAAGTGGTCTAGTTACCCCGTAAGCCGCCCCCCCCCCCGATAGCGACACGGGAGGTTGGACTCCCCCCCCCCCCCCCCAAACATGAGGGCAAGGGGGACTGGAGGTCCGGTGGATGTCTAGGCCCCTTAACCCCCCCCCCCCAACGACACAAAAAGTAACTCCCTGGTGGCCCAGTAGGCTACACCCCCCCCCCCCCCCCCCCGGTGCATTGTAGTAGTGATGGAGGAGGGAGTAGCGCCACCTCCAAAATGGCAGCGCCCTGCCCAGTGCATCCTGGGATGCGGTTGGCGGGGCTTCCCTACCATATAAGGGAGTGCCGCTAAAACACATTAAATTAAAGTGTACTTTTATAGAATTTTGGTGCCGAATTTAGGCATGATATATAGAATGTAGTCCATAATATAGTTCTGGACCCACTTAGCTAGTTACTGGCATTGAACATCTGCAGTGCCTGGATAACATCTGGGTCCACCCCACTAACCGGATAGTTGGGCTGTAAGGGGAAGTGGAACAGAACAGGGGAGGTTTGGTTCCAGCAAAGTTCCCTCCGGCCCAAGCCGAGAATAAGTTTGAAGAATTTGGATTGAAAAGAACAAGAAAGCTACTAAGTTCGATCTCCTGATGATGCCCAGTGCGAAACATAGTTCTGTGTAGAGATCGGCAGAGTGATTTGAATTATATAAGCACGCACTGAGGATCATTTCTGTCTCAGCTCTGCCTCTGGTCCCGCCCTCATTTCCTGTTTCCGGAAGGGCGGGACCATTTAATTTTTAAATTACAGCCGGCACGCAGGAAGGCGAGGGGCTGCCGGAGGACAGGTCGTGCTTGCACTCGGAGGGGAGAGAGAGGGAGGGAGGCGCGGGGGCGTGGAACTTGGAGGAGAGGGGGGGGCTGCAACTTGAAGGGGAGGGGGGCCTGGAACTCAGGGGAAGAGAGGGGGGCGATTCTCTACTCACCTCCAGTGTTCTGTGGCTGGCTGGTGCTGGCTTCCCTTCCCTCTCACTGATCCGCCCTCTGACATCATCGCCAGGGCGGACCAATGGGAAGTGTGTTACGAACCCTGGCATCCAGACGGAGGTGCAAATTATTATTATTATTGTTTACGAGGAAAAAAGGCCCGTTTCTGACAGAAATGAACGGGCACTAGTAAGGTTTTCCTTGGAGTGTGTGTGTTTTACAGAGTGTGTGTGAGAGTGAGTGTGTGATACAGAAAGAGTGAATGTGTGAGTGTGTGTGACAGAGAGAGTGAGACTGTGTGCGAGAGTGTGTGTGTGTGAGAATGAGAGTGTGTGCCAGGGGCCCCCTCGCTCCCAGTCTCAGGGTCCACCCCCCCCCCCCTGCAAGGTCCAGTGTCTGCTCTCCCTCCCTCCCACCCACCCAGTTCCAGGGTCGTTTCCCCCCCTCTCCCCCAGTTTTATGGTCCTCCCTCCATCCCAGTATCTGGGTCCGCCTGGCCCCCCTCCACGTTCCAGGATCCGCCCCCCCTCCATGTTCCAGTGTCCACTGTCGCACCCACCCACCCTGTTCCAGGGTCGTTTCCCCCCTCCCCCTCCCTCCCAGTTTCTGTGTCCGTCTGGCCCCCGTCCAAGTTAGTTCCAACGTTGTTGCCCCCCCTCTCTCCCTGTTCCAGGGTAGTTGCCCCCTCTCTTTCCCTCCCCTCCAGCCACCCACCTGCAAAGTGGTGAAGCTGACTCCGTGGCTGAAGTGAAGGTTTTTTTTTTCCCTTCATGTTCGTTGCTCTGTCACCATCTGTCGGCCCCGCCCTCGTGCCTCTGATAGGTCCGCCGCCCTCGACGTCAAAACGTGATGACGTCGAGGGCGGCAGACCTATCAGAGGCGCAAAGGCAGGGCCGACAGAGATGGTGACAGAGCGACGATCCTAACGAACCCCTTCGCTTGAAGCCACAGAGTCAGCTTCAGAACGTTGAAGGTGCCTTTTATTATAGTAGAGATTATTATTTAGGATGTGTATCTTGGCTTGGATTTTTAATTCCTAACTCTGTTTTTTTGTTTTTTAATCTTGCATTTTACTTCTTGTTTTGGAAGGCATATATTCCACTATTATTACATGCTTTATGTTATTGGGAAGGGGGGGGGGGGGTAGAGCGAGGGTTAAGCTGCCTTCCCCAAACCCTGCATGGAGATCTAAGGATCATCTCAGCAGGTCCTTGATTTACTTAAAATGGCGGAAAGGTGGGGAAAATGTATTTTAAAAACTAGGAATGAAATAACTGCTGGGTCCATTGTGAGTTTTTTTTTTTTTCTCTTAATGCTTTAAAATAGCAACTGGATTTTCTCAACAGTGTAAATTGCAGTTTGTCAGTGCTGTTAAATTAAGAAAGCCTAAAGTTGTATAAAGTGCCAGTCAGGCATGGACTGTAGCCTGAAAACGTTCTTCTGTTCCCACCTCTTGGACAAAGTATAACATATTTGCTTCACAATTCAGGCACCCTTTTAAAACATGCTGATTTTTCTTTCTCATCCCTGCAGAAGGCAAAACCTGAATTTTGGTTTTTACCCAGTGTCTTTTGATGATTCTGTTTTATAAACTCTTATTTTCTGAGGCCCTCATGATCCAAAGCCCCGCACTGTTCCGAACAGCGCTCTAAAAATAGCGCTGGAACAGCGCAGGGCTTTTCTGCATAGATGATCAAAGATAATGCATGCAAATCTAAGCAGCGCAATTATCTTTGATTATCATGTAGAAGTGCGGGCGAATTGTGCCTGAGCATGCGCTCAGCACAATCCTCCCGCACTTGTTTGACAGGTCTGGGCTGTCAAAAGCCCAAACCTGTCAAACAGCCTGCCCCGAGGCCCGAACAACGGAGGGCTGGAGGTCAGGTGTGTCTCCAGCTCCCCCCCAAACCCCCAGAAAACGTTGTGGCCGCCGGCGGCCAAACTTTCTCCCACCCTCTCACCCAGTGACGGTGGACCTCCGATTCCCCCCCCCCCCCCCCAACGATCCTACCCCCTCCATATTCAGGGAGGGCTGGAGATCCGGTGGGTCTCCAGCCCCCCCCCCCAAACCCCCAGAAATTGTGGTGGCCGCCTCTGGCCAAACGCTCTTAAGCCCACCCCAACTCCCCCCCCCCCCCCCCCAGCGTTCTCCTTTCAATCCCTGGTGGTCCGTGGTGACGATTCCCCTCCCTGCCCCCCTACCTTTTGTTGGAGGAGGGATGGATGCTGCCTCCCTCCTCTTCCAGTCGACGCCGCCGCAAAATGGCGGCGCCCAGCCCCGCCCATTGCATCATGAGATGTGGTGGGCGGGGCTACAGACCATGCTTTGCATGCTGGACATGGCTCGCCATTCCTCCCCAATGATCCGCAAAGTCTAACGCCAGCTCGGAGCTGGTGTTGATTTTGCCGCGGCCAGCGACCCAATCTTTGGCGCGCTGGACGCTGATCATTGGGGATGAATGCGTTAAGCGCTGATTAGCATGCATTTGCATGCTACTTGCGCTAAGAGCTCTCGAGTGCGTTGTTTCAGGCGCTGGGGGGCTCTGATCATGGGTCGGCAGCAAACTCTGGCGCTAGTATGGCATTAACAGTCTCCAGCGCCGGAGTTTGCTTTTGATCACGAGGGCCTGAGTACATACATGCCTTGTAAGTTTCATCACAATGCATTAATGATTTAAACAGTATTAATATAGGGATGGAAAACAAACCCCAGTTTTTTCCTTTCAGCTCATTGAAAAAGAGAGTTGTTTTTTTTTTTTTTACTTTGGCTGTGCTTCTTTTTAAGAGGAGCAGGAAGGCATGACTCCTGCTGGGAAGTAATTCTTCCCCCCCTTCCCCCAGGAGTGTAAAGAAGTAACTCCATAGAAAACACTTGAAGGTGTCAATTAGCAGCAGATTGTAGGCAAATTCCCCCATTTCCATGTGACATCCTGCAGCACAGCCAGGCCTGAACAATTCCTACCCCTTTGCATACCAAAGGCCAGGTCAGTAACCAGAGTTGTCTGTGTTTCTCTGTCATTGTCTAAACTCTCTGAAACAAAGCTAGTTCTTGGGGGTTTTTTAATTTAGCATTTTTTGCCTAGAGAGGTGTGGTAGCCCTGTTAGTCAACTTTTAAAGGTAATCAATAGAAATAAAATAAAACATGGAAAAGAAAATAAGATCATACCTTTTTTTATTGGACATAACTTACATTTCTTGATTAGCTTTCGAAGGTTGCCCTTCTTCCTCAGATCAGAAATAAGCAAATGTTGGTAGATGACAGTATATGTAAGTGAAACATCAAAGCATTCCAGTGACAGTCTAACAGAATGGGGGTGGATAGGTGAGAGACAGGAAGAGTCGGGTGGATGAGGGACAGGGAGATATGCATGGAGACAGGAGGGGGCCAAAGCAGTACATTTTTAAGGTTTATAATGGGTAGAAAATCCATATCTTTAAGTCCTATCTGGTCGGTGTCAAAATATTTAATCATTCTGACTTCAAAGGTCTTACCTTCCTGTATTGTTTTAAAGTTCCCTTTCAGGATTCTTACCATGCAATCACTGGTACAGTGTTCTGGTTTTGTAAAGTGCTGCCCCACAGACGTGACATCTTTATTGGTACTGGCATTTTTCATATGGTGTCTATGTAAATTAAATCTCTTCTTTAGCATCTGACTTGTTTCTCCAACGTAGCAGCCTTCGTTGCATTTTTTACACTGAATGATATATACCACATTGGAAGATGAGCACGTGAAAGTGGTTTACTTGTCACGCGGCCATTTAAAAAAAAAATCCTTTTACCCTCTGCGGTAAAAGGCCTCGGCACTCGTCAAATACCTGTGCTGAGACCAGCGCAGGACCCCTTTTGCTGCAGCTCGGTAAAAGGACTCCTGTATTCTCTGCTGGCACCTCCTTGTTTTTCATCTTTCTACCCGGATGTATTGGCTGAGCAACCCTAGGACTCTTGCCAGCTTCAAGGGCCAGACGAATGTCTCCGTGGAGACCAACGCTGGGCAAGGGTTAGTCCTTTAGTGACCGCTGCCTTCCCTTGCTGTCCAGGCTTGAGTGCATGAACAGCTATAAGTTGCTGAAGGCCTCCTGATTGTGAGATCTAACTTCATGCAGCAACCGGAGTCACGGGGCAAGGCAAAGATTTTACAGTCTTTTAATCTTGTTCCTGCTTGTATATTTAAAGCCGTTCCTCGATGGGGCAATGGGGCAGACGAAGCAATGGCATACAAATTGCTGATTCCCTTCTCTTGATTTCTCACCCTGACTGTTCTTGATGAGGAAAGAAATCACTGCCCAGAGCAGCAGCACCTTTATAGACTTAACAGATTAATTGAGTGGAGGAGTGGCCTAGTGGTTAGGGTGGTGGACTTTGGTCCTGAAGAACTGAGTTTGGTTCCCACTTCAGGCACAGGCAGCTCCTTGTGACTCTGGGCAAGTCACTTAACCCTCCATTGCCCCATGTAAGCCGCATTGAGCCTGCCATGAGTGGGAAAGCGCAGGGTACAAATGTAACAAAAATAAAATAGATACTATTGGAGATTCTACATGGAATGTTGCTACTATTGGAGATTCTACATGGAATGTTGCTATTCCACTAGCAACATTCCATGTAGAAGGCTGCGCAGGCTTCTGTTTCTGTGAGTCTGACTCACAGAAGCCTGCGCGGCCACATTGGTGATCTGCAAGGGCCGACTTCTACATGGAATGTTGCTAGTGGAATAGCAACATTCCATGTAGAATCTCCAGTAGTAGCAACATTCCATGTAGAATCTCCAATAGTATCTATTTTATTTTTGTTACATTTGTACCCTGCGCTTTCCCACTCATGGCAGGCTCAATGCGGCTTACATATTATATACAGGTACTTATTTGTACCTGGGACAATGGAGGGTTAAGTGACTTGCCCAGAGTCACAAGGAGCTGCCTGTGCCTGAAGTGATACGGTGTATTTATCTGTTATGATCCACATTGATGCTTTGCAAGTAAAGGAATAATCTAATAAATTAAGGGACAGTAATCTGCCAGTGGGGGTAAGCAGCATTTTTAAAACGCATTTGACCACGGTTGGAATGTAGCCGTCTGGGTAAAACACTTGTTTTGCTAAAGATGTCAGTAGTGGGCAAGGTGAAATATGACAACGGGGGGAGGAGAGGGAGAAAATGGGGGGGAAAAACTGATGATGGAATGGATGTTTTCTATCTTTCCTTAAATATAGCTTGCAGTTTACATTGTTGTTAATGTTCTGGTTATGTTTGATATATTGAACCATCAATTTGACCTGGATAATCTGTGCCAGGTCCTATCCGGGAACCAGCACTGATTATACTGGCTGTGGGGTGGCCACTGGGGGTTACTTGGGAACCACTGATTTTCAGAGGCGGTACCTGGTTAACATGGGACAGCCCTTTCGCTCTTTTGGTTATCAAGATATGGAAGCTGAATATTGATTGTGCCTGGATAACTCCTGGCTGTACTGCTGGATTGCCACGGCACATAACCGGGGAGCGCCCGAGGCAGACCAACGATATCTAGCTGCACTGTCCAATGGTGTCCCTCTAAATATCCTTAGGGGGGGGGACCTGCTAGCTAGTCAGGTACTATTTTGTCTTTAATTTGGCTATAGGTGTGTCAGAGGCTGACCAGCTTTGGATTCGGCACCGAAACTGGCCCAAAAAAACAGGTTTTGGCCAAAAATTGCCAGTGCGTTTTCAGCTGAAACCAAAACTCTTCCCACCCAGGCCTACCTGAAGAAACCCTGGTGGCCTCTTCAGGGTCTGGAACGAATCCCACTCGTTCCTGCCTGATTCCACTGCTCAGTAGAAGTGTCTGCCGGGAATTCCCGCGGCAGTCTCAGCAGCCGTTTCTACCGGCCATGTGCAGGAGTGAGCGGGGGATGCTCCTGTGCCCACTACCCACCAATGACTAGGAGGGGGTCATTTCTGAGGGGGTGGGCTTGGGATGGGGGGAGGGGCACAGTTTTTTGTTTTTTTTAAACCAATACTGAGTGGTCAGTTTCGGTTGCAGAGTCTGTATTGGCAGAAACAGAAGATCCTGGTTTTGGTCGAGCTCTGCTGTGTGTAGCAATTTAGCCAAAAATAACTATCCCAACTGCTGCTGTTTACAACCCATTGAGCTATATGAGATCTGGTCAGTACACAGGAAAGTCTGCTTCTAGGGCTTTTTAGGACTTTTTTTTTGATGGTGAGAGGAGGCTGGACTGACAATTAAATAAGTAACTTGTCTTTTCTTTCAGATTTGCAACTGGTTCATCAATGCAAGGAGACGACTCCTTCCAGATATGCTGCGGAAGGACGGCAAGGATCCCAACCAGTTTACCATCTCACGAAGAGGAGGCAAGACTTCCGAGGTAGCCCTGCCACGAGGGGGAACCCAAGGGGCTGGTCTACTGGTGGTACCACCCGTTGCAACAGTAGATACCGGTACTGCTACTACTACGTCTACCGCCGCCACCACCACAAATGTACTGTCCATGGGAGTCTGCCCACAGGCCATCTGTCACCCCGGAGTCCAGCACTTCACTGGCAACCTAACCGTGATTGGCAACCACAGTACAGACCTGGGCGAGAAGCTAAGCAATCAACAGCGGGGTCTAGTGGATCATCCCAAAGCACACATCCCGCCCGGAAGCACAACATCTTCCCTGCTGGCCAGAACAGAGGCAGGCAGCCCTACCACAGGACTATTCAACACGCCTCCCCCGACACCACCCGAGCTTTTTGGCCAGGACTTCAGCAGCTTCCAGCTGCTAGTTGAAGTGGCATTACAGAAAGCCGCAGAGCTGGAATCGCAACGCCAGAATGAGCAGCTGCCCCTGTCATTGCACAGAGAGATGCCAGTGGGCAGCAGGAATCCCAATTAACCTGTTTCCACGGTTTCGCTGTTAATTTTTAAAATATTTGTTCCATGAGATTTATTGCCTTTTTTTTTTTTTGTCTTACTATTTCCTGGACGTCACTGTTTGCATAGGCAATAGCATTTGGGGTGGATCAGGGAAGGACACCCTGTCCCCTAATGAGATATGCTTTGATATGCATCTCCTACCTTTCCCCCTCTTTGCCGGAGGAGTGTATCAGAAGTGGGCAATATTTTAGGACCAAGAACATCTGAATCGCTTCCGAGTAGACTGTATCCTAAAGCTGCCTCCTGTTTCCCAGGATTTCTGTCTATTCTATTTAAAAAGAAATGGTCACTAGTTTTTTGGGTTTTTTTGATAGGGAAGACACGACTCCCTCACTGTTATAAATAGGTAGAATGCATTATATTTCTGCCAAGGGATGGCTAAAGGAAGCTGACTGTTTCTTTACAAACTTGAGGACAAAAGTTACCTTTCTGAGGTGGGAACAGGCAGATGATAATTCGCAATGGGTAAGCTTCCAAAAATATGATCACTACAGAGCAGAGGAACATTTCTGTCTGAATCCTTTTCATCTCCCCCCCCCCCCCCCCCCCCCCCCCCCCCGAGTTGTCTTCTGTGTTTTCTACTTCATTCTCCTGTGATTTAAAGAAGTTGGTTTGAGATAAGATGCTGCAGTGACTGGATCTGTTTTGCACTGGCAAGATAACCTTCCCTCTTGCTGTCCATTTTGGAGATCACATCACAGAAAAAAAAAAAAAAACTAAGGAAAAATGTGTTTCATGGAGCCACTTTTGACAGCAGAGAGGGCATGTAAGCTTTTGCTCCCTTGTTCCAGCGCTCCTTGAAATATTTGCAATAAAGCGGAAGAGCCATTTTAAAACAAACACACGAACTACAAGAAAGATGTTTTCTGCATGCAGCCTGGGTCGGACTGAAACGACTGTAGTAAGCAGTAACCACCAGGGTGACAGTCCCTGTGCACCCAAACACATGGGCAATTTTGGTTTTTCTGGTTGCCATTGCCTATAATGTTACTGGATTTCTGTTATTGTGATGAAAATACTAAAAGCCTTTCCTGAGGTAACTCCCTGTAAAATCCTTCCCCCCCCCCCTTCAGAGAGAGGCTACCTGATTGTACAGCTTAGAACCCGAAATGAATGTGATTTTTTTGTTCTCTCAATGCACTATTTCTAAAGGTGATCTGCAAAGGTTTCATTAATTTTGGCAGGCAGATATTTTAATATATAACAGATGGTAGACTAGGGCAAGGTTCAGTGTTCATGTAAGTAACTGTTTTTCTCTGCTCTCATACAGTGTGAGTCGGATATACATGGCGGGATTACTGTTAAGGTCACACAGTGTGGGAACAGGCGTAATTTAGAATCATTATTTGCAGATCACTCTTTAAAGATGAGATAGTGATAGAAAGACTAGCGGCAACCCCCCCGCCCCCCCCCCCCCCCCCCTGATCTGCCTCTTCACTTGGCCTGAGCAGCATCAGTTCTAAAATGTTGTTTCCTTGTAGGGGTGGTGGGATTTTTTTTTTTAAACTTCTGGAGCGGGCTGTGGTAATCGGGACTACTTTTAATTAAGATTAACCAGCTGTCTGAGAGCTGGGAGCTGCAAGATGATTATAACCCAGGAAAAAGAGGAGAGAGGGTTTTTTTTTTTTTTCACATCAGATTTCCTGTCTAATTTGAGGCCTTGAAATAGTTGTGTTTTTTGAGGGGGGAGTCAGAGTTTTTTTGATTACTGTAGTACCCAGTTCATTTTCTTCATTTCCCTGCAGAGAGATGGATTTGGACACTAACTGGAACTGAGAGGGCTAAATTCTTGAAAGGTGTTAAGACCAGGGAGAGGAGGAGTTCAGGGTATGTAGGGGGAGGGAACAGAAAGGTGCTGTGTTTATTCTCTGCATCTTCAGTCTGCAGGAAGTGCAAATGTCCTTGTGTGGAGCTTAAAGAATGCAGCACCACCTAGTGCCCAACCTGGTTAATAACACGTCAGTGACACTCTGTATGTAGTTCCCCTGCATTACCTACAGCCAACAACCTTCTTTACCACTGGTTTAATCCATTCATCTGTTTATACTTAAGATTCCTGGCAGTAGCATTCTTGCTTCTCTCCCTGTACACATTGCTACTGCCCTGAAGGCCAAGAGCTTTTATCAGGAACAAAATGGGTCATCGGGTGAATAAGCTTGATGTGAATAAATGTGTGTTGGCCTTAAGCCTCATCTTACCCCTTTCTCCTATGGAATAACTGTTTCGTTTTATGCTGTTGAGACCTTCGTTAGCACTGTGGTCAGAAAATGTATTGTAGTATAACCCGAGAACATCTTGGATCCTAGTGCAGGTGTGAAATGGGCCCCTTTCTCCTCTTATCCAGAAGATTTATGGGTTGCTGCCAGTCAAAGTTTCACTGATCCTAACAGCCTAACGGGCTTTTACTGGGCTTTGAGGCGTGAGTAGGACTGAATGACTTGGTACGTGAAGATAATTCAAGGCTAGATTGACTGACTAAAAGTGTGCTACGGTGTTAACAGCACCCTAAGGCCTGTCCGTTACTAAATAGGTCCCCATTGCTTAAAATGGGACTTTTTAGTAAATAATAATGCGTTGACGCAGTTGCAACTTTTGGTAAATCTAAGCCTTAGCTACAAATCCAGAAACCTGTGATTTTTATTTATATGGTACCTCTTCATCTTGTAGCCTTCTGCCCTAGGTACCTGGACTGATGTCAGCAGGCCACTGCTGTTATATTTTCTCATTTTTATTATTCACTGTGAATTTAAGGTAAAGGGCAATACACACGTGTACATGAGACACTAATCCTAGTTGGTGGTCTGGATCAGTGATGTTGGATTTCATCTGACTGTGGGACCTGTGATCTGAACCTAGTGCGGTTCAATCACGTGTCGTGGGAGAGGAAGATAGGCAAGTAAATACAGTACAATGAGCAGTGGTTTTGGTAGGCGGCCTTACGCCTGCTGTAGCTGAGAAGGATCGGATTTTACGACGTCGCGCACGTTTTATTCAAGAACCTTTCCTCCCCTGCACTGCTGCCTGTTGCTTTATATATTTGAACTGTCTCGTTTTAAGTCTACGTCATCAGGCAGGATTTAGAGTTGACATGGCACAAAAAGCCGTGCCAGCCATAAACCACTTTTCATGCTCATTTCATAGGCCCATGCTGAGTGTAAATGGGCACCTGGGTACTTTTCCTGCTGGCATAGGAGAGGGCAGACTGAAGTCGGTAATAAGGTAAAGCCATTGCGATCCTTTCCTAAGGATATATATTTCTTTTAGTTATGTAGGTTTTTGAATTTGGGAATTCAGGGGGCGCCAGACATTTTTTTTTTCCCATGGTGTCCCCTGCAATACCCATTATTCACCTATCTAATGTAATTATATAAGGTCTCCTGTATCCACTGCTTGTTATCGGTTCAGAATCTGACCCTTAGTGTCCTTTTAAGAGGTGTGTACTGTCCACATTTAACTGTTTTCTCCATGACTACTGCTGGATGAGTCTTCGGAGTGTCTGCAATGGTTAGTAATGGGATCATTCGTATACCAGTATATTGTTAATCTCTTTTTGAATACCTCTTTTTTTTTTTAGTTGCTAGCCAAGGCTATTTAGAATATTTGATAAGTGCAATAAACTCCCATTCCCCTCCGTCTAAGTCTGATGGTGGCAGGAGATACCTTTTCTTGCAAAACCTATTCTGTGTGGGTCTGAGATTGCCTTTTATAGTGTTACGTGGGGTTGGGTGGGGTGGGAACAACCATTTCCCGTGTTGCATTGTTTTCTGTAGTTGCAGGAAGCAATGCTGCTGTATACCGTAGTGCATCGTTTGTTTTATTTTTATCTATATATTTTTTAAAAGTAATGAAAGACTTACTGGGTTGTGAGGTGGCTGAAGTGAATGGATAGTTGTCACAGACTGTAACTTTATTGAGCAATAGACTACTGTAAATAACTTTTCAACCTCTGTTTTTTGTTAAATAAAGATTTTTTTTTTAAAATACAAAGCTTGTACTCTTAATACTTAACGGTATTTTTCTGTCGCTGTCTATGCAGGTAATTTCAGAAGGGTTTCATGCCATTTGCATGTCTAAACTAGCATGTACGTAGAAATAGTAGTACCTGCACATCTAAACGAGGGACCTTCTGGGTGGTCCTTTAATGTCTGAAATGTATTCCATATATACGGCTGTTGCAATTGACAGTTGCTTTGGGTCATGCATAGTTCTTGGCAAACTTCTTGTTTGGACCTGGGGTATGGGAATTGTATTCAAACCACCTCCATTTGCAAAAATATGACAGCTTCATCGGTAGCAGCACCTACTGCTTTTGCTGCTTATACAGTGGGGGAAATAAGTATTTGATCCCTTGCTGATTTTGTAAGTTTGCCCACTGACAAAGACATGAGCAGCCCATAATTGAAGGGTAGGTTATTGGTAACAGTGAGAGATAGCACATCACAAATTAAATCCGGAAAATCACATTGTGGAAAGTATATGAGTTTATTTGCATTCTGCAGAGGGAAATAAGTATTTGATCCCCCACCAACCAGTAAGAGATCTGGCCCCTACAGACCAGGTAGATGCTCCAAATCAACTCGTTACCTGCATGACAGACAGCTGTCGGCAATGGTCACCTGTATGAAAAACACCTGTCCACAGACTCAGTGAATCAGTCAGACTCTAACCTCTACAAAATGGCCAAGAGCAAGGAGCTGTCTAAGGATGTCAGGGACAAGATCATACACCTGCACAAGGCTGGAATGGGCTACAAAACCATCAGTAAGACGCTGGGCGAGAAGGAGACAACTGTTGGTGCCATAGTAAGAAAATGGAAGAAGTACAAAATGACTGTCAATCGACAAAGATCTGGGGCTCCACGCAAAATCTCACCTCGTGGGGTATCCTTGATCATGAGGAAGGTTAGAAATCAGCCTACAACTACAAGGGGGGAACTTGTCAATGATCTCAAGGCAGCTGGGACCACTGTCACCACGAAAACCATTGGTAACACATTACGACATAACGGATTGCAATCCTGCAGTGCCCGCAAGGTCCCCCTGCTCCGGAAGGCACATGTGACGGCCCGTCTGAAGTTTGCCAGTGAACACCTGGATGATGCCGAGAGTGATTGGGAGAAGGTGCTGTGGTCAGATGAGACAAAAATTGAGCTCTTTGGCATGAACTCAACTCGCCGTGTTTGGAGGAAGAGAAATGCTGCCTATGACCCAAAGAACACCGTCCCCACTGTCAAGCATGGAGGTGGAAATGTTATGTTTTGGGGGTGTTTCTCTGCTAAGGGCACATGACTACTTCACCGCATCAATGGGAGAATGGATGGGGCCATGTACCGTACAATTCTGAGTGACAACCTCCTTCCCTCCGCCAGGGCCTTAAAAATGGGTCGTGGCTGGGTCTTCCAGCACGACAATGACCCAAAACATACAGCCAAGGCAACAAAGGAGTGGCTCAGGAAGAAGCACATTAGGGTCATGGAGTGGCCTAGCCAGTCACCAGACCTTAATCCCATTGAAAACTTATGGAGGGAGCTGAAGCTGCGAGTTGCCAAGCGACAGCCCAGAACTCTTAATGATTTAGAGATGATCTGCAAAGAGGAGTGGACCAAAATTCCTCCTGACATGTGTGCAAACCTCATCATCAACTACAGAAGACGTCTGACCGCTGTGCTTGCCAACAAGGGTTTTGCCACCAAGTATTAGGTCTTGTTTGCCAGAGGGATTAAATACTTATTTCCCTCTGCAGAATGCAAATAAATTCATATACTTTCCACAATGTGATTTTCCGGATTTAATTTGTGATGTGCTATCTCTCACTGTTACCAATAACCTACCCTTCAATTATGGGCTGCTCATGTCTTTGTCAGTGGGCAAACTTACAAAATCAGCAAGGGATCAAATACTTATTTCCCCCACTGTATGTAGACTTCTACATATAAGCAGCAGGAGTGGAGGAGTAGCCTAGTGGTTAGTGCAGCAGACTTTGATCCTGGGGAACTGAGTTTGATTCCCACTGCAGCTCCTTGTGACTCTGGGCAAGTCACTTAACCCTCCATTGCCCCTGGTACAAAATAAGTACCTGAATAAATAACCGCTTTGAATGTAGTTGCAAAAAAACCCCTCAGAAAGGCGGTATATCAAGTGCCATTAACAAGATTCCATGCACAATCTCAAAGAGTAGCAACATTCCATGTAGAACCCCAAAGAATAGCAAGATTCCGGAATCCCAAGGAGTGGAAGAGTTGCCTAGTGGTTGCTACTATTTGAGATTCTACATGGAATGTCGCTGGAGTGGCCTAGTGGTTAGTGCAGCAGACGCTGATTCTGGGGAACTGGGTTCAATTCCCACTGCAGCTCCTTGTGACTCTGGGCAAGTCACTTAACCCTTCATTGCTCCAGGTACAAAATAAGTACCTGAATAGATGTAAACCGCTTTGAATGTAGTTGCAAAAAAAACCTCAGTCCCGTTTCCCTTTCTGGTTACATGTGGAAACTCTCCAATGATGCTCTCTTGTTTACTTTATTATTATTATTTTCCTAAACTGGCTGTTCCAGTTGTGTATCTGCACCTCTTTGGTATAATTTCTTATTTCTTCCACAGCAGGGTCTTTTTGCACATACAGGCCTAAGAGGGGGAAGTTATCGTGTCCCTGTTTAACCCCCCTGTTACTGGTAAGTAGGTCTCATTGCGTAAAATAGGAGGAGTTAGTGGTGAAATCACATCTTAATGGTAGCCCACATTGATAAAGCGAAGTTGCTTACCTGTAACAGGTTCTTGGCGCAGATCCAACAGTCTGCGAAAACCTATTGTTTCTTCCTCTATTATCATCAAAATTCATCCCTTTCGTTCTGAGCACACTACCAAAACCATTATCCACAGTCTTTAATCACCTCATGTTTAGATTACTGCAACTTGCTTCTCGCAGGTTTCCCACTAAACCATCTCTCTCCCCTTCAAAATTCTGCCAGTGTCACTAGAGTGATAAACACTAGGCTCACATTTGATCTTCTCTTCAAGTCACTTTATTGACTTCCTATCCTTTTCCGTATACAATTACGTAGTAACATAGTAGATGACGGCAGAAAAAGACCTACATGGTCCATCCAGTCTGCCCAACAAGATAAACTCATATGTGCTACTTTTTGTGTATACCCTACTTTGATTTGTACCTGTCTCTTCAGGGCACAGACCGTATAAGTCTGCCCAGCACTATCCCCGCCTCCCAACCACCAGTCCCGCCTCCCACCACCGGCTCTGGCACAGACCGTATAAGTCTGCCCAGCACCATCCCCGCCTCCCGCCACCGGCTCTGCCACCCAATCTCGGCTAAGCTCCTTAGGATCCATTCCTTCTGAACAGGATTCCTTTATATTTATCCCACGCATGTTTGAATTCCGTACCAGTTTTCATTTCCACCACCTCCCGCGGGAGGGCATTCCAAGCATCCACCACTCTCTCCGTGAAAAAATACTTCCTGACATTTTTCTTGAGTCTGCCCCCCTTCAATCTCATTTCATGTCCGCTCGTTCTACCGCCTTCGCATCTCCGGAAAAGGTTCGTTTGCGGATTAATACCTTTCAAATATTTGAACGTCTGTATCATATCGCCCCTGTTTCTCCTTTCCTCCAGAGTATACATGTTCAGGTCAGCAAGTCTCTCCTCATACGTCTTGTAACGCAAATCCCTTACCATTCTCGTAGCTTTTCCTCTTATTAATTTACAAGTGCATTCACTCTGCAGCTCCTCAGTACCTCTCCTCTCCCCTGGGAACTCCATTGATCAGGTAGTTCGTTCTTATCTTTACCCTTCTCCACTGCCAGCTCCCCTTCCTTTTATCTTGCTGCACCATATGCCTGCAATAGAGTCAGTACATCAAGCTCCATCTTTGGCTATCTTCACGTCTAGGCTAAAAGTCCACCTTTTTCAGGCTGCTTGTAAGTCCTGTTCCATACCCATGTCTGTTTTAGCCAGTTCCCTAATCCCTTATTGGTCCTGTTTGAGTTGAATTGATTGTAAGCTCTCTTTGAGCAGGCAGTGTCTCATCTGTGTTTAGTGTACAGTGCTGTGTACAGCTAGTAGCGCTACAGACATAAGTAGTAATAGTAACGACACTATTCATTGAGATGGGAAGGATAAAGGGAGTAGTATTGATCAGGTTGTTATCAAGCTATAGCGGGCAGATCCACCCAGGCAGCTGAAGGAAGACCAAACCAAGCGTGACTACATTATCCTATCTACATGGAGAACTGTGCCTCCTAATTTCTATTTTCGGACCTAAACAAATAGGAGTGTTAACCCAAATTTTATTTGTTTTCCAAAACTTTGTGACAGCTGAGTCGTGCTTTCACCACAAGAGCAGCACTGCACATTGCAGTCTATTTTAGATGGGGGGGGGGGGGGGGGGGCTCGGGCTCAACCAGGAAAAGAAAAGGAGCCAGCTTGATCCTTTTTACTTAGAGGCAGGTGGCCATTTGCCAACTGGCATTTCTAAAGTTCTTACATATCAAAATCTTTTGCCTTTCTTTATGGGTAATAGCCCACTAGGGGGCAGTCAGTGCCTGTCTCCTTGTAATAAATGTGTGCCCCAATATGCCACATGAAGGTAACTTTTCCAGCAAGAACCATAGTGATCAGAGAAAATGAATGAGGAGCTAGCTCTATTAAAGGGCTTACCTTGATAGATTTCAGCCACCTAAGACTTTGATCTAGAGAGTTGCACGGGGACAGAAATCTTACCCATCCCTGCAAAAATTTAACCCATCCCAACCCATCCCCGTAAGAATTTAATGGTACATAAAAGAAAATTCCAGTCAGCTCCCTCAGTCTCTCTCTGGATTTGAGCCACAGCACTGTAGGCAAGGAAGGAACAGAAGTTGGAAGTTGGAACACTGGTGCGCACATGTAAGACTTGTCTCCGATTCACTTGCACTGTGTGCTGAGAGGTCACCATATGCACGCGCCAGTAGGTCAGGTGACATCTGATTCTCATGCCTGTGTCAGAGCTGAGGTCTGTGCACCAGCCTGGTAGCAAAGAGGATTAATAGTAACATAGTAAGTGACAGCAAATAGACCTGAACGGTCCATCCACTCTGCCAATAGTCACACTCATGATCAATTCATCATTAAATCAACGAGTGTGATATTATATACTTGATTATGGTCTTTCTTTTTTGTTCCTGGAACAAAGACCACAGAAGTCTATCTGGCCTTATCCTTATGTTCCAACTACTGGAGTTGCCGTTGAAGCCCAGTCTATTCGTCTTCTCATTTGTGGGACACAGACCGTAAAAGTCTGTCCAGCACTGTCCTTATGTTCCAGCCACTGAAGTTGCTGTCTAAGCCCTTTCCAGCCCATCCTAAACCAGATTGCCATGTATGAGACACAGACCATACAAGTCTGCCTGGTATCAGCCCTAGTTCATCACAGCCAGAGTCGCCATCTAAGCGTCACTTGACACATCCACACACATGCAGCCATTTAAGGTTAGGATTTTTATAACTTCCATTTTCTAATTAGAGATCCTCTATGTTCATCCCACGCCTTTTTGAATTCAGTCATCATTTGTGACTCTACCACCTCCTTAATGGAAGACTTTCCACATTTGTGCTGTTAAAGCAAGGAGGAAGAGGAGGAGGAGAAGACAGCACTCAAAGAAATTGGTATTCGGTAGGTGAGAGCCTGGTGCAGGTGCAGCTTACGCTTCTACGAGAAGACCGCAAAGCTGCTTCCATCCCCGTGGGAACCCCGCAGGAACTGCCCCCGTCTCCGCGGGAATCCCGCGAACCCCGTTCCCGTGCAGCTCTCTACTTTGATCTCCTGTTTCACAATTTAAACTTCAATTGCCCAGCAAATAGTCTCTCTCCCCTACCATTAACCATTACAGCCTTCAGCAGATCACTTAACCTCCCCGCTTTGAAAAGGGATATTATGGAAATTTGCAATTTCTTGCTTAGATCTCTATACAAACAGCCATTGGTGTGAACTCCAGTTGCTTTTCCTTCTTTAGCAACCAAGGATTCAACCCTGCGTCTCCAAACAAAGGTCAAGCAGTGGAGAATGAAGTGTAATAATGCCCCCCACCTCTATATTTTACAACTGGAGCACCTGGGGTTTTTTTTCAGTTTCGGTAGAAACTGTCCATTTTTGTTCAGAACCGAAACTGAACCAGTAGAAAAAGGCCTGAATCTGGTTGTGTGGAAGTGAGCAAATTAATTAATACTACCTGTATTATCCATATCAGCAACGGCTCGAACACAATTGACTGCTTGAAGCTGAAACGTGTAGGATAGGCTGCTTGAAGGGAAGTTATGCAATGTATATCATTTCAATGCAGTCTCAGAGCTTTAAATCAGTCACATTTTCAAACTTTTGCTAAAATGTATTGAATCCAAATCTCTTTGGTATTATTCCAATATACTGACAGGCAGATGATCAAAAGCCCCGTGCTGTTCCAAACAGCACTCTAAAATAGCGCTGGAACAGCGCGGGGCTTTACCGCACCAATGATCAAAGATAATGCATGCAAATTTAAGCAGCGCAATTATCTCTGATCATGGGGTAGAAGTTTGACAAGTCTGGGCTGTCAAAAGCCCAAACCTGTCAAACACAGGGGCTGAAGGTCCATGGGACCACCAGGCCCTGACTACCCCTGCCCCGAGCAACGGGGGCTGGAGGTCCGGGGGACCTCCTGTCCCCCCGACGATCCCACCCGCCCCAGGTTCAGGGAGAGCCCCTCCCCCTAAAAATGGTCCCTGGTGGTCTAGTGGCCGCCGGCCAAACCCCCTCCCACCCAGTAAGTGATGGGGGGGCGCTGGAGGTCCGGCAGACCTCCAGCCCTCCCCAACTCCCACCGCGTTGTCTGACCAATCCCTGGTGGTCCAGCATAAAGGACAACCCCCCTCCTGGCCCCCTACCTTAGTTGGAGGAGGGACGCAGCCTGCCTCCTTTCTTGAGTTGACGCCGCCGCAAAATGGCAGCGCACAGCCCCACCCAGTGCATCCTGGGATGCGCTGGGCGGGGCTACAGACCATCCCAGGATGCACTGGGCAGGGCGGGGTGCCGCCATTTTGCAGTGGCATCAACCCAAGAGGAGGGAGGCAGGCTGCGTCCCTCCTCCAACTAAGGTAGGGGGGCTGGGAGGGGGTTGTCCTTTATGCTGGACCACTAGGGATTGGTCGGATAACACTGGTGGGGGGAGAGGACCTCGCTCGCTGGGTGGGAGGAGGTTTGACTGGCGGCCATTAGACCACCAGGGGCCATTTTCTGGGGGTTTTGGGGGGGGGGGGGCTGGAGACCAGATCTCCAGTCCTCCCTGAACCTGAGGGGGGGTGGGATCATTGGGGGGGGGGGACCGGAGGTCCACCGGACCTCCAGTCCCCTGTTGGCAGGTTTGCTTTGGGGGAGGGGGGGAAGTGGGCCTGCTGGACAGGGCTGACCATTCCTCCCCAATGATTTGCAAACCCTACCGCCAGATCAGAGCTGGCATAGGGTTTCCGCGACCCGCAACCCAAATTTTGGCGTGCTGGTCACTGATAATTGGGGATGAATGCGCTGAGCCCTGTTTAGCGTGCATGTGCATGCTACTTGCGCAAAGAGCCCTCGAGTGCGTTGTTTCATGTGCTTGAGGGCTCTAATCATGGGGCGGTAGCAAACGCCGGCACTAGTATGGCGCTAACAGCCTCTAGCTCCAGTGTTTGCTTTTGATCATGAGTTAGAGCACACTTTTCTTTGTTGCCAGAGGTAAGCTTCTTTTGCTACTGGTGCTGAGCTGCCGCTGTTTTGCCACAGGTGAGCTCCTCTTCTGGGGCAGGGTTTCAGCAACCACCATCAAGAGACCAGTTTTGTCCAGAACAGATACCCTGCAGCAATCGAAACTTGTCTGTTACACACCAGGACTGAAATTTGAATTGTAGTCGGGCTCTGCTGTACTCGTGAGAATTTACAATAGAGACTTCATTTCCTTCCATTCTCCTGGTGCAGGAACTTTCAAATTACAGGATAAAAAAAAGACAGAATCCTTAAAACGAATCTTTTATATAAACCTGAAAAAAAATCTATGGCTATTAGTCTTCAGTTTATATATTATAAACACTATTGCACCGTCTGCCTCATGCTTTCTCTGCCTTCGCCAAACAGCCTTGTAACCTGTGCAATTAATTTTCAGACCCAAAGGTTTGCCCTGTCTGACTGTTTGATCACCTTCTGCCACAACAACCTTGCAAAAATACATCATGCTTTTTGTATACACCATCATTTGAAAAAGCCATTTGCCCAGGTAAATTGGGGCGGGGGTTGTTGAAAATTGCCCACCCTCCATGTGTGGTTTTGCTTTGCTTTGATTACAGCTGCTCCTCCCTGCTTTACAGAAGTTACCACCCTAGCTGGTAACCTAGTTTGTTTAATGCTTAAGCCAGCCCTGCCTGTATCTATTTTAAATCTGGTGCACAAGCCCCGATGCTACTCATTCGTAAAAGGCCTAGCCTGCAGTAAGCTAAAGCCTCGTCTACCTTTTACTTTCCCTTGTCTATTTCTGAAAGATCAACTGAATCCTTGTACCTGGAGGAGTGGCCTAGTGGTTAGGGTGGTGGACTTTGGTCCAGGGGAACTGAGTTCGATTCCCACTTCAGGCACAGGCAGCTCCTTGTGACTCTGGGCAAGTCACTTAACCCTCCATTGCCCCATGTAAGCCGCATTGAGCCTGCCATGAGTGGGAAAGCGCAAGGTACAAATGTAACAAAAATAAAATAGATACTAGTGGAGATTCTACATGGAATGTTGCTACTACTGGAGATTCTACGTGGAATGTTGCTACTACAGGAGATTCTACATGGAATGTTGCTATTCCACTAGCAACATTCCATGTAGAAGGCTGCGCAGGCTTCTGTTTCTGTGAGTCTGACGTCCTGCACGTACGTGCAGGACGTCAGACTCACAGAAGCAGAAGCCTGCGCGGCCACATTGGTGATCTGCAAGGGTCGACTTCAACATGGAATGTTGCTAG
This sequence comes from Microcaecilia unicolor, assembly GCF_901765095.1. Taxonomy (NCBI): domain Eukaryota; kingdom Metazoa; phylum Chordata; class Amphibia; order Gymnophiona; family Siphonopidae; genus Microcaecilia; species Microcaecilia unicolor. Next base: position 234,196,495 of record NC_044038.1, read on the forward strand.
TGGAATAGCAACATTCCATGTAGAATCACAAATAGTAGCAACAGTGGAGGAGTGGCCTAGTGGTTAGGGTGGTGGACTTTGGTCCTGAGGAACTGAGTTGGATTCCCACTTCAGGCACAGGCAGCTCCTTGTGACTCTGGGCAAGTCACTTAACCTTCCATTGCCCCATGTAAGCCGCATTGAGCCTGCCATGAGTGAGAAAGCACAGGGTACAAATGTAACAAAAATAAAATAGATACTATTGGGGATTCTACATGGAATGTTGCTATTCTACTAGCAACATTCCATGTAGAAGCCTGCGCAGCCACATTGGTGATCTGCAAGGGCCGACTTCTACATGGAATGTTGCTAGTGGAATAGCAACATTCCATGTAGAATCTCAAATAGTAGCAACAGTGGAGGAGTGGCCTTGTGGTTAGGGTGGTGGACTTTGGGCCTGAGGAACTAAGTTCGATTCCCACTTCAGGCACAGGCAGTACCTTGTGACTCTGGGCAAGTCACTTAACCCTCCATTGCCCATAAGTACCTGTATATGTAAGCCGCATTGAGCGTGCCATGAGTGGGGGAAAGTGTGTACAAATGTAACTAAAATAAAAAAAAACACATTATGTTGTCTCTCGTTTAACCTCAGCCTAACAGAAAAAGATTAACAGGGCTGGTTGGTAGTTGTTTCAATGTGAATAGGGGGACATTAGACTGGGGCTGAAACTGCATAGACATTTGAATCAGAGTGAGAGAGAATGTCTTTATCCTTCTTTGCCTATCATTTTTAAAAAAAATGTTAACAAAATGGCTACCAGTTGAAGAGCCTCATGGGAGATCTGGGCTTCTGTCAATCACAGCTATTGAGCTCACTGGTTTGCTGTGTCAGAGCATCTACTTGTCCATCTCTTTGTGACCAAGGAGAAAGGGGGAGGGGCTTATAGCTGTGACTGACACAGAAGCTTGAACCCTGTGGTAAGTATTTGGCGAACATTAATGTTAGGCAAAGTGCAGATCTACCTACATTCATAAGTGTTCTTATATTACAGGGAAGGTAAATACCTTGCGTACAATAAAACTGGGCTGAGGCTGGACATTTTTTTTTTAGGCTTTTCAATATGAAAAGCAGCATTAAGAGTAAACAAAGTGCTCAAAGCCATCTGTGACAGTTGCTGTGCTGAACTACTTGTGAGTAATCTAGCTGGCTTCCAGCTGTTATCCTAATCCTTTTAGTAGCTGCCAACCAATTAGAATAGAGCCCTCTCAGGCACATAACTATAATTACAATAAACGTACTTGCCGTGGTTTTTGAGCTGTGGGCAACTTTTCAAAAATGCCTGTTGAGTTCTCATGCATAAATCACCCCATGTATGAGATGAAAAGGTTATAGCGGTGTCAGCATGCCACACTGATCCGTTGGCCCTGGCTCTTGGCAATGCTGCACTTTTGCCCTAGCACACACACTACAGCAAACCCTGTCTGAATGCATGAGGTCTCCCTGCTGGATTGCGAGGGGTATTTAAGCGGAATCCAAAGCTTTTACTCAAGATATCATACTTGGAAGATCTGAATTCTCCTCAGCAACTGCTACTGTTTACGGCACCAACGTAAGAATTGGCCAGAGATATTTAATGTTGGTGAATGCTTCTTGTGAAGCGTTCAAAGGCTTAAGTAAATTGGTAGATATGAAAGGGGCCTTTCAGGTACATCTCTCATGCATATTCATTGCGATAATCTTGGAAACCTGACTGGCTTGGTGTACTTGCAGGACAGGGCGAGGGAACTGGAAAGGGGGCTGGGATACCACCTTTCTGTGATTACAATCAAAGCGGTTTACATATTATGTACATATTATGTATTTTGTACCTGGGGCAATGGAGGAGGGTTAAAGTGACTTGCCCAGAATCACAAGCAGGCAGATGATCAAAAGCCCCGCGCTATTCCAAACTGCGCTCAAAACTACTGCTGGAACAGCGCGGGGCGCTATTAGACCTATGATCAGAGATAATGCATGCAAATTTAAGCAGCGCAATTATCTCTGATCATGGGGTAGAAGTGCGGGCGAATTGTGCCAGCACAATCCTCCTGCACTTGTTTGACAGGTCTGGGCTGTCAAAAGCCCAAACCTGTCAAACACAGGGGCCGGAGGTCCCCCGAGCAACGGGGGCTGGAGGTCTGGCGGACCTCCAGTCCCCCCCGACGATCCCATCCCCCCCAGGTTCACAGAGGGCTGGAGATCCGGTGGGTCTCCAGCCCCCCCCCCCCCAAACCCCCAGAAAATGGTCCCTGGTGGTCCAGTGGCCGCTTAAAAAGTGTCCATTAAAAATAACCCCCTCCCGGCCTCCCTACCTTAGTTGGAGGAGGGAGGTAGCCTGCCTCCCTCTTCTCCCTTGGGTTGACGCGCCCAGCCCCTCCCAGTGCATCCTGGGATGCACTGGGCAGGGCTACAGACCATATAAGGGCTGGACAGGGCTCACCATTCCTCCCCAATGACCTGCAAACCCTAACGCCAGCTCCGAGCTGGCATAGGGTTTGCCGCGGCCAGCAACCCAAATTTTGGCACGCTGACTGCTGATCATTTGCGATGAATGCATGCTACTTGCGCAAAGAGCCCTCGAGTGCGTTGTTTCACGCGCTCGAGGGCTCTGACCATGGGGCGGTAGCAAACGCCGGCGCTAACAGCCTCTAGCACCGGCGTTTGCTTTTGATCATCTGCCTGGAGCAGGGGGAGCACTGCAAAGGGGAATCAGAACTACACGTCTCTACAAGCAACAGCCTTCCTTCCACCTTTAATACATGAAATATAGCGGGTCTGGGCTTCCAGTACAGTAGTAATAATAACATCCTTCCTAGGTAGGGGGAGTTGCAGAGGCAAATGGTTCCTGTGTCTTCCCTGCTGTTTCCAGTATTGCTATCATGGCCACCCTGTTTCAGCAAAGGAACAAAAAAGTGAGATTTTTTTGCAGGGGGGGGGGGGGGGGCAATGCAGATTGGAGCTCAAGGGTACATCGTTAAAATCGACTTAGAGAGTAATTGGCTTCAAGAAGCTGAGACGCACTGTTGTACTTGAGCTGTAGCACTTCTGCTATAATGCTGGAGACCACACCTTCAGAATGATCTAAATAGGATGGAGTTGGTCCAGGGGTGGCTACTAAAATGGGCAGTGGGCTTCAGCTTAAAGCATACAGAAATAGCATTAAACATATGTAGACTTTGGGGAGGGGGTAGTTTTTTCTTTCTCTCTGTTTATATCACCTCTCTCAGTACCAGCTGGCTCCTGCATTCCAAGACAGGTTGAGTCTTCTGCTTTTATTGCACCAGAAGTTCTCAACCTAGGCTTTAGGACTGAGAGGTTTTCAGGATGAATATAATGAATATGCACGCAATACTCTCTTGTATGCAAATTTCTCTGAGAGAGGCAGTTACTATAAAATCAGTGAACTTGGAAGAAAAACACCAGCAGAAAGGAAGCCAACGCTGCGTAATTATTACTTGTACGGTAGCGAGTGTGTATGTGGTATAATTACACAGCACTGTGTTCCACTAGTAAATACACACAAGATATGGTCATCATTAAGATATTACTTGAAAAAGTTTCTTCACTTTGTGGTCTAAGAAAGAGAAAGATTGTATATAATCCATATATCTAGTTGGGGTTGTTTTCTTCTTATCTTGGATTAATGTGCAGTCATCTCTGTATTACTGTTTGCAAGTAACCCTTGTAAAATGAAAAATTATAAAATGATTTAAAAAAAAAAGATATTACTTGAAAGTGATGAGCCCCTGATGCAGCCCTTTAGGCAAAAGGTGTGTGACAGACGGTATGTGAACCTTTGTGTATTTGGTACTATTTACTTCCTGGTTTGCAAATCTCTCTCCTGCACATGTATTGTGGCTTACCCTGCAAACAGGACCGGCTAGGCACATCCTGCAGACTGGGTTCAGAACCACTGCCCAGAAGCCAGCTGCCAATCCTGCACAGACGTTGCAGGAAAGCAGCACTTCCACATGTGACTGGGGCCACTGTTGGCCAATTAGACATATAATACCAGGTGCTATTTAGTTATCACCCACATCACTTAGCATAAGTGCAAGGGGGCAAAACCACAGGCAAAATATGGGTGGCTCATGGGCATATCTAGAACAGTACATTATGCACACTTTAGGGTGTTTCCCAAACTGGTGCATCGCAGTGAACTCTCAGGAGTGCTGCGGCACATCTTCACCTTCCCCTCCCGCAGGTCCGGAATGTGCCGCTTTCTCCTCCGCTGCAGTGCTTACTGTGGGGACTTCCCTCTGCCGCGTCCGGCCCTCACAAGAAGTTATAGCAGAGAGGGCCGGGCGCAGAAGACTGGAAGGGCACGAAGTGGCTGCCTGTGTGAATCGTGGATGGTTAAAAAATTTAAGTTGCAAGCAGTACAGCAGAGAAGGAAGCGGCAGTGAGGCTGGACCTGCAGGAAGGAAGGTAGCCAGCAATGCTGGATTTGGGGGAAGGCAGAGGTGTACTGTATTTAGGGGAGGAGAGGGGCTGCAGGGAATGGTGTGCTGGACTTTCTAGGAAGAGGGGGCTACAGGGAAAGGGAGACCGATGGTGGGGGTGCCACACAGATGTGCTAGGAGCATAAGAGTGCTGTGAGCCAAAAAAAAGTTTGGGAACCCCTACTTTAGGGCGTAATTAGGTACTAACAGTTACAAATGCCATGGACTTGGCAGAGATGTTGGCACACTGCCAACTTACACTGACATTTTATAATGACATCTTGACACTAAGCAGCTGGTACAGAACGGATGCTAAATGCATGGCATGGTGGGGGGGGGGGTACTTAATGCTAGGTACCAATTTACAGAAGGTACCACCTTAGTCTTCTTCACTAACTTGACCTTCACAGGGTGTTCTGTTGCATCCCGTCTTTAAAAAAAAAAAAAAAAAAAAGAAACTAAAACGCTGGTGATAAAAGCCTGGATCACAAGTAACAATAGCTTCAGAGATAAAATCAGAACTATAGTCCTAAGCTAGTCAGGTTTTCAGAATCTCCACCATATTCAAAACCATCGATCCAGCCCAGAAGAATAGCTGACCAGTTAAATGGTACATAGCTGGCTATCCAGCGATATTCAGTAGGGGATAACCCATTGGAAATGAAAACGGTAACAGAATTCAAACACGCATGGGATAAACATAAAGGAATCCTGTTCAGAAGGAATGGATCCTAAGCAGCTTAGCCGAGATTGGGTGGCAGAGCCGGTGGCGGGAGGCGGGGATAGTGCTGGGCAGACTTATACGGTCTGTGCCAGAGCCGGTGGTGGGAGACGGGGCTGGTGGTTTGAAGGCGGGGATAGTGCTGGGCAGACTTATACGGTCTGTGCCAGAGCCGGTGGTGGGAGGCGGGGCTGGTGGTTTGAAGGCGGGGATAGTGCTGGGCAGACTTATACGGTCTGTGCCAGAGCCGGTGGTGGGAGGCGGGGCTGGTGGTTTGAAGGCAGGGATAGTGCTGGGCAGACTTATACGGTCTGTGCCAGAGCCGGTGGTGGGAGGCGGGGCTGGTGGTTTGAAGGCGGGGATAGTGCTGGGCAGACTTCTACGGTCTGTGCCAGAGCCGGTGGTGGGAGGCGGGGCTGGTGGTTGGGAGGCGGGGATAGTGCTGGGCAGACTTCTACGGTCTGTGCCAGAGCCGGTGGTGGGAGGCAGGGATAGTGCTGGGCAGACTTATACGGTCTGTGCCAGAGCCGGTGGTGGGAGGCGGGGCTGGTGGTTGGGAGGCGGGGATAGTGCTGGGCAGACTTATACGGTCTGTGCCAGAGCCGGTGGTGGGAGGCAGGGATAGTGCTGGGTAGACTTATACGGTCTGTGCCAGAGCCGGTGGTGGGAGGCGGGGCTGGTGGTTTGAAGGCGGGGATAGTGCTGGGCAGACTTATACGGTCTGTGCCAGAGCCGGTGGTGGGAGGCGGGGCTGGTGGTTTGAAGGCAGGGATAGTGCTGGGCAGACTTATACGGTCTGTGCCAGAGCCGGTGGTGGGAGGCGGGGCTGGTGGTTTGAAGGCGGGGATAGTGCTGGGCAGACTTATACGGTCTGTGCCAGAGCCGGTGGTGGGAGGCGGGGCTGGTGGTTGGGAGGCGGGGATAGTGCTGGGCAGACTTATACGGTCTGTGCCAGAGCCGGTGGTGGGAGGCAGGGATAGTGCTGGGTAGACTTATACGGTCTGTGCCAGAGCCGGTGGTGGGAGGCGGGGCTGGTGGTTTGAAGGCGGGGATAGTGCTGGGCAGACTTATACGGTCTGTGCCAGAGCCGGTGGTGGGAGGCGGGGCTGGTGGTTTGAAGGTGGGGATAGTGCTGGGCAGACTTATACGGTCTGTGCCAGAGCCGGTGGTGGGAGGCGGGGCTGGTGGTTTGAAGGCAGGGATAGTGCTGGGCAGACTTATACGGTCTGTGCCAGAGCCGGTGGTGGGAGGCGGGGCTGGTGGTTGGGAGGCGGGGATAGTGCTGGGCAGACTTATACAGTCTGTGCCCTGAAAAGCACATGTACAAATCAAAGTAGGATATACACAAAAAGTAGCATATATGAGTTTATCTTGTTGGGCAGACTGGATGGACCGTGCAGGTCTTTTTCTGCCATCATTTAGTATATTTACATTATCTCTTGCTGGGAATGGCTAGGCCATAGCAAGTTTTAGCAGCTGCTAGAACCAGCTGCCAATTATTAAAGCCATTTAGTGGCCAGTTTAAAGATAACTGGCTAGTGCTTAATATTGGCCGAGACAGTTACCTTTAAACCAGCAAAAACTAAACTGGATCTTCAACAGCAGTCACTGAAAACAGCCCAGCATTGAATATCTGAGCTTAGCACCGACCGCAGGAGTTAGCTGGTGCACTGCATACAAATCTCTCATATTAATCTTCTTTTTGGATATCTGAAAACATGACTGGCCTGGGGGTGGCTCAAGGAGGTCCTTTGGGAACCACCGCCCTATACATAAGAGAAAGTTTAACACCAGAGACTGTTTCTTTCCCTAATACAAACCTTGCTGAATAGGAACCCTGGGGCACCTCATAGCACACTGAGGAGGGAGGTAACCTGGGACCCTGAAAGCGAAGGCTGACAGTGGGCACAGGCCTGAAGGTTCATTATGGCACCAAATAACTGCAAAAGTGCAGGATGCAGACCCAGACTTTCTGAAGTACATAAGTAATGCCACACTGGGAAAAGACCAAGGGTCCATCGAGCCCAGCATCCTGTCAACAGCGGCCAATCCAGGCCAAGGGCACCTGGCGAGCTTCCCAAACGTACAAACATTCTATACATGTTATTCCTGGAATTGTGGATTTTTCCCAAAGTCCATTTAATAGTGGCTTATGGACTTGTCCTTTAGGAAACTGTCCAACCCCTTTTTAAACTCTGCAAAGTTAACCACTTTCACTACATTCTCCAGCAACGAATTGCAGAGTTTAATTACAAGTTGGGTGAAGAAACATTTTCTCCGATTTGTTTTAAATTTGCTACACTGTAGTTTCATCGCATGCCCCCTAGTCCTAGTATTTTTGGAAAGCGTGAACAGACGCTTCACATCCACCTGTTCCACTCCACTCATTATTTTATATACCTCTATCATGTCTCCCCTCAGCCGTCTCTTCTCCAAGCTGAATAGCCCTAGCCTCCTTAGTCTTTCTTCAAAGGGAAGTCGTCCCATCCCCGCTATCATTTTAGTCGCCCTTCGCTGCACCTTTTCCAATTCTACTATATCTTTCTTGAGATGCGGCGACCAGAATTGAACACAATACTCAAGGTGCGGTCGCACCATGGAGTGATACAACGGCATTATAACATCCTCACACCTATATTAGGTAGAGGCAAATCTAAAGCCAGTAGTAAGTGCTTCATTTTTAGGGAAAGTCACTTTAGCCATCAACTCTGCAGTGCTATGTAGAATGTTAACAATTAGAAGCCAGCTAATATCATCCACCCCAGAGATGCCAGGCAAGCAAAATTTAAGTGGTCACTATAAACACATTTTGAGACAGCCTTGGCACACCCATCGTACTTTTAGTGTATACTCTGGTGGATCCTCCTCCACTTCTATCCCACTATCAGTTGGTGTACCTTAGGGATCTGTCCTGGAACATCTTCTTTTCTCCATCTATACTTCTTCCCTTGGTGCTCTGATCTCATCCCATGGTTTTCAGTATCACCTGTACGCTGATGACTCCCAGATCTACCTCTCCACACCAGAAATTTCAGCAGGAATCCAGGCCAACGTATCAGCCTGTCTGTCTGACATTGGCGCCTGGATGTCTCACCACCATCTGAAACTAAACATGACCAAGACTGAGCTTCTTATAGTTCCCCCTAAACCAACCTCTCTTCCCCCATTCTCTCTCTCTGTGTTGATAACACTGTCATCAGCTCATAACCTTGGGGTCATCTTCGACTCCTCTCTCTCCTTCTCTGCAAATATTCAATAGACTGCTAAAACCTATCGTTTCTTTCTTTATAATTTCACCAACATCCATTCTTTCCTTTCTGAGCACACTAACAGACCCCTTATCCACTCATCACCTCTCGCTTAGACTATTGCAACTTGCTTCTCACAGGTCTTCCCCCTTAGCCATCTCTCTCCCCTTCAATCTTTTCAAAATTCTACTGTACGACTTATATTCCACCAGTGTCACTATGCTCTTATTAGCCCTCTCCTCAAGTCACTCCATTGGCTCCCTATCCATTTCCGTATACAGTTCAAACTCCTCTTATTGACTTACAAGTACATTCACTCTGCAGCTCCTCAGTACCTCTCCACTCTTACTTATCTCTCCCTACACTCCTTCCCGGGAACTCCATTCACTGGGAAAGCTCTCCTATCTGCACCCTTCTCCTCCACCGCTAACTCCAGACTCCCTTCCTTTTATCTTGCTGCACCATATGCCTAGAATAGACTTCCTGAGCCGATACGGCAAGCTCCATCTCTAGCCGTCTTCAAATCTAGGCTAAAAGCAATGCTCTCAGCTACACTGTCTCACCAGGCTTAATTAAGGCCACTGCTGAAGCAGTAATAAAATTATAAAAGGCTCAGTGTTGCACCTTGGAGCCAGTGGCATAGCCAGAAGGCAATTTTTGGGTGGGCCAACAGGTTGGATGGGTGGGCACTACAACGTTTTTGAAAGAGAAAAAAAAAACAGCAACCTGATGCACCCATGCTCTGTCCCTACCACGCTCCCTATAACCTCAATGAGGGTAGCAGTGCAGGCTTCAGTGGCTGCAGGCCAATTGAGAGCTAAGGGCAGTACAAAAGACTGCACGTCAGCCCCATTGAGCCATGGTCCTCCAACACACATATGGTATTGAAGCCAAACACATTCTGTATCCAGAGAACCTCCTGGCCCTCCACCAACAATGGATACAGAGCACAGCAAGGACATTTCCCCATAAAACTGATCATACAAAGAAATTTTGGTTTCTAGTGTAATCTCAATAACAAATTAATTTTTTAAAAATCTATAAAAGAAAAGTCACTCAGAACCCACAGCAAATCTACAATGCCAACACTAACTTCCAAAAACAAGGATCCTACCTATGAAAAGGAAGTGCCTTAAATATTATAGTGGGGCCCTAAAATACAAATATATTTATCAGGAAAGCTGAACAGAATATCTCACTCACACACAGAGAACACAAATGTCAAATACAGAATAAGTGACCACAAAGTCTAGAAATATAAATTAAACAGAAACCTCAAGAAACCAGACCTTGCATGTAGTACAACACCAGAGAAACAGGAAAGAAAGGCATTTCCTCCTGTGCAAAATATAAAGATGGCACATGCCAGGGATGGTGTTAGGGGTTGCAACTAGGGCAATTGTGCCTGGTTCCCTGGCCAGAGAAAGTCCGCCTGCTGGAAGCTGAAAGCGCAGCCTGGTAATGGACTTTGGGGTCCTTTACTAGATTTCTGTCCTGGACCCCAGCTATGTTTAAAATCAACTCTGGCAAGTTGTACATTCCAAATCCAACATATTATATTCACAACATTAAAAATAAAATAATTTTTTGTTGTCTGGTCATTTTATTTTTCAAATCATAATGGTCCCAGTGTCTGATTTCTGCTTCCCTCTGTCTTTTCTTAACTCACTTGCCAGGGTCTCCTGTCCATTTGACATTTCTTCTTTACCCATGCCCATCATCCATCTCTCATCTCTGTTTTCCTATATTTCCTTGTCCAGTATCGCCCCCGTGTTCATATCCCCTCATCCATCATCATTCCTCTGTGCACCTATGCACCCCAAGCCCAGCATATCCCTTCTGTGTTCCTATTCTCCCCCTTGTCTGGTATCTCCCCCCCCTCTCCAGTGTCCAGCATTGTAATCCATATCCCCCTCCCCCAGGCATTGCCCCTCTGTGCCCATATGCCATTGCCACCCCCATACAGTATCTCACATTTGTGTGCCTTTCCCCATGCTCCCACCTAATGCCCATCATCTCCCTTCTGTATTTGTACACCTCCCTATGGCCCCTTTCTCCCTCCTCCACACCAATGTGTCTCTCTCCTCTCTGATCCCACCCCAACCAGCTTCTCTTCCTCTCTCTTTCCTTCCCCTTATGCATCTGGCTCTTTTTCCCACTGTGGGTTCAGCATTTGACTCCCTCTTCCTTTATCCCCTTGTCCAGCATCTCTCTTCCTTCCCTCTAACCCCTCCCATAGGTCCAGCACCTTTCTCTCTTTGCTCCAGCCCTCCTTGCAGGTCCACATCTCTCTCCTTTCCCTTCAGCCATCCCCTGCATATCCAGCACCTCTCTTCCAGCCTCCCCCCCTACATGTTGAGCACCTCTTTCTTTCATCCAGCCCCCCCCTGCATGTCCAGCACATCTCCCCTTCCCTCCAACCTTCCCCCTGCAAATCCAGCACCTCTCCCCTTCCCTCCAACCTTCCCCCTGCAAGTCCAGTACCTCTCTCCCTTCTGTTCTTTCCAACCCCCTGCCCCTCACAAGTCTAGCACCTCTCCCTTCCCTTCAGCCCACTCCCCTTGCAGGGCCGGCGCCCCCCCCCCCTACAAGTCCAGCACCCTTCCTTTCAGCCTACTCCCCTTACAGGGCCAGCACCCCATTGTCTTCCTCAACCCCCCCCCATCCACAAGTCCAGCACCCCCTCCCACAAGTCCAGCACCCTTCCCTTCAGCCCACTCCCCTTGCAGGGCCAGCACCCCATTGTCTTCCTCACCCTCCCCCAACACACATCCAGAACCTCTCCCCTTCAGCCCCCGCCCCTTGCAGAGCCAGCAGACCACTGTCTTCCTCCCTTTCACCCACCACCCCCGCCGTAGCGCTTGTATTCAACGCTATCGGCGCCGCCTCCTCCTGCACCTCAGTCTCCTACCCCCGCGGCAGCGCTTGCAGTTTGCAACTGGCGCTGCCTGATCAACTCAGACGAGGCGCCAACGACCTGCTCTGGGACCGTCCCTCTGCCGCGTGCGTTCTGCCCTGCGTAAACAGGAAATTGAATCAGCGTGGCAGAGTACGTAAGTAATGCCACACTGGGAAAAGACCAAGGGTATTAGGATTAACATCCAACGTTCTTACAGCTGTGCTTGCTCGCAAGTCCGAAGCTCAAAACACATAACTAGGTTTTTGTGCTAGAGAGGAAAGCGCTCGTTACCTCTCGTCTTGACTATTGCAACCTTCTTCTCGCTGGCCTCCCGCTTAGCCATCTATCCCCCCTTCAAGCTGTCCAAAATTCCGCCGCACGTCTTATCTACCGCGTGAACCGATACTCTCATATCACCCCTCTCCTCAAGTCGCTTCACTGGCTCCCGATCCGCTACCATATTCAGTTCAAGCTTCTCCTATTGACCTTCAAATGCACTCAATCTGCAGCCCCCCATTACCTCTCTACCCTCCTCTCCCCGTATGTTCCCGCCCGTAACCTCCGCTCTCAGGACAAATCACTCCTATCTGTACCCTTCTCCAACACCGCTAACTCCAGACTCCGCCCCTTCTGCCTCGCATCACCTTACGCCTGGAACAGACTTCCCGAGCCCATACGCCAAGCGCCCTCCCTGCCCATCTTCAAGTCCTTACTTAAGGCCCATCTCTTCTCCCTTGCTTTTGGCGCCTAACCACCTTCCCCATTCATGCTACCTACACTGACTACATAGTTTGTAACCTTTAGATTGTAAGCTCTCTTGAGCAGGGACTGTCCTTCCCCATGTTAAACTTGTACAGCGCTGCGTAACCCTGGCAGCGCTATAGAAATGCTAAGTAGTAGTAGTAGTATTAACACAAGAGAGGCAGTTGTAAGGCACACTTATTAAAACAGCCCAATTGGAAGGAGATTCGTGGCTGGTGCCAGCACGCCTTGCCTCTACTAAGGGGAAGTGTGATTTGATATCCCTCTTTAGTCGCTGGCCTTGACACAGCCTATAAATATAGGCCAACATAGCCACGTTTTGCCTATTTTAATAAAAAAGTGTGTCTTTTTAACCTCTTTGATCTAGACAGGAAGGTGAGTCAGGGTTTTAGTAACTCAGATGTGGTGTGCAGAGATGGCTGGTGGATCAGGGATGCATAAACCATAGGACTCCGAGAAAGAAAAAAAAAGGGTTACACACATAGTATATAGGAGTATATATATTTTTACACACACATTAACGTCTAGATATAGTACTTATGTAAAAATATATGCTGTACATAGAGACATACACGATCACAGGTTCCGCCAGGTGCTTTATCACCAAATGCATATGTGTACCTGGGTACGGCACGTATGGCTGTGTATGCATTAAATATAGAAATCCTCCTACACATGATCTTTGCATATGTACACATAGATACAGGTCAAGAGGGTGGGCTAATCTTGTTAACTACTGCGGTATGTTGCTCCGATCCATAAAAGGCTGGGGCTGTACACAACCCGTCTCTCTCCCCTACTCTAAAAATGCAATGCAAAAAAGCTTTCAGTATGCATTCTTCACAGGAAGAGACGGACTTAAAAAAAAAAAAAAAAAGCCACGATTCTGACAGTGCTCGAACAAGTTGCTTGCCCAGGAGAGACAGTCAGACACTCTGCATTCTGGGAGGGAGGGAGAAAGGGATCAATTGTCCTCTTTTTTTTAGCAGTGGGGCTAGTTCAGCTGAGTTCTGCAATGCTGGAGCTCACCCCCCCACCCCTCACCCCTTATTGCACTTCAGCTTGCAGACTCTGGAAAAATTCTACCTTTATATATATATTTTTTAGAACCAGCAGGTGGTGTGTGTCTGGATTTTTTTTTTTTTTTTTGCTTTTACATTTCAATAATACAGAATATCACATCTCCACCTCTTCTGCAAAAAAAAAATTTTTTTTAAAGTAAAACCAAAAACAATTACGTTTCAGCAGACTTACAAAAATGCAAAAAAAATTCTCTTGGTACTGTAAGGGAACACACGCCAACCTTAAGAATGAACATAGGGAAAAAGAGAAAGACAATTCTTCCCTTACAACTTCAAAGTAGAGAAGTTTATAAGAAAGCAGGATTCCGTAAAGGAACGAAAAAAATATTAGAAGCAATGGGCCAAGATCATTCCCTCTCTTAACATCTCCACCTCCTGCATCCGTCCGTTTTTAGGACCGAGTAAGATAATAGCAACGTACAAGGAAAAAGGCAAAAAAAAAAAGGGGGGGAGCGTAGGGGGAAAAAGTCAAAAGGACGTGGAACAATTAATAAAATAAATAAAAAATGAAAAGGCCAGGAGAAACAGTAAGAAATGAAAAGCAAGCACAGCTACTGGGGGTGATCGGAGAAGACTTGAGAGCACAGCTTCACCTTCATCATGGCCTCGTAAACAAAGTCAGTATCCACAGTCCATATTAGAATAATGTTTGGGTGGGGTGGGGGAGATTTCAGTTCTGAAGATCAGGAAGGCTGTGTGTGTTTGTGTGTGGCAGCTGGGGATCTACTCAGTACATTAGCACTGCTCCTTGTCAGACAGAACAGCGAGGAAGAGGAGGAGGAGGAAAGGGGCAGGCATTTAGAATTTAAAAAAAAAACAAAAAAATCTCCATGAGGCTGAAAAAGTGGAATTTAGGGCTCCTTTGAGGTAGCCCAAAGGTCTCTTGAATAACAACACTATAAAGTTTATAAAGAACTAGTTTTGTTTCTCATGATTTTTTTTTTTTAATCACATGTTTGTTTAGAGGCCTTTAGCTCCCCATTGCTCAAAGTCGGGTCTGGGCTTCGGGCACATAGATTTCGATGCTGTCTGCGCTTTCTGTGGCCGAATTTTGCCGGACGGAGGCAGCTCGCTTGGCGGCCATGAGACGTTTGCGGGCCTCCTGGCGCTGTTTGTCCACGGAGTCGGAGGCCTTGTCGCGATTTAGAGGGGTTTTGGGCTTGGCCGGCTTCTTTGGCACAGGAGGGGGCTGTTTCTTCACTTCCTTAAGAAAAAGGACAGGAAAAAGACAAACAAAATTAATCACACAAAAATACGCACTTCTCTCCTCCCCGCTGAATATTTGAACTAGGACAAACAGAAGGCAAACTCTGTTTCAATGAGGTGTGCAAATGAGAGCAGGACTTTTTCTTACCCCGAGTTCTCATTCGAGAGCTTTTTCCGAACAAAAACATCTCCATGTTTTACTCAATCATCCCGTCTGGGTGATCTTATGGACTTTTGCATTAAATTTTCAGAAGGGAGCAAGAGACGTCCAACAGGGTAGCTTAGTCACTCTCTTCAAAAGAAAGATATTTTTGCTCTACAGCAGCAGTTCTCAACTCAGTCCTCAGGACACAACTAGCCAGTCAGGTTTTCAGGAAAACCAACAAAAAGAAGGTCCAGGTCTCCCGCAAAAAACACATAAAACAACAAAGAAAGCGGTTGTGGTTTCTATCTGGTCTATTTTGGTTTTTCTCCCGCTTTCTTTGTTGTTTTAGGTTTTCAGGAAACCCATAACAACATAGTAACATAGTAGATGACGGCAGAAAAAGACCTGCACGGTCCATCCAGTCTGCCCAAGAAGATAAATTCATATGTGCTACTTTTTTATTTGTACTGTCCTCTTCAGTGCACAGACCGTATAAGTCTGGCCAGCCCTATCCCCGCCTCCCAACCACCAACCCCGCCTCCCACCACCAGCTCTGGCACAGACCGTATAAGTCTGCCCAGCACTATCCTCGGGGGGGGACACCGGTGCCGGAAAGAATATTTGAAGCGGGGGAGTCGGAGAAACTAAACAAATTCTCTGTAACCTTGGAGGATGTAATGGGTCAGTTCAGCAAGCTGAAGAGTAGTAAATCACCGGGACCTGATGGTATTCATCCCAGAGTATTAATAGAACTAAAAAATGAACTTGCGGAGCTACTGTTAGAAATATGCAATCTGTCCCTAAAATCGAGTGTAGTACCGGAAGATTGGAGGGTAGCCAATGTTACTCCGATTTTTAAGAAGGGTTCCAGAGGAGATCCGGGAAATTATAGACCGGTGAGTCTGACGTCGGTGCCGGGCAAGATGGTGGAGGCTATTATTAAGAATAAAATTGCAGAGCATATACAAAAACATGGACTGATGAGACAAAGTCAGCACGGATTTAGTGAAGGGAAGTCTTGCCTCACCAATCTAATGCATTTTTTTGAGGGGGTAAGCAAACATGTGGACAATGGGGAGCCGGTTGATATTGTATATCTGGATTTTCAGAAGGCGTTTGACTAAGTGCCGCACGAAAGACTCCTGAAGAAATTGCAGAGTCATGGAATCGGAGGTAGGGTATTATTATGGATTAAGAACTGGTTGAAAGATAGGAAGCAGAGAGTAGGATTGCGTGGCCAGTATTCTCAGTGGAGGAGGGTAGTTAGTGGGGTCCCGCAGGGGTCTGTGCTGGGTCCGTTGCTTTTTAATGTATTTATAAATGACCTAGAGATGGGAATAACTAGTGAGGTAATTAAATTCGCCGATGACACAAAATTATTCAGGGTCGTCAAGTCGCAGGAGGAATGTGAACGATTACGGGAGGACCTTGCGAGACTGGGAGAATGGGCGTGCAAGTGGCAGATGAAGTTCAATGTTGACAAGTGCAAAGTGATGCATGTGGGTAAGAGGAACCCGAATTATAGCTACGTCTTGCAAGGTTCCGCGTTAGGAGTTACGGATCAAGAAAGGGATCTGGGTGTCGTCGTCGATGATACGCTGAAACCTTCTGCTCAGTGTGCTGCTGTGGCTAGGAAAGCGAATAGAATGTTGGGTGTTATTAGGAAGGGTATGGAGTCCAGGTGTGCGGATGTTATAATGCCGTTGTATCGCTCCATGGTGCGACCGCACCTGGAGTATTGTGTTCAGTACTGGTCTCCGTATCTCAAAAAAGATATAGTAGAATTGGAAAAGGTACAGCGAAGGGCGACGAAAATGATAGTGGGGATGGGATGACTTTCCTATGAAGAGAGGCTGAGAAGGCTAGGGCTTTTCAGCTTGGAGAAGAGACGGCTGAGGGGAGATATGATAGAAGTGTATAAAATAATGAGTGGAATGGATCGGGTGGATGTGAAGCGACTGTTCACGCTATCCAAAAATACTAGGACTAGAGGGCATGAGTTGAAGCTACAGTGTGGTAAATTTAAAACGAATCGGAGAAAATTTTTCTTCACCCAACGTGTAATTAGACTCTGGAATTCGTTGCCGGAGAACGTGGTACGGGCGGTTAGCTTGACGGAGTTTAAAAAGGGGTTAGATAGATTCCTAAAGGACAAGTCCATAGACCGCTATTAAATGGAAAAATTCCGCATTTTTAGGTATAACTTGTCTGGAATGTTTTTACGTTTGGGGAGCGTGCCAGGTGCCCTTGACCTGGATTGGCCACTGTCGGTGATAGGATGCTGGGCTAGATGGACCTTTGGTCTTTCCCAGTATGGCACTACTTATGTACTTATGTACTCCCAACTACCAGTCCCGCCTCCCAACCACCAGCTCTGGCACAGACCGTATAAGTCTGCCCAGCACTATCCCTGCCTCCCACCACCAGCTCTGGCACAGACCGTATAAGTCTGGCCAGCCCTATCCCCGCCTCCCAACCACCAGCCCCGGCACAGACCGTATAAGTCTGCCCAGCACTATCCCTGCCTCCCACCACCAGCTTTGGCACAGACTGTATAAGTCTGCCCAGCACTATCCCTGCCTCCCACCACCAGCTCTGGCACAGACCGTATAAGTCTGCCCAGCACTATCCCTGCCTCCCACCACCAGCTCTGGCACAGACCGTATAAGTCTGCCCAGCACTATCCCTGCCTCCCACCACCAGCTCTGGCACAGACCGTATAAGTCTGGCCAGCCCTATCCCCGCCTCCCAACCACCAGCCCCTCCTCCCAACCACCAGCTCTGGCACAGACTGTATAAGTCTGCCCAGCACTATCCTCGACTCCCAACTACCAGTCCCGCCTCCCACCACCAGCTCTGGCACAGACTGTATAAGTCTGCCCAGCACTATCCTCGACTCCCAACTACCAGTCCCGCCTCCCACCACCAGCTCTGGCACACACCGTATAAGTCTGCCCAGCACTATCCCCGCCGCCCAACCACCAGCCCCGGCACAGACCGTATAAGTCTGCCCAGCACTAGCCCCGCCTCCCAACCACCAGCTCTGCCACCCATTCTAGGCTAAGCTCCTGAGGATCCCTTCCTTCTGCACAGGATTCCTTTATGTTTATCCCATGCATGTTTGAATTCCGCTACCGTTTCATCTCCACCACCTCCCGTGGGAGGGCATTCCAAGCATCCACCACCCTCTCATATGCACGAGATGGATTTGCATACAATGAGGGTAAAGAGAATGCACATTTCTTATGCATATTCATTGTGGATAATCTGAAAACTTGACTGGCCGAGCTTCCTGAGAACTGGGTCGAGAACCCCAAGGAAATACGTTGTCTGCACAGATTCTCAGAAGTGCTTCACCATCAGGTGTGTCCGTTACAAAGGAAGAAAAGAACTCGGTTCTCCGCCTTCCTTCAAGTCACTTGGAAAGATGTGTCAATAAATTTATGACCTCTGCTTGGAGAGTTTATTGTACTGTACAAACATCCTGAAGATGCTCTTTCCATTCTCACCCTGGGCAGAAATCCCCAAAATTGCTCACACTCACCTTTTTCTCTGGTGTTTCGACCAGCTGCCAGTTGTTTGCTTTTAGGTGGTAGAGTTCATCAAATTTCATGCTGATGTCTTCGATGGAAAGCTGCAGGAGGTCCCAAAACCCAGCAAGGTCCTGAGCTGTGGGTCTGGGATTGGAGTTGGGATTCTGCAACGTAAAAGTAAAAACCAGATGTCAAAAAGTAGCTTTTTCCACTTAAAATGAAAGAGCAGCTGCGGAAATGTCAAATAATCCAGGTTTATCAAGCTATACAGATCACCTGGGACAGCTCCAGAGAGGATAACACATCCTATTACCTGTAAGAAATAATTCTGCCTCTCTCAGCTCTTCAGAAATCAATGTACTGTGAAATAAACCTGTACTAATATTCCAGTTTATTTAAAAACTTAAGACGTGATTAGAGAAGCCAAGCTACAATGTAAATTTACAACTTTTATTCCAAACAACGTCACAGCAAATTCAAAGCAGAATATCAATGCAGTCAAAATATCACTTCATTACTATAAACTTTACGGAACAGTCAGGTCTTCAAACACAGATGAAACATAGCCCTGGACCTAGACAGAATGATGACTACTGCAACCTACTCCTCACCGGCCTCCCACTTAGCCATCTATCCCCCCTTCAGTCCATCCAGAACTCTGCCGCATGTCTTATCTTCCGCCTTAACCGATATACTCATATCACCCTTCTCCTTCACTGGCTTCCGATCAGATACCGCATACAGTTCAAGCTTCTCCTACTGACCTACAAATGCATTCGATCTGCAGCCCCTCACTACCTCTCTACCCTCATCTCCCCTTACGTTCCTACCCGTAACCTCCGCTCTCAAGACAAATCCCTCCTCTCAGTACCCTTCTCCACCACTGCCAACTCCAGGCTCCGCCCTTTCTGCCTCGCCTCACCCCATGCTTGGAATAAACTCCCTGAGCCCATACGCCAGGCCCCCTCCCTGCCCATCTTCAAATCCTTGCTCAAAGCCCACCTCTTCAATGTCGCCTTCGGCACCTAATCACTACATCTCTTCTCAGGAAATCTCAACTACCCCAACTTGACATTTTGTCCTTTAGATTGTAAGCTCTTCTGAGCAGGGACCGTCCTTATTTGTTAATTTGTACGCGCTGCGTAACCCTAGTAGCGCTCTAGAAATGTTAAGTAGTAGTAGTAGTAGGTGGTTCTAGAAGAGGGGGTTCTAGACCCAATGCTCGGGACACAACCAGCCAAGTCAGATCTTTAGGATCTCACAATGACTATTTAAAATTTCTCTCCTGCACGCGCTACCTACCATTGTATGTAAATTTATCTTGTGCATATTCTTTGTGGGTATCCTTAAAACCTGACTGGCTGGGTGTTTCCCCCGAGGAACGGGTTCAGAGCCCCTGTTCTAGACTAAACTACAAACGTTGTGCTCTTCCTATATAATAATTCTCACCTCCAACATTCTATGCGCCTGCCTGCCTGCGTCCGTAACTTTCTTCACAGATGGGCTACGAAGCCCGGAGGGTTGGCGGCGGGAAGGGGGGCTCGAGAGGGTCGTGGCAGGGGGGTCCGGAAATCGGAGGAAGGGGGTCTGCAAATCGGAAGGAGGGGGCAGGGAGGTGGGGTCTGGAACTCGGAGAGAGGGAGGGGGTCTGCAAATCCGAGGGAGGGAGGCAGGGTCTGAAACTCGGAGAGCGGGAGGGGTCTGGAATTCGGAGGGGACGAGAGGGGAGGAGGGGGGGAATGCACCACCTGTACAAAAACTAAAACAAAAAAAAAAAATGGGGGGGGGGGGGATGACCCTGGAACTTGAGGGAGGGAGGGGGGACGACGACCCTGGAACACGGAGGAAGGGAGGGGGGACACTGGAACTGGTTGGGAGGGAGGGGCCCCAGGCACACACACTCTCTCACAGACACACAGTCGCACCCAGTCTCACTCTCTCTGTCACACACACTCGCAGATTCACTCTCTTTCTCTCACACAGTCACTCTCACACACACTCTCTCAAACATACACACTCCGAGGAAAACCTTGCTAGCGCCCGTTTCATTTGTGTCAGAAACAGGCCTTTTTTTTTTACTAGTGTTTCTATAAGAAGAAGATTATTACAAGAGCAATGAGGAAAGCTATTGGCAGGAGGGGCACCTGGGACAGGGTCAGCCCCATGCATATATTTTTTTCCCAGGTCCAAACAAAAAGAAAAGATTTGCATGGATATGAATCCTGTGTCCTTTTCATGCCCATTATTGCTGCTGAATTACACCATTTTATTTAACCATGACAACAGAAACAGGTTCGCATGTATAGGCGAGAGAGAAGACACGTGCCTGCCATGTGACTCAAGGTCGAACACTGTGCTTGCAAGGTCGACTCCTTGTAACCCTGGGCAAGTCACAATTTAATTGTAAGTGCATTAGGGACAGAAAAAGTACCTGTATATAATATAATGTAAACCGCCTGAGAAAGGCGGTATATCCAGCATCACCCAAAATCTCAGAACCAGTATATAAGGTGGGCGGCGGAACAGCTGATCCTTCTGAAAAGAAATTTCTGCCCATCCTCCCTGGAGTTTGGCCATTCGGGCTTTTTACTTACCAAGTTCTGTTCGCAGAGGCCACGGAACTGCTGGAATTTCTGAGACATGAGAAGTTGTGCACTTCCAACCGCACTCAGTACCTTTCCAATCACTATAAAAACAAAATAAAATAAATAAAACCTACATGAGGAAAACAGGAACAGAGAAAACCAAAGAATAAACTTCTAACCAACCATTGGGGTGGTGGTGGGGGGGGGGGGGGGGGTGGAGGGGCAGGCACAAGTTAGCAGGAAACATGACCATTATTGTGTGCAGGGAGTAACTAACTGGAAACCGGTTCTCATACTCTCAAGTTTCCTTACACCCTGGTGTGCTGAAGACTATTCTCCACAGGGTGCATCCTTTGTAAATCTGCAGTTTACCAGCACAAAACATCAGTGGCGTTCCTTGCCTGGATGGCACCCGGGGCGGAGCGCAGATGCCCCCCCCCCCCGGGTGCAGCGCGCCCCCCCCCCCCCACTAAATTACACCTTCCCCCCCTCCGGTGAAATGACACCCCCCTGGGGGGGGAGGGGGTGCCGCGGTGCGCGCCTGCTCCGAGTTCGCTAAACTTCTTTGCTCGTTCGCTGCAGCTCCCTCTACCCGGAACAGGTTACTTCCTGTTCCGGGGCAGAGGGAGCTGCAGCGAACGAGCAAAGAAGTTTAGCGAACTCGGAGCAGGTGCGCGGCGTGCACCCGGGGCAGACCGCCCCCACCTTGGTACGCGCCACTGCAAAACATTATTTGACAAAAGCAACCTGTGCTGCAGGCTAGTTTGCCTCCTCCAGTGCTTTTCACAGCCCAGGAAAAAAGAACGGCTTGGGGAGAATGAAAGTTAAATGGGACCGGTAAGTGCTTCTCCCTGGCCAAGGGGTACAGAGAAGTGTGCAACAGCTTTTCACAGCCGCAATCCCTGCTCTGATATAACCAGTTATACTAGGTGACCAGTGACAAAGGTAAAAAAAAATTAGTCCAGTGCAGTTTCTGTGACTCAAATGCAATGTATTCCGCTAAAACAGGAACAGAAAGACCACAATGCAGTGGTGGACAGGCAAAGATAAATCCAACAGGGATTCAGTCGAGGGAAATCTTGAAGGGATGAATAAATATGTGGATAAAGGTGAGCCGGTCAATATTATGTATTTGAATTTTCAGAAGGCACTTGACAAAGTACCTCATGAATGACTCCTGAGGAAATTAAAAAGTCATGGGATAGGAAGCATTGTCCTACTGTGGATTAAAAATTGGTTAGAAGATAGAAAACAGAGAAAGGTTAAATGGACAATATTTTAAAAACTGAGAAGAGTAAATAATGGGATTCCCCAGGGGTCTGTGCTGTGACCAATACTTTTTAATATTTATAAATGGGAATAACAAGCGAGGTTATTAAATTTGCTGATGACATAATGTAAGTTGTTAAATCGCAAGAAGCCTGAAAGATTGCAAGGGGACCTTATGAAACTAAGCATCTAAATGGCAGATGACATTTATGTGAGCAAGTGCCGAGGGATAAGAACATAAGAATAGTCACACAGGGTCAGACCAATGGTCCATCCAGCCCAGTATCCTGTTTCCAACAGTGGCCAATCCAGGTCGCAAGCGCCTGGCAGAAACCTAATTAGTAGAACCATTTCATGCTACCAATCCCGGGGCAAGCAGGGGCTTCCCCATGTCAATCTCAATAACAGACTATGGGCTTTTCCTCCAGTAACTCGTCCAAACCTTTTTTACACCCAAATACCATAACCCCTGTTAGCGCATCCTCTGGCAACGAGTTCCAGAGCTTAACTATTCGTTGAGTGAAAAAAATATTTCCACCGATTTGTTTTAGAGGTATCTCCATGTAATTTTCTTGTGTGTCCCCTGGTCTTTGTACTTTTTGAAAGAGTGAAAAATTAATTTCACTTTTACCTGGTTTACACCACTCAGGATTTTATAGACCTCAATCCTTTCTCTCCTCAGCCATCTCTTTTCCAAGATGCTGCTTTTAATTCCTGCTCGTAACCCTTATCTTGTCTTCCTCTCTTCATTAGTCCCTTCCCATATGTCCTATCTGTCTGTCCTACCCTTATCCCTTATTTGTCTTGTCTGTCTGTCCTGATTTAGATTGTAAGCTCTTTTGAGCAGGGACTGTCTTTTCTTCATGTTCAATTGTGAAGCGCTGCATACGACTGGTAACGCTATAGAAATGATTTATAGTAGTAGTAGAAGCCTGCCCTTGCAGATCAGCAACGCGGCCGGCGCAGGCTTCTGTTTCTGTGAGTCTGACGTCCTGCATGTATGTACGTGCAGGACATCAGACTCGCAGAAACAGAAGCCTGCGCGGCTGCGTTGCTGATCTGCAAGGGCAGGCTTCTACATGGAATGCTGCTAGCGGAATAGCAACATTAACATTCCATGTAGAATCTCAAATAGTAGCAAGATTCCATTTAGAATCATTCCTATGTGTCCTTCTACCCTTATCCTTATTGGTCCTGTCTGTCTGGCCTGATTTAGATTGTAAGCTCTTTTGCGCAGGGACTGTCTTTTCTTCATGTTCAATTGTGAAGCGCTGCGTACGACTGGTAGCGCTATAGAAATGATTTATAGTAGTAGTATGTAGGAATGAGCAACCCAAATTATAACCACATGATGCAAGGTTCCACATTAGGGGTCACTGCCCATGAAAAGGATTTAGGTTATCAACGATGATACACTGAAACCCTCTACTAGGTTGCAGCGGTGACTAAGAAAGCAAACGGAACGTTAGGAATTATTAGGAAAGGAAAACAAAACGAATTATTATAATGCCTTTCTTTCTATCGCTCCATGGTGCGACCACACCTCAAATATTGTGTACAATTCTGGTTACCAAATCTGAAACACTATCACAGTCGAATTAGAAAAGGTACAGAGAAAGGCAAAGAAAATAATAAAGGGGATGGGACGTCCCTATGAGAAATGTTAAAAAGGCTAGGGCTCTTCAGTTTGTAGAAGAGAGCGCTTGGGGGGGGGGGGGGGGGGGGGGGAGGGGCTTGATAAATCCCAGGCACCAGGTCACCATGGTGGCACCCAAGATTTCATGCTTCCTAATTTTTATTTCTGTAGAGCTGCCTCAATGATGCATTGCTTGCTGGGAAGTCTTGCAGTTTCAAATCTTACAGGACTTGAAACTATGACTGGACTGAACTCTGCACCGTGCAGGATAGGCTGAAGAGGCTGGGGCTCTTCAGCTTGGAGAAAAGGCGGCTGAGGGGAGATATGATAGAGGTCTATAAGATAATGAGTGGAACGGAACGGGTCGATGTGGAGCGTCTGTTTACGCTTTCCAAAAATACTAGGACAAGGGGGCATGCGATGAAGCTGCAGTGTGGTAAATTTAAAACGAATCAGAGGAAATGTTTTTTCATTCAACGCGTACTTAAACTCTGGAATTCGCTGCCAGAAAAGGTGGTTAAGGCGGTTAACTTAGTGGACTTCCAAAAAGGGTTGGATGGCTTCCTGGAAGAAAAGGCCATAGAATGTTATTGAATGGACGAGGGAATACAGTATTTCTAGGATGGGCGGGACAAATTGCTTGTTCTTTTGGCCGCTGTCGGTGACAGGGTGCTGGGCTTGACGGACCCTTGGTCTGTCCCAGCATGGCGATGGCTTATGTAAGAGACCCGAATCGAGGTTGGGAATGGAAGCCAGGATTGTAGCCACAGGTGGGCCTGGACCCATCCACTTTCATCAGTGGCTTGCAGTGCTGCCTTTGACTGATGTGCTTTTCTAGAGTCAGTGGGCTGTGGATGCTTCAGCCGGTGGGGCTTGGGATCCTTGTCAGTTAAAGTATTTCATTTTTAAAGTTCATGGTGAATGGAAAGAGGAAGTACATATGCCCACCCAACTTACCCCACTGGCCCACCCAAAAATTGCTTTCTGGCTACACCACTGATAGAAGCTTCTTCTGGGAATATAGTCTGCAAGGTGAGGGAACAAGGTGGCAGCGTCACAAGGACAGACTGGGGTGAAGGCTGTGGGAGTGAGGTATGAGAGAGAGAGAGACTGGGTGAAGTCTGTGAAAGGAAGGGTATGAGGGTTTAAAAAGAGATTTGGACAAGTTGCTAAAAGAAATGTCCATAAGCCATTATTAAGACAGACAGGGAAATCCATTGCTTATTCCTGGGCTTAGCAGCATAAATCCATTTTATTCTTTTGGGATCTAGCCAGGTACTTGTGACCTGGATTAGCCATTGTTGGAAACAGGATATTGGGGGCTTGATGGACCTTGGGTCCCAGATATGGCACTGCAAAGTCAATGACAAACCAAACTCGGGGGATACGTATAAAGTTATCGCATGTCATGTAAAATGAGTTTATCTTGTTGGGTAGACTGGATGAACCGTTCAGGTCTTTATCTGCCGTCATTTACCACATTACTATGTTATGTACCCTTACGCCAAGCCCCCTCCCTGCCCGTCTTCAAGTCTTTGCTTAAAGCCCACCTCTTCAATGCTGCGTTCGGCACCTAACCCTTACCGTTCGGTGAATCCAGACTGCCCCAATTTGACTGCCCCTATCGGACCGACCGTTCACTTGTCTATTAGATTGTAAGCTCTTTGAGCAGGGACTGTCTCTCTTTGTTAAATTGTACAGCGCTGCATAACCCTAGTAGCGCTCTAGAAATGTTAAGTAGTAGTAGCAGTAGTATGTACCCGTTGAAAATTTCACCAGGTGAGCCTAGTATGGGTAACATCTGTGTAACATTAATGCACCTCTCTCTCCCCCCCCCCCCCCCCCCCGGCACAATTCTCTCCCCGCCACTTAATAGATCAGTGACCTTCACTAGCCCAAGGCTACCTACCCCTTCCAACAATGAAAGCACCACTTTTTTTTTTTTTTTAAAAGCTGCCTCTGTTTACTTGTCCTGGCCATAAAAAAAGCACTTCTGCTCATACAGCAATATCTTAATGACCCGATTATAAGATCGATTAAACTCCGTCTCCTTTGAACTTGGCCTTGTTCTGCTGCCAACAGTCCAACGTCCACTGTTGCTGGATCCATCAGAAGATGGCACCGGGCCAGGATACTCCTTTATATGGTCTCCAATAACAGAGCTATTTTCTAACCCAAACCCTCCCCACCTTATTTTCAACCGTATTCTGAAATGTTTTTTTTTTTTTGCACAAATTTGCTAGCCCATCCCCCTTGGCTGCTGAAACAAAAAACGTGTGTAAAAATAAAAATCAGTCATACGTGTGGCTCCTCAAGTCTCCTTACCCTGGGGCTCTGTGTAAATGTGCACATATTAACCACACAGCTGGGGCAAGTGACCTATTAGCGTCAC
The DNA here is from genome assembly GCF_901765095.1 of Microcaecilia unicolor. Lineage (NCBI taxonomy): Eukaryota > Metazoa > Chordata > Amphibia > Gymnophiona > Siphonopidae > Microcaecilia > Microcaecilia unicolor. The sequence goes on from NC_044038.1 coordinate 234,222,434, forward strand.
TTTGGCTAATGGCTAGGTGGAGATGTATAGTACAGACAGAGAGGGTGATACAGTATACAATAAGAGAAACAAAAAAGAAAAAGCAACACTGGGCCTTCAAGAGTGGGACATGACTGCTTTATCAGAGATTTGAATGTATATCTGTGTACACACACAACAAATTCTTTATACCAATTATTTGTCTCATAAATTGCACCATTGTTATCTTTCATTAGATATTTGTCTATATTTCTATTTTTGTTGATATTATATCAGTTTATTATTATACTATATATTTTTTAATACTCTAAAATTTTAAAGTTTATTGAAACTGTACACATAAATACTATATGATTGTTGGAACAATATAACTTTACGCATTTTATTAAGTCAATATAATTGCTTGTAATATCAATATTTTATTCTTTATTATTATTCGTTATATATCATTTATGCTTTGATACTTTACTATTTGATATATTTTATTGATGTATTTATATGTTTTTATTAATAGACCCCTGTAGGCAGGCGCCTTTTTGGCGCCGAAACACGGCCCGTGTCGGGTCTTTGGCTAATAAAGTACTCCTGTTGTCCCACTCTTGAAGGCCCAGTGTTGCTTTTCTTTTTTGTTTAGGTGGAGATGTAAGCAGAATGCACCAACTCAAGGCACTGGTTAGCCCAAAATGCCATGGCAAGGCATAGCTCTAAAAGGCATAGCACGACAGCCTCAACAAGGACAAGCCCTCTCCCCCAACAACAAAAAAACAGGTTACTTTCTTCAGAATTCCGCGGAACAGAGAATATGACAGTACCTAAGACCCACCTAGCTTGCCCACTTCTTCCTGGGGCAGTGCTATGTAGGGTTTATACTTTTTTGCCATAGGGGGATGCCAGGGTACAATCCCAGGCTTTCTTGATTTAAGTTACTGTATTTGTCTTAACCAATTATATGGGGAGGCTGTTCTATGACTCCACTACCTTGAATTAATTTCATTAGAGCCTTATACCATTCCCCCTCATTACGCTGCAGTCCCTTCCTCTGAGAAGGAGACTTAAGGTGCTTCATCTTGATTTATACTTTGAGGTTTTTTTTTTAAATGTCTTTTCCTCTCTAGGGTAGAGATGGGCTATGTCTCACCACAGTCAGTGTTGTCTCTGCCTGCTGAAACGAGCATATGTTACTCTCAGCTGAACGGAGAAATTAGGTCTTTACCTGATAATTTCTTTCCATTCCAAATCGCTCCCAAGGACGTCCTGAGGCCCAAAGCACAGCAGAGAACACACTACCCCGGGGTCCATGCTCCAGGGGACACAGCCACCCCCCCCCCTGTCCGGCAGGGTAAAAAGCACCACCGGCCCGCCAAACTCACTGCGCTGCCTGCACTGTTCCTTATCTTCTGAAGCAGACTGGTTGCTGAGCAGGCTCCCATAAGAACGCAGAACACTCCAGGGGGGAAAACACGACAGGGACCCAGCACCCACCAGGTACGTCTGCCCACTACGCTTAACCAGGAACCGGGTTGACCAACTGGACCAGGAGCAAGCCTCAGAACCAGAGACAGAGGAAGTCTGTCCATCACCTGCTGGAGATAGAAGATACTGAGGAGCTGAGCTGCTAGCAGGGAGCTATGTAGTGGTGCTCAGTTCTGTATTCTCTACCTCCACCAGCTGGCTCGATGGACGTAACTACCCACTTGTCCTGGAATAGTGTGAACAACTAATGGAACATGAACGTAATGGAAGTGATATTACCAGTGTACTTTCAAGGAGACCTCTGCTGCCCCCCCCCCCCCCCCAGACACCTGGTCCCAATGTGGCTCTCAGACCCAAATGCTTTCTCACCTTCTGCTCTAGGGGAAACACATTAGGTCTTTTGAGTCTCATCTCATATTGCTGTTGGGTGCTTTTGGTGAAAAAACCTCACACCATTTTGGTAGCCTCCTTTTGGAGGTACAGTCTCCAGAACACCAGCAGGATTTGTCAACAATGATCTAACACAGAGACCACCTCCTTTTTTTTCAGAAGTTGGCATCACTTTGAACAATAGTACACCAGGGAATCACATGGCCACAGCTTCTAACCTGGGTTTGCCACATAATCAAAACTACATTTTGCGGTGAATTACGGGCTTCAATGATAAAGACTGATGAACTGATTTCTAGTTAAGCTTGGCATTGTGTACTTTTCCTCTAACAGCGACCCTCATCCCTGACTTGAAGGTAGCCCATGGCTACCATACCAGCCCTCACAGTACCCAAAGCATCACAATTTTGTTTCATCCCTTTCCATTTGCCCTGAACAACTCACAAGAAGAAAGAAATATACTAAACTGGGCCCCAGTGTTAACATAACATAGTAGATGACGGCAGAAAAAGACCTGCACGGTCCATCCAGTCTGCACAACAAGATAAACTCATATGTGCTACTTTTTGTGTGTACCCTACTTTGATTTGTACCTGTGCTCTTCAGGGCACAGACCGTATAAGTCTGCCCAGCACAATCCCCGCCTCCCAACCACCAGCTGTAGCACAAACCGTATAAGTCTGCCCAGCACTATCCCCGCCTCACCAACCACCAGTCCCGCCTCCCACCACCAGCTCTGGCACAGACCATACAAGTCTGCCCAGCACTATCCCCGCCTCCCAACCACCAGCCCCGCCTCCCACCACCAGCTCTAGCACAAACCGTATAAGTCTGCCCAGCACTATCCCCGCCTCACCAACCACCAGTCCCGCCTCTGGCACAGACCATACAAGTCTGCCCAGCACTATCCCCGCCTCCCAACCACCAGCCCCGCCTCCCACCACCAGCTCTGGCACAGACCATACAAGTCTGCCCAGCACTATCCCCGCCTCCCACCACCAGCTCTAGCACAAACCGTATAAGTCTGCCCAGCACTATTCCCGCCTCACCAACCACCAGTCCCGCCTCCCACCACCAGCTCTGGCACAGACCGTACAAGTCTGCCCAGCACTATCCCCGCCTCCCAACCACCAGCCCCGCCTCCCACCACCGGCTCTGCCACCCAATCAACTAGCTAGGTTAGCACTTTTCTACAACAACTTAACCCTAGGTCTTTACACGTGAAAGCTACTGAATTAGAACCTCCTACACTCCTCTCCCATTCCCTGACTTTGGCTTTACCTTCTTCAACAGGTTGTTCTCTTTGGTCTCTTTGTCCATCTGACGGCACCACTCTTCCAACCTCTCCGTCTCCGCCTGCAATAACTTCAGAAACCAATGCCCATCCCGCCGGCATGCCCCAGGCAGCGTTGGCTCAGACGGTGAATTTGTTGACGTCTCCAGCCAGGGATCAGGAGGAGGGAGGGAATTAGGCTCTAGGGCTGGGTCAGCACTATCTCCATAGGAGAGGTTCCTTTTCATCTCGGCGGTCTTAGCCGGCGGTCTGGGACAAGTGTCCGTGACAGTGTTGTGCCGCGACTGTGGGCAGTTCGAAAGGCTTTTGTCGGAGGATTTACAGCTGGAATTACTCTGCTCTTGCGTGTCGGAGTCTGTCTCTTGTTTGGACGTCATGCTGCTGGAACGACTGTTCCTATAGGAGGTCAGAGCAAAGAGAGATTTATGAGGGTGGCATAATAGAGAATGACACGGGGATGGGACGGGGACAGAGCCCATGAGGATGGGGACAAATCATGTCATTTTTACTTTGAAGCCCGTAATGAACTGGACTGTTATTTATGTTTGAGTGATGCAAATAACGATATTTTGATTTTTTTTTTTTTTTTTTTAAACACGCGAACATGCTGGCCACTACTAGGAAAATTTGCATGGGGGATGCTGTACATCCTGCTACCAGCACATCTTCTGAGAAGACATCTTCTACTGCAGGAAGGACTGTGGAAGATCCGAATCCTGAGATTGTTGATGACTTCTTATTCATCCACAGATTAAAAAATCTTAACAGTGCTTCATAGGGCAAATTTCTCCCCTGCTTGGGCATACAGAATTACCCCTGGACATTTTAACAGGGTGGATTAGGATTCCTTGGGGTAGTAGAAATCAGCTGTTGGGGTTGGAAGGGTAGAGGGTGGTGATGAGGAGGGTGTTATTGTTTCTATTTGTAATTTATTCACAACAGTTGCACAGCATAT